>NC_143526.1:28815927-29135483 GCF_031878675.1 Megascapheus bottae | reverse complement strand
CTTGTAGTGGTCCACGAGCTCCTGCAGTGTGCTGAAGGTGCTCCTCGGGGAGATGTAGAAGCCCCCGCTGTCCAGCGTCCGGATCTTATAATGCTTCACTGTGTCTCCTTGCTGGGGGTCAAAGTCTCGCACAGACAAGGAGTAGCTTCCTGCATGGGTTGGAGAGAGCCCCCTCAGAAGGACACCCCTGGGCCTGGCCACCCCCTGCCCAATGCCCTGATACCCTCTAAGGCCACTGCTGACACCATTTGGACACCTGGACAGAAGCAGGCAAAAGTGAGAGTAAGGGTAGATAGGCTACCCAGGGCTCTGACATGCACAGCTGTGAGACCTTGGGTGAGTGACTTCATCACTTCTTGGTGCCTCAGTTTCCTCATCTATAAAATGAGGGAGCTAGGTCTGCTCACCTTATCACATTGCTTGAGGATCCAAAGAGTAATTCTTGTAAAAGATACTTAGTAATGCTATATGCCTTTGATGCTGCTTTTGATAGCACAATATCAAGTAGAATTTGGTGGAAGTTTAAATTGTTGAATGAATAAGTTGACCACACATGCCAGGCAAAGTATGAGTAAACAATGAACAGGAATAATATTCATTTGACTATAATTTGTTATATGAATAATATGATTTTATTTTATTTGTGGTTGTGGGGCTTGAACTCAGGGCCTGGGCCTTGTCCCTGAACTCTTTTACTCAAGGCTAGCATTCTACCACTTTGAGCCACAACTCCTCTTCTAATGCTCTGGTGGTTAACTGGAGATAAAAGTCTCACAGCCTTTCCTACTTGGGCTGGCTGTGAATCACAATCCTCAGATCTCAGCCTTTTACATGGCTAGGATTACAGGCGTGAGCCACCAGTGCTGGCTGAATTATATGATTTGTTATAATAAAGAATCTCACGAGGTTCAGGTTTTATACTACTATAAAATATATGTGAAAAAGTGAGGCCCAGAGAGGTGAAACAACTCATACAGCTGATACATGACACAGCTGGTGTTCAAACCCAAGTAGTTGGTTCCAAGGCCCCCTTAGCCACTCTTAGTCCAGGTGAGGCTGGCTTAGCTGATGTGTGGGGTGGGCAGAGGGAAAAGCAGCAGGAGGGAACTGAGGAGCTGCTTGCTGCAGGTCACCCCACCCCACCCCCCACTTTGGAAGGGCTGTGGATGCAAAACCCAGCTGTTTATTCTGGTTTCTCTGTCCCTGTCTGCAGGATGGACCAGCTGGCCTCCAGCTCCCCTGGGCTGTGTGTGGCTGTACATTTTTGTCTCAGTTTCCTAGGGGTGGTAAAGGGGTTTGTTGGGAGGAAGAAAATCAAGTCTAAACAGCCAGTGATCTCAAACCTAGATCCAGCCACTTGCAGGCCTCAGCAATTCAGACGGCCTGGAGCAAAGTGGGAAGCTACACAGGGGCCTTCCAGCAGTGTCCCCCGAAAAAACAAGTGCTTTGTTTCACAATACTGTGAGGTCACACGTCCAGTGGATCCTGCAGTTCTGAATGTAAAGCCACAGGTGATGGGGCCGGGAGTTTTGCCTAGTGGTTAAAGTGCTTGCCTAGCATGCATGAAGACCCGGGTTCGATTCCTTGGTACCACATACATAGAAAAAAGCCAGAAGTGGTGCTGAGGCTCAAGTGGTAGAGCTCTAGCCTTGAGAAAGCCAAGGACATTGCTCAGGCCCTGAGCTCAAGCCCAGGACTGGCAAAAAAAAAGCCACAGGTGAGAGCATTTTGTGCAGGAAGGTGTCCTGCAGGCGTGTCCTTGGGAAAGTCAGCATAGCCGATGCCGTGTGAGCTACCTGGTGATTTCCAGGCCCTGTTCTCTTTCTGGTCACTCTCAAGATGCACAGCCACCTGGATCCTGTCTTCTAGGAACCATTTAAGAGGCTAGCTTAGTCTCCCTGCACCGCCCCCCCCCACACCCATTTCCTCACGTGGGGAGGAATCATGCTGGAGACATACATATTTTAATGGATTAAAAAAATACAGGCTAATGATGGTCAGGTCAGCAGGATAGAGAGTGTGTGTGAGTGTGTGTGTGTGTGTGTGTTTTCAAGGCCCAAACGTCATGCTACTACTACTTCCCTTGACCTAGGCCTATAACTACTAGGGCTGAGGAGGAATCAAGCCAGGCACAGAATCCCAGCAGGCCCTGCTTGGAGTGGCAGCCATGAACCCCTGGCTGAGTTGTTCTGCCCACCCCAAAGCCTTTCCCAAGGGAGGGGTGGTAGAATGGAGCCTAGGGCTCAGGACAAGGTAGGGAGGGTGGTTGTCACCTTTGGTAGTCTCACTGTCCCTGATCATGAAGGAGCCAAGCATGTTGCCAGGAGTCAGTAGCTGTCGTTCTGCATCCTTCCGGCTGACCTTCTTGAAGAACCACCTGATGGGATGAGGACACCAGTGAGCCTGGGGGAGAAGTGTGGATGGGGACGCTGGTTCTCACAGGCTGGGCTTCCTGCAGCATCATCCATTTACTCTAGGATTTTTAGTTTTGGGGGGTGGGGAGAAAACAGCCCCTTCTTTTTTATGGCAAAAAAGCCTCTTATAAGAGACCAAAGTCTTCACACACTGAAGCCAGGCATCTGAGCGCGGCAAATTCCACGTGTCATGTGACCATGGTGGGGGGGGGACTGATGGTCACAGGCCTAGGCCTGCTTTGCTCCAGCCAACCCTTTCCCACATATATAGTCCAATGCACAGGTGAGATTTGCAGAGTTTTACAAGCGTGAAGGGTTTTGCTCAAGGGTTAAAATGACTGCTTTGTAAATGGGGGTTCCAGAGATCAATCCCCAGTACTGCCAAAAAAAAAAATCTAAACTTCAGACTGCCATCCTGAGAATGTCCCCTCATTTTTTCTAGCTATTTAGGATATGGGATGAAGTTAGAACTCTAACAGCACCTGCTGAGTCCATTCCTCCCGGCCCCCCGCCAAGGTGAGGAGCAGCTTACACACTGTGATTGAAAAAGCTCCAGAGTGGGGTTGGGAGTGTGGCCTAGCGGTAGAGTGCTTGCCTAGCATGCACGAAGGCCCGGGTTCCATTCCTTGGTACCACATAGAAAAAAGCCAGAAGTGGTGCTGAGGCTCAAGTGGTAGAGCTCTAGCCTTGAGAAAGTCCAAGGACAGTGCCCAGGCCCTGAGCTCAAGCCCAGGACTGGCAAAAAAGAAAAGAAAAGAAAAGAAAAAGAAATAGCTCCAGAGCACAGGCCAATAGGCTCCTGGTCTTGTTATAAACATGCTGTGTAGGGCCAGGAGTTTGGCCTAGTGGTTAAAGTGCTTGCCTAGCATGCATGAAGACCCGGGTTCGATTCCTCGGTACCACATACATAGAAAAAAGTCGGAAGTGGTGCTGAGGCTCAAGTGGTAGAGCTCTAGCCTTGAGAAAGTCCAAGGACAGTGCTCAGGCCCTGAGCTCAAGCCCAGGACTGGCAAAAATAAATAAATAAATAAATAAAAATAAATAAATAAACATGCTGTGTAGCTTTGAGAAAGTTGTGCTACCTCTCTGGGCCTCTGTTTCCTGTTTCCTCTGTAATCAACAGGATAGAAAACAGCTAATACCCATTAAGGTGTTTTGTTTTGTTGGTACTGGAGTTTGAACTCAGGACCTCACACTAGCTCTGCTTGTTTGCTGGTGCTCTACTACTCAAGCTACACCTCCAGCTCCACTTTTTGCTGGTTATTTTGGAGATGGAATCTTAAGGACTATTCTGCCAGGGCCAGCTTTGAATCTTGATCTCCTAGGTCTCAGATTCCATAAGAGCTAAGGATTACAGACCTGAGCCACCCGTGACTAACCACTCTATGGAATTGTCACCTTTAGTATTCTGATTTTATAGGCAAGGAAACAAGGAACTGAATGGGCAAGTGCATTTCCCAGGGCTGAACAGATGGAAGTCTTAATGGCAGGCCTGAAATCTCTGCATCCCAAAGCAGGAACCCTCATCCTGTGTGGGAGGCAGACAGTGCATATGCGCATGTGTGAACAAGCAAAGCAACAGTACTGTTTGCTTCTACAAGAAAGAGCTACAAGGCATCCATCTAAGAGAGGCTTCTCTACAACCTGAGGACAGAGCCAGCAAAGCCAAGAGTTCCAGGAGGAGTGCCAGGCAGGGCAGGGGAGATGGATGTGCAAGGGCCCTGGAATGGGAACAGGCTGGCCCTGCTCACACTTCCTTTTGGAAACCTAGAATACTTACTCTTCTGTCTCTAGAGAGTTAACACGGGCTACATAGTTGCTGGGAATGTAGCCCTCTTTCTGGGTGACCAAGGATCTTGCCTTCCACCACTCTTCAGATCTGAAGAACAGGAGGGAAAAAGGGCTCAGGAGGCAGAGTGACCATCCTTCAGTTCCCTTTGGCCCACTTCTTGACTTAAATAATCCCTCACTACAAAATCCAGGAGGGTGAGAGGCAGACTGTGACTGTCCTGGCCCAAAGCTTATGTGCCTTGACCCTGAGCCCCAGGGGATCTGTAGCGAAGCCTGATCTCTAATTAGGTGGCCCTAAGCCCTTCTCCCTGGTATGCTCTCTATGGTATGACTCTCTACGGTCATTTACTCCCTACATAAGAGGTCCTTTTTATTTGTTGTGTAGTACTGAAGTTTGTGTTCTGCCTCTTGAGACCAAGCTCCACCCCTTTGTGCTCCATCTTATTTTTCAGATAGAGTCTTGTGCTTTGGCCCAGGACTGGCCTCACACTAGGATCCTCCTATCCCTCTGCCTCCAGAGTAGCTGGAATTACAGGCATGCACCACCACACCTGGTCCTATCTGGTCCTTTATGGAAGCACAAAAGGGAGTCTAAGAGAACACTGGAGGTGGGTATGTGTTAGGGTGCCAGGCTGTGGACTCACTCCTCCAGGACCAACAGCTGGTCCCCCTTCTGGAAGCTGAGGTCTTCACGGTGAATGGCCTCATAGTCATACAGAGCAACCACGATGACGTCCTCAGAGCCTGCCAGGAAGGGAGATGGGAGTGGTAAGTCTACCCCAGCGCTCCTATAGCCTGGATGTCCCCTTGCCAGCCCCTGGTGCCCGGCTCTGCTGTGAATGAGGAGCCCATGGACTGAGTCTAAAGGCAATTTTGTTTCTGCTACTGAGCTGAGCTCTAGAAACCCCAGAGCCTAGACAAAGAACTTCGGAGATCATTTAAGGAATTTGTCAAGGATGGTTTTGACTCTTGCCTTGAATGAGAAGCTAACCTAACCCTCTGCCTGGTACATGCCCACCTGCTTCCAGGTACTCACCGTCCGCAAAGCCCGGGGGGTTGCCACTGTTGCTGTTAGGCCCCTGAGGAAAAGATGGAAGGACATGAATCAGAGAGGTGAGGTGCCTGTGGTGGAAGAAGATACCCATGAGTGGTTCACCCTAGCCCACGTGCCATAGGAAGAGGCCCAGAGAAGGGTCAGAACATGCCTGGGTCCACACAGCATATTTGGGGGCACAGATAGAATAAGATCAAAGTTATGGCGTCTGCCTTGGGTCTTGGAGATACTGGAGAATGCTGGAATTCTGGATTAACTTTTTTTTTTTTTTTTTTGCCAGTCCTGGGCTTGAGCTCAGGGCCTGAGCACTGTCCTTGGACTTTCTCAAGGCTAGAGCTCTACCACTTGAGCCTCAGCACCACTTCCAGCTTTTTTTCTATGTATGTGGTACCGAGGAATCGAACCTGTGTCTTCGTGCATGCTAGGCAAGCACTCCACCAAACTGCCAGCCCCTGGACTGACTTTTTAAAAATGTGTGTGCTGGTCCCGGGGCTTGAACTCGGGGTCTGGGCCCTGTCCTGCGCTTTTGTGTTCAAAGCTAGCACTCTACCACAGATCCACTTCGGGTATTTCTGATGCTTAACTGGAGATCAAAGTCTCATGGACTTCCATGCCTAGGCTGCCTTCAAACTATGATTCTCAGATCTCAGTCTCCTAATTAGCTAGGATTATAGGCACGAGCCACTGGTACCTGTCTTGACTTGTGTGTGTGTGTGTGTGTGTGTGTGTGTGTGTGTTCTGGTACTAGAAATTGATCACAAGGCCTTGAGCTCCCATTTGGCCTTTTCTGCTCAAGACTGGAGCTTTATCATGTGAATCACAGCTTCATGTCTGACTTTTTGCTGGTAATTGGACATGAGTATCTCACAGACTTTTCTGGCAGGGCTGGCTTTCAACTGGATTCTCAGATCCTGGTTAAAGGGGCACACATGGTCCCTTTACTGACTTGTAACTTGATTGATTGGCTGACTGTCAATCATGGGCCTTAAACTCAGGGCCTGGGTCCTGACCCTGAGCTCTTCTGCTCTTCTACCACTTGAGCCACAGCACCACTTCTAGTTTTCTGTGGTCCACTGGTGATAAGAGTTTCATGGACTTTCCTGCCCAGGCTGAGCTTTGAGTAGATAGGATTACAGGCCTGAGCTGCCAGCATCTGGCATTTTTTTTTTTTGTCAGTCCTGGGGCTTGAACTTAGGGTCTGAGCACTGTCCTTGGACTTCGTCAAGGCTACCACTTGAGCCACAGCACCACTTCCAGCTTTTTCTATGTATGTGGTTTTGAGGAATCTAACCTGGGTCTTTGAGCATGGTAGGCAAGCACTCTACCACTAGGCTAAACTCCCAGCCCCCCACTTTAAAAAAATTTTTTAATGACTTGTGCTATGTATGTCATTAAGCATTTATTTGAAAGAAATAGTTTAGGAAACACTGAGGAATAACCTTAGACTCCTGGGAAGATTCACAAAGCCTTTGTCCTTGAGGGCTTCTCAAACTGATCTGGGGGCCTATGAGCCTCCAGGAGGGGAGGACACAAGGACTGAAAATCACATTCTTTCAGTGTCATGTCCAGATAGGACAGAAACTGGTTGTATATGTATGTATGTAGAAGGAGTACTTTACCACCTGTTTGTGACAAATCAGAGGGTCTTTGAGATGCTAGGAGCCTTAGCACAGAAGGATCCCAGGGCCCACATAGTTTAGAAAAGGAACAGACCCCAGAGTGACAGTTCAGGATATCTCTGGCCGTGTTTATAGCAGTCAAGCATAAAGAAAAGTAGCTGCTCCATCGTTCTTTCCTTTCCAGAACTGTCCTGTGCTAGGCAGGGCACTTATAGCGGGGCCAAGGACAGAAGGAAGCCCGGGGCTCTTACCCAGGGAGGTGGTAGAAAGTGGGGAGGATTGAGGGAGGGGCTTTGCTTTACTTTCCACAGGCTGGTGGGGTGGAGGGAGCAGGTATTTTTGGAGCAGGCTATGAGGGAGGCTTGGAATCCAGAAAGGCAAAATGATGGGAGTGTCAGGCTTCTCTCCAACCTGAGGTGCTACATTTTAAGGCAACAGCACAAATGAGAGGCTATACCCCACCTCGGGATTTTGCCACAGGGCTGGACTTCCCTAGCCAACAGATGAGGGCTGGACCACAGGACCTTAGAACAGAACAGCTCTACATTTAGGGCTGGAAAGGTGGGTCTCCCTGGTGTGACCTCTTCAGGGCTCAGGCCTCCTGGCTGCAAGGGGCCTAACTCCTGCCTCTGGGCTTTGCAGAAAATTTATGGTAGGAAGAGGACTTATCCAGTACCTGGAGCACAGCAAGCATCTGAAGACCAGAAGCAATATGACACCTGCTGCCGCTGCTGTCACTAGTCTCAGCCACTGTGGGCCCTCAGGTCCTTACCGTGATCAGGAGGAGGGCAACCACTGTACTTTCGGCTTGAATCCTGGCTCTCCCTATGCTGACTGTGGAGCCTCAGGCAACTCATTTAATCTCTGTGCCTCATGTGTCAGATGGGTAGAATACAAGCTTCCTTCCGTAGGACTATAGTGAGGACAGAGCACGTAAACACTCCTGAAGCAATTGCTTTGAGGTCAGCCTGAGCTAAGCACTGAGTACAGAAGCAAACACTTCTACCACTATTCCTAGTTCTCACGAGGCTGCTATGTGCCATTGCGTTGGTGTGTGTGTGTGTTATGTGTGCCCATGCATGCACACGTGCATGTGCCAATACTGTGGGCCTAGGTACTGTCCCTTTCAGGTTCTTTGCTGGTGAGTTGGAGGTAAGAGTCTCTCAGATGTTCCTGCCTGGGCTGGCTTCAAACTGCAATCCCCACTCCTCAGCCTCCTGTATAGCTAGGATTACAAGCGTGAGCACTGTACCGACTTCCTGTGCTACTCTCACCAGGACAGTTACTGTGTCCATGTGGGACACATGCCTTTAGTTGTACTCTTTCTCACCAGCCAGAACTTCTTCACTGGAGGCTTGCTAGGCAGTTCCCACTGCCCCAAACCTCTAGTTTGGTGGAACCCCAGTTGAGGACCCAAACCCTGCATCAAGAGATAGGAAGTGGCTTCCTTGCTTAAGAGGAGGAAGGTGGGGTTATTAGGCCACCGCTGATGCCACCTTGCCCTGTGCCACCCTGTGTGGTGTGGAAAGGACACTGTGATGCGAGGCCCCTCCCCAGCTCACCATCTTGCTGGACCAAGTGGGGTCCGGCACGTACACAGGGTTGTGCGGGTTGGTGTTTGGCTCCGTTTTCCAGGCCTTGCCTCCCTCGCGTAGGAACTTGGACTTCTTGCCCCCCATCCTGCAGCAGAGGGAAGGAAGCTCAGGTTGTGCAGGGCCAGGGAGCCTCCTGGGGCTGAATCCCAAGTCCGGAGGGATGGCTTCCACTGGCCCTCCCCACCCTGACACCTAGGCTAGCTCCACAGCTAGGAAAGCTCTGCTGTTAGTATGCAGTGAGTTGCAAAGGTGAGCATGCGTAGTGTAGCCTCCCATATCCAGATAAATAATAACCACAGCATCGCACTCCTCACATCCCTTTATAATTGGTTCCTTCCTTCTTCCTTTCCTTCTTTCTTTTTTCCCCCTTCTTTTTCTCTTCCACTTTATCCTTTCTCTTTCTTGTTGACTTATTTGGTCATTCATTCATTTGATAAACATTCACGAAGGACTCTGCTAACCCATGAATAAGACAGGCAAGTTCAAGCCGTCGATGACTGAACAGGAGACACAGTTACTAAGCAAGTAAAGAGGGAAGAAATACAACAAATTTAGTTAACTGGAAAGAAGTGTGAAGACAATAAAAGCAGATGTGACAGGGTAGTTGGGAAAGGCCTCTGTTAGTATTGGATCAGGGTGTTTGGCTGTTTTTGTGAACTTACATGTCTTATTCATGAGTTAGCGGAGTACTCAGTGAGTGCTTATTGAGTGAGTGAATGAATGAATGAATGACCAAATAAATCCTAGAGTGGGGGTGCAACCATCACAAAGAACTAGAGCTTCCTATTAGGCAAAATAAAGTTGGGAACTTGCATCTATCATTGTAAGATTGCAGAAAACAGGGCTGGGAGTTTGGGCTAGTGGTAGAGTGCTTGTCTAGCATGCACGAAGACCCAGGTTCATTCCCTCGGTACTACATAGACAGAAAAAAGCCAGAAAGTGGTGCTGTGGCTCAAGTGGTAGAGCTCTAGCCTTGAGAAAGCCCAAAGGCGGTGCTCAGACCCTGAGTTCAAGGCCAAGGACTGAAAAAAAAAAGATTCCAGGAAACAGTAATTAGTTGATAGACTAAATTCAAGAGAAAAATAATGTTGTGCCCATCCTGGAACTTAAACTCAGGTCCTGGGTGCTATCCCTGAGCTTTCATGATCAAGTCTAGTGCTCTACCATTTGGGCCACAGCTCTGGCATTTTTGGAAGTTAATTGGAGATCAGAGTCTCATGGACTTTCCTGCCCAGGCTGGTTTTGAACTCTGATCCTCAGATCTCAGCCCTCTGAATAGTTAGGATTTCCGGTATCTCTCACTGGCACCTAGTTCAAGCAAAAATTTACCATGGATTCTTATGTAAAGAAAGGTATGTGAAGACAGGGCACAAGAGACAACATCTCCTCTTGTGTTTTGGTAACTACACGCTGGTGACTTTTCCCTAGAACCTATGGCACTGCTTTTGGAATGGGGCAGGGCTGGGAATAGGATGGAGGAAGAGGTTTATGTAGCCCAATGCCTCTGGCAGGGAGCTCTCTGATAGAGTGTTTCCAAGTGTTTACAAATGCAGTAGTGATCTAGACATGGTGATAATGCCTATAATCCCAGCTAGTTAGGAGGAAAAGGTAAAAGAATGATTCCCAGGTAAAAGAATGATTCCCCATCTAAAAAACAAACTAAAACAAAAGGAGCATGTGCAATACTACACATGTCTTGGTAGAACACTCGGATAGCATATAGAAGACTCTGGATTTGGTCCCTAGCACTAACGGGGTGGTGTGGGGGGGGGGGTTGGGAAGGAATAAAGGTAACAGAGTGCTGGCATTAAGTGTGGATTCCCGCTGGGAGAATCATCAACATTATCAGCTGCCACCTGATGCAGGAGCCCTTTGAAACAGACTCTCAGCCCCTGTGCTTCAAGCCACAAGCTCCCAAGGTGACCTCTGGGTGCTCTGAGAAGCACGGATGTAGCCAGCATCTTTGGTTCTTGCTCATTCCGTGTCCCTCTTTGGCTGATGGCTCCTACATGTGGTTGGCAGGGCTACCTTACCCCTGCTTTTAGGAACTATCAAGTTGGTACATGGTCCTGTGCCCCCAGGCATCATGTCTGGCCCAGTTACTGGCAAGTATGTGATTCTCTCTAGGCCCCTATGGCTCATGTCTATAATCCTAGCTGCTTGAGAGGCTGAGATCTGAGGATTAAGGTTCAAAACCAGTCAGGAAGGAAAGCCTGTGAGATTCTTATCTCCAATGAACCGCCAAAAAAGCCAGAAGTGGACCTGTGGTTCAATGGTAGAGTAACAATTTGGGGTGAAAAAGCTAAGCAAGAGCAAGAAACCCTGAGTTCAAGCCCACTACCACCCCTCCTCCCATGATTCTCATTACAGCATCCTCAGGCTTTCCTGGGAAGGTCGGCATCTCAACCCAGGAGATTAAGATGATGAATCTGGAGTGCTTAGCAACCAGGAAGTCATGAAGAAAGAGGTTAATTTACACTGAGGGCAGCACAAAGGACCATGGAGCTGAGCTGTGGAGATCAAGGGTTCTGAGGACATGTTGCAGCACTTGGATTCCATGCCCGAGAAGCTTTTCAACCCCAGGATCTTTCTGGCTTATAAGCAAATATTCAATTGTGTCTTTATCACCCCAGTTGGGTTTCTGTTACTGGTTTTTGTGTTTTGTTTTTGTCTTTGTTGTTTCTTCTTCTCCTTCTCCTTCTTCTTCTTCTTCTTCTTCTTCTTCTTCTTCTTCTTCTTCTTCTTCTTCTTCTCCTCCTCCTCCTCCTCCTCCTCCTCCTCCTCCTCCTCCTCCTCTTCTTCCTCCTCCTTCTTCCTCTTCCTCCTCCTCCTCCTCCTCCTTTCTTCTTCCTCTTCCTCCTCCTCCTCCTCCTCCTCCTCCTCCTCCTCCTCCTCCTCCTCCTCTTCTTCTTCTTTTGTGGGTCATGGGGCTTGAACTCTGGGCCTAGGCACTGTCCCTGAGCTCTTCAGCTCAAGGCTACTATCCTACCCCTTGAGCCACAGTCCCACTTCCCGCTTTCTACTAATTAACTGGAGATGAGTTTCACATTCTTTAGTGCCCAGGCTGGCTTTGATCCAATATCCTCAGATCTCAGCCTCCTGAGTAGCTAGTATTACCGGCGTGAGCCATTGCGCCAGGCTTCTGTTACTTGTGTTTTGTTTTTTGCCAGTCCTGGGGCTTGAACTCAGGGCCTGAGTGCTATCCTTCGGTTTTCTCAAGGCTAGTGCTCTACCACTTGAGCTACAACACTACTTCTGGCATTTTCTGTGTATGAGGTATGAGAGGGCTAGGCAAGCACTCTACCGCTAGGCCACGCTCCAAGCCCCAGGTTTCTGTTACTTGTACCCAAATAGTTTTCACTGAATCTTGCAAATACCTGAGTTACACTCAGAATCGCCAGAGGTGAGGCCTGGGAGTCTGCATTTTTACCAATTCTCCAGAAATATCTGTTGTACATTAGAATTTGAGCCTCATCAATTGAGTGGGGGAAAAAAGGCTAAGATAAGGAATCAACTTGGGGCCGTGGTGCTGTGCCCTGGGCAGGTCACTCATCCTCTCTGAACCTCTCTTTCACTCTGTCAAAGAGGCACTTGCCTCTCAGACTTACTCTGAGGTCCCCTAACACAGAGGATGTGAAAAACTCTTCCAAACTTCCACACACATTTCTTGCCTCATGCAGTTCAAAACAAAGCTTTGAGAGCAGAACTAGCCCACAGGCCCCACAGTGGCTCTGAACCGCTGACCCTTGGCTGAAACAGGATACTTCCTTAGGCCACTGCTAACTCCTGGGACCTGAAACCTTCGTCTCCCTTGACTCCAGACCTCTGTGTGGCCAGAGGAAATGAGAAAAGCCAGCCTACTGCCCACCTGCTTCCCACAGTGGCCTGTCCTGAACCCTCAGGCTCCAACACAGGGCCTGGAACCTGCCTGATCCCCTGGCGAAGGGGTGGCTGGCTGGAGAGGGTTTCCTGGAAGTTCTCAGAAAGGGACAACTGTTTATTTCTCCGTGTGACATTTGCTTCCCTTTTTAAACAAGGGTCCTTAATTTCCCTTGGAAATTAATTTCTCTTGGTTTCCCTTGGAAACCTCTAGCCTCAGCTGACTCTAGTCTCATGCACTTCCACAGTGGGCAGGTCTTTGACCAAGTCCCACCAATCAGCTTTGCAGAAACCCAGGCAGAGGGCATGTGACCCAATCCTAGTATGGAAGAGCTCACCTGGGCTGATGCCTGGCTCAAGGCATAGAAATGTACATGAATACATTCTTAAGCTTGCTTCCAGCCCTGCCAATTTAGTATGTCCTGGACTCTCCAACAATCTCTCTGTTCTGCCTGGGCCAATTTGAGTTTGACTGATTTATGGGTGGCACTGGGTATTGGACCTCACATTTACTAGGTCAAGGCTGTGCCACTTAAAACAACACATTCAGTCATTTGGTTTGCATTTTGTTTTGGAAATAAATAGCGTCTTGCTAACTTTCATGCAGGCTGGCTTAAAACTCAGTTATCCTATTGCCTCTGCCTCCTAAACATCTGGGATTGCAAATGGGAATGAATGAATCCTCATTCAGCCTTGAGTTGTATTTCTGCCCTCTGAGCAGCAAATCACTCTAATAGAGAGGGGACTCTTACAAGGGACTGCAATCCACACTCAGGTGTAAATGACTGATGGCAAAGGGTTCTCTGATAGGTTTTGATGGAGGTTAAAGTGATACTGGCTCCATCCAGAGGTAAGGATGATGGGCCATAGATAGCCTCCACTAACAATGGGCCGCCATATGCATTTGCCGAATGAATTTGTGCTATTCTTACCCTACCTGGCTTATAGTCAGCAGATCAGAATTATGAACTCAAGTGGGAAATGGAAGACCCATAGGAGAGATCACCCAGATGGTCACGTGATCGCTTTTAGAGCTCTGGTTTCTCATCAGTCAGGAAGGAGGAACCAAATAGCAAGCCCAGGAAGGCAACTGCTGGGCCTGTGGCTCAGCACTGCAAGGTTAGAGGAACTTTCTCTTCCAGAAACAGCTCAGCCATGAGGGGTATAGGGAGTTCTTTGAGCAGTTTCTGGGAGGGGTGTTAGCTTCCCTTTCTCAAGTTAGCTGGCTGCCCTTCTGAATGAGCCATCTTTATCACCAAGTACTGTGACATTGGGGGTCACCCCCTTTGTAGAGATGCATCCCCTTCCTGACAGAGCACAGGAAGGGACCAGAGATGAGCCCCTTCCCCATTCAGGGGATGAAACAGTCCCAGAGGGGCAAGTGCTGGGCCCTGGCTCACTCAGGATAGCACATGAAAGACCTTGCACTTGAGGTCTAAATTATTTGCATGGTTTGGTCTGATTAGCTTTGAGATACATGAGTTCCAATGACTTGATGTATGCAAACTACTATTTTATAATTATTGTTATTAATGATTACTTTTTGGTAATATGTGGGTTTGAACTCAGGGCTAGGCAGGTGTTTTACTGCTGGGCCACCCCTCCAACCTCAAACTACATATTAAATTCTTAGCATTACCCTTAGATCATTTGGTCAACTCCAGAACACTTTAGGGTAGTAGAAACAGGTCAGTTCAAGAAATGCAGAATGAGGGAGGAATTCAGACAGAGATAGGCTTGAATCCCCATTCTGTCCCTTAAAAGAAGACTTTACTTATTTTGGTGGTCCTGGGATTTGAGCTCAGATCTGCGTTTAAGCACTGCACCACTTGAGCCATACCCCTAGTCTTTTTTGCTTTTGTTCATCTTTCCGATAAACAATGGCCTTGGATAGCGCTCCTCCTACCTCTGCCTCCTGAGTGGCTATGATCACAGGCTTGCACCACTGTGCCTTTTAAAGTAAGTGAGCCTTTAGTTCACATCTTTCCTCTGTTCACAACTCCCAGGGTACCCCAGGCTCCTTGCACAGTGGGGAGACCTCCAGGATCCAATCTGAGTCAACCTCACCCACCTGTCTCCTAGCTTACTGAGTCATTCCACTCCACGTCCTCACCATCCTCCTCAATGTTCTGGCTTCACTGGCCATGCTTCACTAGTCATGACGTGGCTGCTTTCTGGAATGTTCTTTACCTAGAAAGCCTCAATTACATCATTCAGGCTATCAAAGACCCCACTTGCTCATAGGGGCTGCTCTCCTTGCCCCAGCTGGGAGGGGAACCTCAGTGCCCCATTGGTAATTTACTTCAACATCAGCCTAACCGTTTGCTCTCTACAATGTGGTCAGAGCTGCTACAGAAATGCTCCGATCCTTCCACATTTTCTTATTAAGCTGGATGAGCCCCAGGCCTGGATTTCCTTTAAAGTTGTTAGAAGTTTTTTTTTAACACTTAATTAGCATTAACATTATATTACCTAATTACATTTAACAACATAAATACAAAATAAAGGATTTCATCATGGCTTTTTTTTTCTTTTCCCATCCTTGAACTCAGGATCTGAGCAGGGTTTATCAAGGCTAGAGCTCTACCACTTGAACCACAGCACCATTTCTGGCTTTTTCTAATTTTTTTTTTTTTGGCCAGCCCTAGGGCTTGAACTCAGGTCTGAGCACTGTCCTTGGGGTTTATCAAGGCTAGAGCTCTACCACTTAAGCCACAGCCCCACTTCCGGCTTTTTTCTATGTATGTGGTACCGAGGAATGGGACCTGGGTCTTTGTGCATGCTAGGCAAGCACTCTACCACTAGGCCAAACTCCCAGCCCTGGCTTTTTCTATGTATGTGGTACCCAAGAATCAAACTCCAGTCTTCGTGCATGGTAGGCAAGCACTCTACCACTAGGCCAAACTCCCCCCGGCTCTCATGACTTTCCATACATGCAGATATATTTTCATTATATGGAAGGTTTGTGTTCTGTTTTTTAAAATAAACTTTCATAGTCTAGTCAAACATTAGTATATCTTTCTCACTAAAATTTAGATATTACAGAGAAATCTGCAATATCCTGGGCTCCCCTCCTTTCACAAGCCCCCCCAAGGCCACCTCATTTCCATGACTTCCCCCAGCCAATTAAGCTCCAGCAACAGTTGGCCTCGCTTCACACTTACACCATACACACGCACACGCACACGCACACACCATTACACTCTCCTACAGGCGCACAGGAAAGCCCACGCCTGTAACCTAAGGCTAGGTAAGCTAGAAGGCCAGTGAAAGGCCACGACCTCATCAGCAATGCCTGACAAGCATGGACCCCTGCCTGCTGCACATCAAGCTCCATGCAGTCTTTTGTTTTGTTTTGTTTTGTCAGTTGTGGGGCTTGAACTCTGAGCCTGGGCGCTGTTCCTGAGCTCTTCAGCTCAAGGCTAGCACTCTACCACTGGAGCCACAGTGCCATTTCCAATTTTCTGATGGTTAACTGGAGATAAGAGTCTCACGAACTTTTATGCCCAGGCTGGCTTTGAACCGAGATCTTCAGATCTCAGCCTCCTGAGTAGCTAGGATTATAGGCCTGAGCCACCACGGCTGTCTCCATGCAGTCTTGAAAGTCACCAGGCTGGGGCCAGGAGCTTAGCTTAGCACGTATGAAGCCCTGGGTTCGATTCTTCGATACCACATACCACACCGGAAGTGGAGCTGTGCCTCAAGTGGCAGAGCACTAGCCTTGAGCAAAACTGTCCTTGTCCTCCTGCCCAACGACAGTGCCCAGGCCCTGAATTCAAGCTCCAGGACTGGCAAAAAGAAAAAGAAAGAAAGAAAAAAGAAAATCATCAGGCTGGACTAGAGCCGTGGTGACAAGGATTCCTGAGCAGCCCAAGAACTTTCCTTCAGTACTCATTCAAACAGAACCTCAGCTGCTCCAAAACCTGGAACATTTTCAGAATGGACTAAGCACAACAAGTAGACAATTCCACACCTGATCTCAAGTGACAGGTGGCAGTCAAACAGTAGATGTGCTGAAGATATATCAATTACTTTTAGGCCAGGCATAAAAGGCATATATATATATAATGATACATGTAGCTCTCCTATTAGAACTCACTCCACATCCAAGGTATTTCATCATTTGCTTTGCCAATAACAAACAAAGCCTAACAATTAAAAAAAAACAACAAAACAGGCTGAGCATCCTGATTCACACCAATAATTCCAGCCACAAAAGAGGCAGAGATCAGAAGGATTAAAGGTTAAGGCTAGGCCCCGTCAAAAGTTAGTGAGGCTTGGGCTGGGAGTTTGGCCTAGTGGTTAAAGTGCTTGCCTAGCATGCATGAAGACCTGGGTTCGATTCCTCGGTACCACATACATTGAAAAAAGCTGGAAGTGGTGCTGAGGCCCAAGTGGTAGAGCTCTAGCCTTGAGAAAACCCAAGGACAGTGCTCAGGCCCTGAGCTCAAGCCCAGGACTGGAAAAAAAAAAAAGTTAGTGAGGCTTCATCTTACCAAATAAATTCAAATATGCTATTTTATTTCCTCTCAGCTAGGAAAGAAGCACAAGTAGGAGAATCTCTGTATGAGCAAAAACTGGAAACTCTGAAGGAGAACTAAAGCAAAACAGGGCTGGGTGAGCAGTTTAAGTGGTAGTAGAGTGCTTGCTTGAGGGCCTGAGTTCAAAACCCAATCCTGAAAACAACCATAAAGGAAGAAAGGATGGAAGGAAGACTCTGAAATCCAAATTTCAGGATTCCAAGCATGTTAGATAAGGGATACTCGGTGTGTGTTCTCATCTTGTCCTACAGTTGTGGAAACAGATGGAGAAGAGCAACGGAGAAGGCCCAGCGCAGTCTAAGCTCACAAATCCCCTCCCTTGACTGCAACACCGGCTTGGCCCACACCTCATTCACACAGGTTCTAACCCACAGCAGCCTCGGGGAAAGACTGGAGACTGCCCCATTTCCCAGAAGAGCAAACTGTGGACTCAGAGGTCCGTGCCACGGCCAAGGTCTCACAGAGAGGACAGTCAGACACCAGTGTGTCACACCTGTGTGATCCTAACTATTCCGGAGGTTGAGAATAGAGGACTGAAGTTCAAAGCCAGCCTGGGCAGATCACTCCAATTAACTGCAAAAGCCCCAGAGGTGGAGGAGGTGTGGCTCAAATAGTAGAGCACCAGCAACTGTGCTAAGGTCCTGAGTTCAAGCCAGTTTTGGCATAAAAAAAAAAACAAAAAACAACGAGGGGGGAGGACGGGAGGGCAGCCGTTCTGTGGTTCTGGTTCTGGGGGGGCTGGGGTGGGGGGCAGCTGGGCACCCAGCTGCGGCGGCCTGGCCTGGGTGTGGCCCGCGCGCCCCGCCTCCGCCCAGCTGCCCCTTTCCCTCCGCCGGCGGCCAGCCCTGCGTGACCCGCCACCCGCACCGGGAACCACGGGGGCCCTTCTCCTCCCACTTCTGGTTCCTCGTCCCCCAGAAGGGGAACCTGGACCGCCCAGCCAGGCGGCAGCCCGGCGTGAAGTCACCGTCTCCCAGGCCCAGCTCCCCCTCCCTCCGGGGGTGGCGGCGCGCCCTCACCCGGACCCCATCCAGCTCCCTCGTTCTCGGCTCGTTCCGGGCCGCGCCCCGATGTCCGCCGCTCCCCTCGCGGTCCCCCCAAGACCCCGTGCGCACACGCCTGGACTGGGGACCCCAACCCCGCACTCACCTGGGCGCCCGCGCCTCGGCTCGCGGGCAGCCCGGATCCTCGCAGCTCGGGCGCCCCCCCAGCTCGGCAGTGTTCGGGGAGGGGGGCCGGGACGCCCGAGCCCACTCGAGGAAGAACCGACGGTCGGGATCCGGAGGCCGGGGTGCCGGGTCCTCTCCGGCTGTCGGGGCGCTGGGCTGTCCAGATGTCTCACCCCGCCTCTGAGCCTCGACGGAGCTGGGCGGCGGGGACCCGGGACCTGCGGGAGCCCCGGGGCCGTCTGCGCCCGTCTCGGCCGCGCCCCAGGCCGTGCCAACCCCGCCCCAAGGGCCCAGGCACCGCCCCCTGGGTCGAGCCCCACCCAGGGGTCCTCGGCTCTCCCCGCTCCTCCCCTCCTTGGGAACGCTCGCCCTGACGCATTCTAATCCCTAACCCGGTGCGCAAAGGATTCAAGAGCCCCGACACCCGGATCCGGAGGAAGCATCTGGAGCGTCTCTTCTTCTCTTTTCTCCCTTGCTGGTCCTGAGGCTTGCACTCTGGGCCAGGTCGCCGTCCCTGAGCTCCTTCTCCTTGAGCCACAGTGCCGCGTTCGGCGTCTTCTGCGATTCGTTGGAGATGAGCATCTCGCAGACTCTCCCACCCTGGCTGGCTTTGAACCCGCACGATCTCGTAGCCAGGAATACAGGTGTGAGCCAAGGGCGCCGGGCTCGGCTCCCGCGTGGATGCTAGGGCGGGATCTGTAACCCCAACCGCAGGGGTCTGTCGTTTCTCACGGGTGGGGGGGTGCGGGGCGCTGCGGATGGAGCCCAGGGCCTCAACTATTCTAATCTCCCACCCCCCAAAACTTCCGTCCCAGTCGGGGATTCTCCTCCATCTCTCTAACTCAGCCTGGAAGGAGTTTCTCCTGAAGATTCTAAGCCCCTCCTCAAGCATTCGGAGCCACTCTCCCCCTCACCCTCCCTCCCCCCTCCCCGTAGCCATCCGCCCTTCTGTGGCCAGCGGCTTCCCCTCTCCGGACCGGCGCTATTCAAATGCCATGCAAAACCCCTGACCGCTGGAACCTGCGGGCCACAGCTTATTCCCGCAGGATTCATGAGAACACAGATGCCCTCCCAAACGGAAAAGGGCCCAAGTGCATCTGGAGGGTGAGAACCTACGTGGATGGGTTCTCACCCGGTAGAGTAGAGCCCAACCACTGAAGAAGACAGGGACTAAAGCCAGCTCGGTGGAGCTTGTGTATAGTATCACCTCTGGGGAGGCTGAGACAAGAGATTGGGGAACTCCAGGAGAGCCTGAGCTACAGAGGGTGGGGGAAAGGGAAGAGAAGGGAGAAGGAAGGGGGAGGTGGAGACTGTTTGCCCTAAAATCCTGTGACACAAACATCTCCAGAACACACAGAAACACTTCTACATCTGCTCCCTTTACTCCCACGGCTCCAGCCCACATCCTCCCTCTTGTTCACTTCCTCATTCATTCATTCATTCCTTTATTCTTCCAGCAACACCCTGCTGGTGCCATTCTGGGGCCAGGATTTGCAGGGACTCTCAATCTTGGCACTGGTGACACTTAGGCCACACCATTCTTAGCTGTGCATAGTAGCTTGCTAATAATAGCAAGTCAAATGATAAGTTTCCTTTTATGTTTCCCTTCATGTACTCTATATTGCTTGCAAGATGTTCCATATTTTTATGTACACCAGCTGTGCATTCCTCTTCACTGCTGAGAAGTATTCCAGAGCACAGATGGACCACTGTTTGTCCATGTGTTTGTTGATAGCATTTTAGTTGTCGTAGAGTTTTTACTATGTCAATAAATCTGCAGGGACATCCATGTGCAAGTGTTTGTGTGCTCATGCTTTCATTTTCCTCGGTTAAGTACTTAGGATTAGAATTGCTGGGTCAGGATGAATGGAGATACAACTTCTTCCTAAACTTTTTCAAAGTCACTCCACCCCTTGGTGTTTCTGCCAATGACATGTGATCCAGTCACTCCACATGTTCACATTTAATAGTCATTCTTTTTCACTAATAAATTCCCATGTAATAATTCCCTGTAACCTTAACTACTCTGGCTCATCGCTAATTGACCACCCATCACCAGAAGTGGAGCTGTGGCTCAAATGCTAAAGAACTAGCCCTGAGTCAAAAAGCTCAGGCACAGATCTCTGACTCTGAGTTCAAGTTTCGACACCAGCACATACACCCCAAGAAAAGGAAGAAACAAAGAGAGAAAAAGAAACAAGGACAAAATCAGACACTTCATGAATGAGAACAGGATGGATGCAGGTAGGATTTTTCGAGGATATCAAGTTAAGAAAGGCACCCTGGGCGTGCACTTGGCAGTGGGTCAGGCTAGAGCAGTGATGGAGGCCTAGGGCACCGAGGCTGATCCCTGCCCCATATCAGTGTGGACTGGGCAGTCCCATATCCTGTGTCTCTGCTGCTAAGCAGCATAAAGTAGTTTTTTTCACGTACAGCATCTCATTTATCTCTAATAAATACAGATAATTGTGGATGGATGATTCATAGTAAGACACTTGCCTAGGACTGAGTATCGCTGGCTCATTTCTGTAATCCCAGCTACTCAGGGATCAAGTAAACTGAGATGGTTCAAGACAGCTTGGGCAAAATATTAGTGAGACCTCATCTCAACAAAAGAAGCCCAACTTGGTGGTTTGCTCCTGTCATCCCAGCTAAGTGAGAGGCCATAGATAGGAGGATCACAGTCCAAGGCTACCTGGGCCAGAACATGAGACACTGAAAAACAAAACAAAAACTAAACTAAAACTGAGATGGAACTGTGTCCTACATAGTCCAGCTCCTTCCTAGCAAGCAAGAGGCCCTTGCGTTCAAACTCTAATATCTCTTGCCTGATATCTCTAGCTAGAAAACAGGAGAGCTGGGACATAAACCCGTGTGGGCATGCCTACAGTGGGCCTCTCGAAGTTGTGCTCTAGACCGAAGGAAGACTTGAACTAGCTGGGCCTAGGGCAAGGGCCAGAGCTGGGGAACAATTCAGGTTTCACTTATCAGCCTCCTTCCAAAACCGATTTCCCTATATCTAGTAGCATTTGCATGTCGTATTTTAAAGTCCTTGGGACTGCTGCTGATTCCTCTATATTCAAAATAGGCTGGAAAGGGGAGGGGGTGGAGGGAGGGAAAGGGGGACAAGAACATGAGAAGGAGTATCAAGGTTCAAGAAGTAAGGCACCCATTACCTGACGGATGTAACTGTAACCCCTCTCTCTATACATTATCCCCACAATAGAATACAATTAAATCCAGAAATAGTAACCCCTCTGTATAATAACAATTAAATTATAATAGAATGCTAATTATAATAACAATTACAAAAAGAAAAACAACTTCACCCCACCAGTAGTGGGGGGAAATAACAAGCTGGAAGGGGGAGGGGCGGTCCAGTCATTACTTCAGGGTTCAACATTTCTCCTTTTATTTGCAAAGCAGGACATCCTCCTAGACAGGGTTTGATGGCCCTCTCTTTCTGAGGTGGCAAAGAAAAACCCAGAAAGACTACCCTTGAGAACGCCTTCCTAAAAAGCTTCCCCAAGGCCCCGATCTGTCTCCATATCCTCATGTTTAACGTGTCTGTCTCTCTTTCGAAGGTTCTGTGCAGGCCACGGCCAGCGTGGACCCATTTTACAGATGAAGGAATGGAAGCTCCAGGCTGAGAGCCACCAACAAGTGCTAGCACCAAACTCTCTGTTCTCTAATTCTCCTCATCCTTGTTAAGGGCCTCTGGAATGTACTTTGTGTGTGTGGGGGGGGACGGGGCACGTGGGTCATGGGGCTTGAACTCCATTGGCCTGGGCGCTGTCCCTGAGCTC
The DNA here is from genome assembly GCF_031878675.1 of Megascapheus bottae. Taxonomy (NCBI): domain Eukaryota; kingdom Metazoa; phylum Chordata; class Mammalia; order Rodentia; family Geomyidae; genus Megascapheus; species Megascapheus bottae. The sequence continues at coordinate 29,113,615 of NC_143526.1, read as the reverse complement.
TTCAGCTCAAGGCTACTACCCTACCCTTGAGCCAAGCCCCACTTCCCATTTTCTAGAGGTTCATTGGAGATAAGAGTCTCAGGTCCTTTTTTGCCTGGGCTGGCTCTGAACCTTGATCCTCAGATCTCAGCCTCTTGAGTAGCTAGGATTACAGGCCTGAGCCATCGGCAGCGGGCATGGGATATGCATTTCTGCCAGGGTCTGGGAGCACAAAAATCCATCCTATGGTTCTGGCCCTCAAGCAATTTGGGGTTCAATCAGAGAGAATCACTTCAGGGGGAGGGGAAATGCTGCTGGGTGCAGTGACTCATGTCTGTAATTACAGATATTTAGGAGGCTGAGATCTGAGGATTAAGGACCAAAGCCAGCCTGGGCAGAAATGTCCATAAAACTTTATCTCCAATTAACCAGAAAAAAAACCAAAAAACTAGAGCTGTGGCCCGAGTGGTAGAGCACTAGACTTAAGCATAAAAGCTAAGGGAAAACATCCAGGCCCTGAGTTCAAGCCCCAAGACCAGCATGTACACACACACACACACACACACACACACACACACACACACACACACTTTATAAATACTTCTTTCTTTTTCTTGTTTTAACAAGGATTTATTTTAGAATAGCAAGACAAAAATAAGGAGAAATGACAACAGGCCATGCAGGATTCCCCAGTAATTTTTTTTTTTTGCCATTCCTGGGGCTTCAACTCAGGGTCTGGGCATTATCCTTAGGTTTACTCAAGGCTAGCACTCTACTACTTGAGCCATAGCACCACTCCTGGCTTTTTCTTTGCATATGGTACCGAGGAATGGAACCTAGGGCTTCATGGATGCTAGGCAAGCACTCTACCACTAGGCCACGCACCTGGCCACAATAGAGCTTCTTGAAGGAGGCGATGCATGGGGTTGAAGCATGATGGATACAGAAAGTAGCAGGGATAGGGCATGACAGGCAACAGGGACCGGACAACCCCTCCCCTTCAACCTTCCCCACTGCAGGTGCACCTGGCAAGGTGAGGCAGAAAAAGCAGCTGGGACATTGTGACACTGGTCCAGGGCTGACTTGGAAGCAAGCTGGCTGTTCAGTGAAGGCTTAGGGGAGGAGCAGGCGTGCCGGGGAAGCCCATGAAATTGTTTCTCGAGCTCCAGCTGTGGGGCCACCTCCAGCCCATCATTCCCCTCAGGGGTGGTTGGGGGACAGCTCAGTTTCACAACACCCCCTCTTTCCCCCAGTATCCCCAAAGGGTGAGAAAAAAGGAAGTGCTCTGGAGACTTCCTCCTGAGTCTGAGTGCAGCAAGCCCAGGCCAGGCTGCTCTTCTCTGGGGAAGAGCTCTGCTGGGGGGACCAGGGATGGGGGTAGTCAGACCCAGAGTTGCCCAAAGCTTTTGCCAGACATGGCTATGACTTCCCACTCGACACAGCCTGGCCACCCAGGTTTGGCAACTGCAATAGCACCCAGACTTTGTTTTGAGATAGGGTCTTACTATGTAGCTCAGGCTGTCCTTGAACTTGAGACCTTCCTGCCTCAGCAGCCTCCTCAGTGGTTATTCCAATCCTTCTGTCTTGCAGCATGAGTGGGGCCGAGGCCCTCTCCTCACATCCTTACTCAGCACTATCAGTGTGACGTGCATGAATTAACACACAGATGCCTCAAGATATAGGACAGGCATACACAGGGCATGTTCCTTTAAGTCACCCGTGGGGGTGTCTATATACATGTGTGCAGATGTGTAGAGAAAAGTCTGGAAGCCACAGGGTACAAGAGACAGAGGGCATCACTGAAAAGGAAGGGAATGTTAGAATCTGGGAGGGGCTGGCTTTTTCCATAGTTGGCCTGTGTGGTGTGTGTGTGTGTGTGTGTGTGTGTGTGTGTGTGTGTGTGTGTTCAATAGGGTGTTTGTGGGGCTTGAACTCTGAGCCTGGGTTCTGTCCCTGATCTCTTTGGCTTGAGGCCACCACCCTACCCCTTGAGCCACAGCACCACTTCTGGTTTTCTGGAAATGAATTGTACATACGAGTCTCACATTTTTTAGTGCCTGGGCTGGCTTTAAACCTTGATCCTCAGATCTCAGCCTCCTGAGTATCTAGGATTACAGGCATGAGCCACCACACCCAGCACTTTTTCTTTTTTTAAACTAGAATACACTTGTTTTCATTTGTTTGCCTTCATCATTACAATGAATGAGGAACTGGTTTGTATAGTCATTAAGAGTCTTTTCCCCTAAACATTTTATTATGAAAGTGTCTAAATATACAGCAACATTGAAAGGATTTGCAGTGAAATTCCTAGACTCATCACCTATATTCTACATTTTACTTGGTAAAATGTGTGTGTGGGGGTGTGTGGATGTGCACGTGTGTTCAACAGGGTGTTTGTTTTTAATTGATTGAAATGGGGGTCTTTCAAATCTTTTTGCCCAGGTTGGCCTCAAAGCACCATCCTCCAGGTCTCTGCATCCTGAGTACCTGAGTAGCTGTGATTACAGGCTTAAGCCATGACACTCAGTTTTGGTTCATTTCTCAATGAACTCGGCTGTTGAGACAGTGGCCCTCTAAACACTAAAGGGTCCTACACTGAGCATGGCAATAGTGAGAACCAGCCCTTCCTTGAAAGATCTGTGTGTGTGTGTGTGTGTGTGTGTGTGTGTGTGTGTGTGTATTTGTTGTAGGTGGATATAGGAAGGTCAGTTAGCTATGGTGTCTACAGAGCTAAACAAATAGAACAGTAGTTTTTAATTTCTTGTTCTTAACGTATTATGTGAGGTTATTTCTTTTCTTATTTTTTCCCCTTATGGTTTATCTCATGCTGTTACCGTATCTGACTTTGTTGCTTTGTATATTGTATATATGTTTACTGTTTATTTGAAATAGGGAAGAGAAGGGGAAAAATAAGATGACTGGGAGGGGGTGAGGAGGGAAAGTGGGACAAAAACATGAGAAGGGGTATCAATGTTCAAGAAGTAATGTACCCACTGCCTGACAAATGGAACTGTAACCCCTCTATACATTAAGAAAAGTTCTTAAAAGATGCTCCACTATAGTGCATATTCCTGACCCATTTAAGATGCATGTCTCCTCCTTCTTCTTTCCCCAGCTTAGATGCTACAACTGTATCCTGTTTTGTATGTCCTTCCAGAGCTATTTCCTGATACACAAAGACATATATTTCCTCTATTTTATTTTGTTTAATTAATTATACTCTCAGCTGATTATTTTTGGTTTTGAGACAGGGTCTCAAGCCCTGCCTGGAATTCACTATCCTTCAGCTTCTACCTGCTAAGCTGGGATTACAGGCATGCACTGCTGTACCTGGACCTTTCATGACTCTTTGAACAAGTAGACAGCACTAGCCAAAGTGCACTCTTCTCTGCTTTGCCCATTTGTTTGCTTATATGCCACAAAATGCACCAGGCTTAGAGCTCACCTCTGTAAATTAAACCCATACTTATCCATGACTCTGGAAAGTTACTGTACTTGGAAGTAATTCCCTATTGCAGTAATTACACAGGCAGCTATTACATTCCTTTGTATGGCTGCATGGTATTCTATTATTGCATAAACCAATACCTATCCAATTAATCCCCTAGCAATCAACATTTGGCTCATTTCTAATTGCCCATCAACTTCCAGTGCATGGAAACATAGAACTTCCCAAAGTGGAATCCACGTGCTGAAAATACTGCCAGACAGCCAGGCAATGGTGATTCACGCCTCTAATCCTAGCTACTCAGCAGGCTGAGATCTGAGGATCACAGTTCAAAGCCAGCCTGGGGAAGGAAAGTCTATGAGACTCTTTTCTCCAAGGAGATGCAAACAACAACAAAAAAGTGGAAATGGAGCTGTGGCTCAAAGTAGAAGAGTGCTAGCCTTGAGTAAAACAGCTCAAGGAGAGTGCCCAGGCTCTGAATTTAAGCACCATGACAGACTGAAAAATAATACTTCTGGATAGTTCCTAGTAGGGTCTGTACCCATTCACCCTCCTACTGGAGGCATGTGCCTGTTTCTCACATCCACACCCACACCCACAAATCCAGTCACCAAACTTTCTGAGCCCTGCCAATGTAGTCATCGAAAATAGGTCCCTGGACTAGCATGAGTTTGTATTTCTCTTGACACAAGTGAGATGTGTGGATACCACATCACGCTTCATGCTGTCATTTGTATTTCTTTCCTCTGAAGGGCCTCCTACAGGTCACAGGTTTTTCACTTTTTGTGTACTCATCAAGGCTCTCTCCTGCCTAGATGATGAGTTCAGAAACACAATGTTTTCAGGGTGAGTGGCTTTTAGAGAACTTTCTTCAGGGTGCTTCATTGTCTTGTACAGGATGACTCCTGGGCAGAGGGTTAGCAGTGCCAGGCAAAGATCTAATAGGTGACCTGAGGGAAATGAGAGAGGAGGGAGGGGTAGGGAGAGGACATTGAAGCAGTGGTTAGCTTGGACTTGATGGAAGACTATGGACTGTCGGGGTTTTTAGCGCTTCTTGTCTCCTGACCCGCAGGAGGGGCAAGGAGAACACGCCCCGACTAAGACGCGACCCAGAAAGGTTAGGGCCCACTTGGCCGCCTTCACCCAGCCCTCCCTCTCCAGAGGGAAGACACAGATGCACCAGGGAGACTGTCACAGCAAGACTCGTTTATTGGGAAAGTACAAGGGGCTAAAGTAAGATGCAGGAGTCTATCAGCATAAAGGTGGGCAGGACTGGGGGAGGTAGGTGCGGTCAGAGAGGGCGTCGGGGCCAATCCGTGGGTTCAAGGTAGCCTTATTTTACATCACAAACCACAGGTGACAGGCAGGTCGGCCCAGTTTCCTAATGTGACGTTCCCACAATGGACTTCCCATTGCAGGAAGCAGGCAAGACAAACTGGCCTGGCTTTAAGACCCTTCTACTCTTCATCTGAAATATCTGAGGTCAGAAGTGGGACTATCCTTTTCTGGTAGCTCTAAGTATATTATGGAATGCTAATACAATGTAAATGCCAAGAGGCCAGTGTGTATGTGCTAAATAATCTGGTTTCTTTCTTCCCGCTGGTAACCTATCCTCTTCCTTCCTCCCATCTATTTGAGTCAGTTCTTAGCATCTCATGGTCCCTATTCCAGCCCCTGGTCCAACCCCCTTGTCTTGCACAACAGCTGAGTTCAATTGAAGAAAATGAACCAAAGCCATGTCATGGCTTAAGCCTGTAATCCCAGCTACTCAGGTACTCAGGACAGAGACCTGGAGGATGGTGCTTTGAGGCCAACCTGGGCAAAAAGATTTGTAAGACCCCCATTTCAATCAATTAAAAACAAACACCCTATTGAACACACACACACACACACACACACACACACACACACACACACCCCTGAAACAAAAAGGGCTGGGGATATGACTCAAATGTGAGGCCCTGAGTTCAAAATCACCCAAACAAAAAAGTCCACTAAGTCATTCTTCAACATCTGCACTTCCTGGTTGCCCTTCTAGGGCCTCTCAACCTGCTCTGGTTTCCTCTCCTAAAAGCCTGCCCCACGTCTCCCTCAACCTCCCAAATTGCTCCCTGGGCAGCAGGTTTGAAAACAAGACCTAGAGACATTTGGGGGCTGTGCCCCTCATCCAGTGGGCAGAGATTGTGCTCTGTCTCCCTCTAGTGTGTAGCATGAAGCCTGGCTGAAGGGGTTTAGACCATACATGGATGGGGGGCATTGAGTGGCAGGGGCCCCACAACTCCTCACACCCCATATGTAAGGAGAATGTCAGGTGTTTCTAGCTGGAAAGGAGGAAGGAACAAAGTTGCCAGATGGGTGCTGCCTCCATCTAGGGCACAAATCAGCTGGAGACATTTTACTAACATTAACACTTGTCCTCGAGTCCCCACGGGAAATTCCCTATCTGCAGAACCCCTATAGGTCCATGGGAACCAGCTGTCCTGCCCCCTGGGGAGTTCCCAGCTTGTGGTAGTAGGAACTGAACCACAATAGGAAATGACTCTGGCATAGCAGGAGGTGTGGCCCTGTGCTCAGGGGCTGGGCCGTGCTAGCAAGCCCCCTGTGGACTTCTGGAACCAAGGGGTTAAAAGGCTTTGGTAATACAATGGTTCCGGGGTGGGTGGGGATTTTCTTGGGTGCAAGGGAAATTGCCTCACCCCCAGAGCTGTTGTGTAAGAACCAGTCCAGTGTTTCTCACAGCGCTGTCACAGTTCCTGGACAAGGACTGTGGGCAAGACTGAGTTTCCAACATTTCTTCCAAGGGGAACTTATACGGTTCCCACTGCCTCAGGGTCCCAATGTCTCTGGGGGGGGTCTCTACTGTCTCTGGGTTGGAGCATGCGTATTGCAACTGGCCTTGGCTTGGCCACTTCCCTCCTGGAGCTCCAGCTCCTTCACCCAGGGACCGTAGAGTTGAATTGTCTAGACCAGAGACTTCTGTTGTCAGAGTGTTGTCCCTGGACCATTTACGGTCGCCTGGGTCCCACTGGAGAATGAACATTTCTTGGCCCCACCCTTGCTCTTTTGAGTCATAAAAGGGTAAGGGTGCAAGCCTCCCCAGAGACTCAGCTGTGTGTAGCTTGAGAACCACAGCCATAGATAAACCCAGCAGATGGGCACATCGAGAAAATTGACGGGAGCTCAACATCATCAGAGATTGCTGTCCAGGATTTGTAAGCTACTCTTGGAAATCACAATGGAAAACATAGGGCACCCAATAGGAAATGAGCAAAAGGTGTGTATCAACAGTGCATAGAAAGGGGAGACTCAATGCCTCAGGAGCAATTAAGCCAGGATGAATAGAGAAATGTGGATCAAACAAACAGCAATGAAATCCAACCTTAAACCTTTTTTTTTTTTTTTTTTTTTTTTTGGTGGGTCGTGTGGCTTGACTTGAACTATGGGCCTGGGCGCTGTCCCTGAGCTATTCAGCTCAAGGCTACCACCCTACCCCTGGAGCTACAGCCCTACTTCCCATTTTCTAGGGGTTAATTGGAAATGAGTCTCATGTTCTTTAGTGCCTGGGCTGGCTTTGACTGGGATCCTCAGACCTCAGCCTCTTGAATAACTAGATTACAGGCATGAGCCATCTCACCCAGCCCAACCTTAAACCTTTTAACTAACTGATCCGTGACAATTATAAAGTCAGGTCTTGAAGCTGTGTGGGAGAACACTGCTGGTAGGATCATTCTGGAAGAATTGACAAAGCCCATGGTGGTACTATAATCCCAGTGTTCAGGAGGCTAAAGGCAAAGACTGTGGCTTTCATCAGGTCTCATGACTACCCTGATAAAGGTAGAATTATTTTTTTCCTTTTTGTGTCTGTCTGGGGCTTGAACTCAAGGCTTGAGCACTGTCCCTAAGCTTTTGCTCATGGATAGCCCTCTACCACTTGAGCCATACCTCCACTTTCCACCTTTTGGTAGTTTATTGAAGACAAGAGCCTTTGGACTTTCCTGCCTGGGCTGGCTTTGAGCCTCAATCATCAGATCCCCACTTCCCGAGTCGCTAGGATTATAGGTGTGAGCCACTGGTGCCAGTCTGAAACTGTTGATGAGGAAATGAGGTGTACTATTTAAGGAGAATAAGGAGGTTGCCTTTCACCTCCGACTCTGTCTCTCCCTGTCCTCTCCCCTTCTCCCTCTTTTTAAAAATCCTGAATACTAATCTGTAAAACAGGATGGGCAGAGGCGCTTGTAAATATTACATTTTATTACATTCGGTTTTGTTTTGTGTGCTTGGGGATCTCCGTCTACCAGCAGGTGGAGACCCTCTTCACCTTGCAGACTCCAGAAAGCTGCGTGGCCTGCAGGAGGAGGAGTGGAACCCAGGCCCAATGGGATCCCTCGGGCGGATCGCGCCGGCCTCGCGCGCCCCCTGCAGGCGACGCTCGGTACTGCACGGAGGCAGAGCCAGGCTACAGGTAGTTGTCCTCGCCCGTGTCGCCCCCACCCGGGGACTCATAGACATCGTCGCGGTCATCGTCGTCGGGGGCCAGCGCCTCGATGTCATGCGTGATGTCTGCCAGCAGCCGGTGGAAAGTCTGGTCCTCAGGCCGCTGGGCCGCGCTGTCGTAGCTGCGCACGGCCGACGCGGAGGTGGAGCTCATGCTGCGCTTGATGCGGCCGAAGCTGTCGGTGAGGATGCCGCCCTCACGGATGCCCGCGCCCTCCAGGAAGCCCTCGAAGTAGCCGATGTCCTGGTCCGGGATGAAGGGCCGCATCCCTGCAGCCACAGAGCAAGGGTGATTCGGGGAGCCTTTCCCCACTTCCACAGACAGGAAGGGTCCCCTGGGGACCCCCGGCTCTGCCACAAAGCTGGGTGGCTCTGCCCAAGCTCTTCACCCTCTGAGCCAGCGGAGGAGGGCAGGGGGCTCCCTACTCCTTACTGTAGTCCTTGCAGGATGGCTGCCCTCTCATTCATGAGCTACCTGGCCATTAAACAACTATTTGGAGCCTCCTTTTCCTGCGTACAGATACTCAGCTGCACCCAGGATCCTGGTGTAGAGGAAATAAGCCAAGTCCCACACATGACATTCTTAGGTTCACTTTCTTGCCATCCCTCACTCTGATTTTGGTGTTCTGCTCATCTGAGCCTCCGTCTCCTGACCTGCACAGTGGGGTCAAATAGAACAAGGTGTGTGTGGGGGGAGGGAGTTAGCACTCAGTGAGGCAAGCCTTGGCACACTGGTCACCACCAAAAATGTTTGCTTAGTCAATATTGTTCACTTGATACTTATTAGTCCTGGATAAGGGAGGCCCTGGATAAGTCTCCTAGCCGCTCAGAACCTCTGAGGGGATGGGTGAGAGTTTCTCACTGTCCCCCAGCTTTGGTCTGAGGATGAAGAGCCTCTGCCAGGGGCTCTGTTCTCTTGACAGCACTTCACAAGGCCTCCCCCTCTCTGCTTCTCCCTCTCCCTCTTGGTCTCTGCGATTTCAAGATCTTGGTCTTGTGGGGCTCAAGTTGGAGAAATGAAGGCACCGCAGGTGCCAGGTCTCCCCTGAGGCCTGGGGCTCACCGAGAAGGAGGAACTTGCGCCGGTCCCCGTAGAGCTTCAGCAGGCCTGCACAGTAATCCTGGATGGGCAGCCCCAGCCGGTACTCCCGCAGGAGCAGCGCAAACTGCTGGATCTCGGGGGGCCCCAGCTTACTCCGCAACTGTGATGGGGGGGACACCCTTTGAGAGAGCTGTTCTGGGAACTTCTCCCAACCCCTGAAAATGTCCCCAAGCCCTCTCTAGGGATGTGTTGGACTCAGCCCAGCCCTGAAAACCCTTCCCTAGCATCAGAGCCCTTTGGCTGCGTCTAAGCATGGCATGTAGATTCAAGCCAATCTCCACTCCCAGCCCCTGCAGTGACCGGCTCCGTGGTCTTGGGTCAGGGCCTCCTTGGTGGGGCTGCTGGAAGGCATTTAGTGTCTTGTGTAGTGAGTTGCCATCAGTCAAGGGCCTTCACAAGCTGGCCTGCCCTCACCTCTGCCGCCTGACCTCGGGGTCTTAGGCATGACTGCTGCTGGCATGCAGTCAGTTCCGCCCGCCTCCAGGCCTTCGCCTCCACCTGCTCACCGTGATCATGTAATCCTGTAACTGCTCGAAGCCCGGGCCACTGTGCTCACTGCTGCTGCAGTGGGAGCCATGGAAAGAAGGTGTGGACGTGCCGCTGTCCTGTGAGCCATTGCTGCCGGGACGAGGGGAAAGGGCTCTTCATTGGCTACTCTCTGCTCCTCTTGCTGGGCCAGGCTGAAGTGCGTGGGGTGACTAACCCTGCTCTGGGCCTGGCCACCTCGTTTCTCGTTTCTCCCCATGCTCTTTCATGAGCTTGCTGCTCGAGTTGCCCTGCCTACTTCAGCAGTGGCAGTGACTCTGGACTCAGCAGGCCCCCCACGCCTGGTTGAGGTTTAGGAAGAAAGCCCAGGCTTGAGTAAAGCCAAGTCTGGATTCCAGGGTCACAGGGTCTCTTGAAGGTCTGGGTCTTCTGAGCTCACCAGAGCCTGGAGCTCAGTGTACCTCTCCCCCTCAGTGTCTTATGCCTCAACACACTTCTAGGGAAGTCCCTTCCACTATCCTCTCTCTGGGACAGAGCCTGTGAGCAGAGGTGGGGGTAGAGTCCCCAGCAAGGGCAGTACCCACAAGGAGCTGCAGCAGCTGAAGTCGGCGTCATAGGCGTAGGTCCCGTCTGTGCGGAAGCTCTCACCTGTGGCCACAGACAAAGAGTGGCGTGAGAGGTGGCCAGCAGGGCGGGGATCGCTGGGACCCACCCCAACCCATTTCCAGTTGAGGCCTGACAAACTTGGGGGCAGCTCAGCTTTCCTACCATCATTTTTTTTCTCTTTCACCTTCCTGCCTGCCTCCTGGGGGCATCGGGAATAGCAGACAATGGGACAAGCGTGTGGCTTGGGTATGACATGTGGCAGGGGTAGAAGAAGATGAACTCTTCTGTGGAGTGCTGTGCTATTTGCCGAGGACTTGCCCATCCCCACCTGCTATGAGCCAGCCTCACCCTCTGATCTTGGCTGGCTCTGTCACGTGGTTACCTCAGCTTCTCAGTGAGCCTCCCTCATCGCTCATCCCCACAGCTGCCAGTGTTTAGCAATTAACTATGTCTGCTACAGCCATGTGATCTGCCAGGGGACAGGGCCATGTGGGCCTTAGCCCACGGCATATCCTGGTGATTAGTGCTGCATCTAAGTGGTAGGTGTTCAGTTAAGATGGCTGAATTGTTTTGTGTTCTCTGTGGGATCGTGACACTTTACCTGTCACCCTTGTGATTGCTGATGAATAATCTCAGTGTCCATAGATGGGAAGCCTCAGAAGATGAACACTCATATGCTTCTGCAGCTATGCCAGCAGGGGGCACTGAGGAGCCTTGATGGTGGCATGGGAGTGAAATTCTTAAACCTAGGAGCTTTGAGCCCGGCAGTGGCTACTCAAGAGACTGAGATCTGAGGATTGCAGTCCGGGCCCTAAAGACTGTGAGACTCTTATCTCCATTTAATCACGAGAAAACCGGAAGTGGCACTGTGGCTCAAGGGGTAGAGTGGCAGCCTTCATCTGAAGATCTCAGAGACAGTGCCCAGGCCTAGAGTCCAAGCCCTAGGCCCAGAGTCCAAGGCCTACAACCCACAAAACAAAACAAACAAAAAAAAACCTAGGAGCTTTGGAACCAGATCTGGTTATTTTTTGTCAGTCAGTCCTGGGGTTTGAATTCGGGGCCTGGATACTGTCCCTGAGTTCACTTTTACTCAAGGCTAGCACTCTCCCACCATGAACTACAGTACTATGTCAGGTTTTCTAGTGGTTAACTGAAGGTAAGAATCTTATGGACTTACCTGCCTGGGCTGGCTTTGAACCACTATCCTCAGATCTCAGCCTCCTGAATAGCTCAGGAGTGCTCAGCCCTGGGTTTATGTCCTGACTCTCACCATTACCAGCTATGTGGCTTGGAGAAGTTTACTGGCTGTTCTGAGCCTTAAGTCCTCATCTGTAATACTGGAATTTTAAGACCTCATGGACAAGGGCTCGCTGTGCAGCTTGAACTCAGGGTGCTCCTGTCTCAGCCTCCTGAGTTCCGGTATTACAGGTGTGCAATACCAGGTCCTTCACTCATTCAAACATACCTCTCAAGCATGTGTAGATAGATACCTGGTCCTATGCTAGGCTAACAGGACACAAAAGAGTTGCTATGAGCATTCACTTAGATTTGCTATGTATGGTACATAGTTTGTGCTCAGTAAATGTCTGTTAGTTTCACTCTGGTCCTTGATGCAAACCTGGCTCAGTCTGGAAGTACTGGCTTTGACCTGGGGGTGGGGTGGGGAGGGCTAGTAGAGCCTGACAGCTCAGAGAGCAGACTGAGGTGTCTGAATGTGTTAAGGTTTCTGCAAAGCAGGGACATCCAAAACCAAAGGGATGAGTTCACATGTGAGGGGCTCATTCTGAGTGGGACAAACCAATCCTCTCTTCAGGACTGAACTGAGGTCATCATGATCAACCTTTTATCTACAAACTAAGATGTGACCCAGTAATTTTCATAGACCATAGGACCCCTAGAAGCCTTCCTCAGCCATTGAGTCCTGGGGTACTCACCCTCTCCCCACTTTCAGGGTGTTTTATAGGAGTTTGGTACTCACTGCGGCTGCTGAGCCACGGCCGTTCTGGTGTGGATGTGTAGTGGTAGCCGGCCCGGTCCACGCACTCAATGCTCTGGTCTCCATAGGTGATCTGGAAGACCTGACAGATGAGGGCACAGGATTCCTCAGCAGCATCCTGGTTCAGGGGAAAGGAGGGGAACTTAGGCCTCACCCACTGCCAGCCCCTGCTTGTGTCCTCAGCACAAGCCAGTGCCCTGATACACACACACACACACACGCACACACGCACTCACCCAGACAGACAGACAGACACATCTATGAATCCCTTAAGACAATGTCAAAGACAGTTCCTCAGCACAAGCCAGTGCCCTGATACACATACACACACACACACATGCACCCAGACAGACAAACACACCTATAGACCCCTTAAGACAATGTCAAAGACAGTTCCCTCAAAATCATATGGCTTCTCCCTGGGTTTTGTGGCCCCTGTATGGATCCCAGAAACAATGCTTCCTTCCTCTACCAGGAAGAATGTATTCAAACTTCTGGCAATTAATGGACTGTTCTGGAACTTCTCTAAAATGAACTCTACCTCACATGCAGGTAGAGACGATGTCCAGCCAGGAGAAGTGACTTTTGGGGATTAGACCTCAGGTCTCCTAATAACTAGTGGTACGGGGAACAAATTAAAAGTATCAGTTTTTGCCAGACACGGGTGGCTCCCTCCTGTAATCCTAGCTATTTAGGAAGCTGAGATCTAAGGATCATGGTTCAAAGCCAGCCTGGGCAAGAAAGGCTGTTAAGATTCTTATCGCTAATGAACCACTTAAAAACTGGAAATGGACCTGTGGCTCAAAGTGGTAGAGCACTAGCTGGCCTGGGCCTGGGTTGGGACAGTGAAAGTCTTAGGAAATGTTGGAAAAATAATCAAAGTGGATGTGAGAGACAGGGAAGTTACAGGGAGGAAGAGGAATCGAATCAAGGACCTGCAAGGTTTCAGCCCAAGCAACAAAAGAATGAAGGTGCCGTTCAGCGAGGCAGGGAGACTAAGGCATCTCATGTCGGGGGAGGAGGATGGGAGCTGCTCAGATTGGCATACAGCAGGCCTCAGATGGTCTCTAGTCCTTGGACTGGAAAGGGTGAGTGGAGATGTTGTTAGAGGTGTAATCCAGGGATTTAAATGACATAAAAGGCTAGAGATCAAAAAATGAATATGGATGCAGGAGAGAAGATCCAGGACCATGCCTAGGGCATGCCAAGTTTGAGTCTGGAGAAGAGGAAGCAGCAGCTTCCTAAAAGAAATCAGGGAGGCACAGGAGGAAAACCAGAAGACATCAGGTGAGAACACCATCTCAAGGTGGGGACACCTGATGCAACTCTAGCTACTCAGGAGGCTGAGAGCTGAGGATTACCATCGAAGCCAGCCCTCAGCAGGAGATGAGTTTCTCATCTCTAACTACCCAAACGCCACTAAGTGGAACTGGGGTTCGAGGGATTAGCCTTGAGGCCAAAATTTCAGGGGCAGTGCCTAGGCCTTGAGTTCAAACCCCAGGACTGGCGCACATACGCACACACATGTACACACACAAAAATGTTACTGCTGTCCAGTGTCTGGCTGGGGACTTGGCTAAAGAGTTGCAATCAAGCAGGCCGGGCATTTTGCTTTCTTCCATTGGGGGCCCGCGGGGTGGTGCCCTGGGGGCACACCTGCGGTCCCGGACTCTGCAGGACGGAGGCTGACCCCAGGGCCCTGCCAAGAGGAGGGCAGAAGCTGTGTCCCCAAGGTGCCCTCGGGCTCACCCTGTTGGCCACAGCCAGGATGACTAAGTTGCAGTAGGCATCGGGGCTGGGGTCCTGTGGGTCCAGCGGGTTGGAGCCCGGGTGGCGCCGCTCCCAGCTGCCGCCGCCGCCACCGGCCCCCGCCTGCCGCCGCTCCCAGCTGCCGCCCGGCTTGCCCGCGCCTCCGCCACCACCGCCGCCGCCGCCGCCGCTGCCGCCGCCCGCGTGTCGCCGCTCCCAGCTGCCGCTGAATGTCTGCCGCCGCTCCCAGCTGCCCGACGCGCGCGGCGCCCCGGCGCGCTGGCGCTCCAGGCTACCGCCCCCGCCGCCCGCCGCCCGGGCCTCGCCGCCCGCGCCCGCGCCCCACGCCGCGCGCCAGTCCAGGCTGCAGATGGTGTGGCGCCGCTCCGCGGTGCCCACCCGCCGCTTCTCGGGCGCCGCGCACGGCGGGCCAGCCTCCCGCCCCGCGCCTCCGGGGCTGGCGTCCACGCCGGCCGGCACCGGGTCCACGCCCAGACCTACGAGAGAGAAGGCCGCCGAGAGTCGCCCCGGGGCCCACCTGGAAGACCACCTGGCCGCTCGGGGCGGGGTCCGCACCGCCCTGCCCCGGACTCAGGCTCCGCCCCCTGCCTTGGCTCCACCCCTGGTCTCGGGGTGCTGGCCGGGCGACTTCTCCCCAGTCCAGCCCTAGCTTCTGATTCGAGGACGGTGGCTAGCCTGTCCTCTCCGTCCGTACCCTTAATTTGGACGGTGTCCCTAGGTTTAGCACTTCAACTTTGGGACTCGACCTCCTAACTCTCAACCCGCCCCTGGCCTCAGCCCCGCCCCCAGCGTGTTGATTTGTTAGTGCCACCATCCCTCCTCCGCGAGCCCCGCCCCCTCCCCGGACCACGCCCCCACACAGGCTCCTCCCCTAGCCGGAGGGGGTTGGTCCTAAACTCTGAGCGCGCTCAGGCTTCTGATGGTCCCACCTGTAGTCCCACTCTGTACCTCCCTCTCCCTGCCGCCCGGCATCTGGATAGTAGGACAAGGTCGACCACCCTGTGTCTTCATCCTCGGTCTCAGGCTTGCCTATAGCTTCTTCCGCCTGCTTGGCGTTTCAGTCCCCCCCTCCCCCGCAATGTGGTCAGCTCTTTAGCATCCACCAATCATCCTCGTGGCATCCCGGCCTCAAGCCGCCCCTGGGACCGGCCCTTTCGCTCTCCCCGCCAGCCGCGTCCCCGGCCACCCGCCCGCGGTACCGGTCTTCAGGACCAGCAGGTGCAGCGCGTCGTCCTGCAGGTAGGAGGCGGCCGCGATCTCGTGCGTGGGGATGCGCAGGATGAGCTCCTCATTGTCTCGCCAGGTGAGCAGCAGGCAGCGAGCCGACAGGCTGAGGATGCTGTCCTGCTCGGGTGTGGTCTTCAGGGGCAGCTCCTTTAGCTGCTGCGGGCGGAGGGCGGGCGGGGGGGGGTGGTATTGCAAATCCTGAGCTCTAGGAGGCTGCAGGACCCAAGGGAAAATGATACCTCTCCTCCCGCCCTTCCCAGGGCTCACCCTGGCGGTGTCTAGCAGCTGCAGAAGCTCATCCCGACTGGAGGGGTTCAGTGAAGAAGTCACCCAAGTGAGGTGGCCCAGGAACTGGATGGGAAACGGGGTAGAAGGGGCACAGAGGGGTCACCCTGAAGCCATGAAAAACTTTGGCCTCCTCAGGCAGTGAGGGGAGGCAGTGAAGATAGGAATCTCCAAATTAATAACCAAATAGGTAGGCACTGGACTACACACCTGCAATCTTCACCACTCAGGAGGGTGAGGTCTGAGGATCCTAAATCGAAGCCAGCCTAGGCAGGATGGTTATGTGAAACTTTTATCTTTAACCACCAAAAAGCCAAAAGTGGGGCTGTGGTTCAAACGCTAGAGGACCAGTCTTGAGCAGAAAAACTAAGGGACAGCACCAGACACCGTTCTGAAAGCTTTGTGTATGTTCAATCATTCACCCGGTTTTAAGAGAGACAAACCACAGCACAGTATGGCTAAGAAGCTGTACCCAGTATTGTGTAGCTAAGAAGGCTAAGATGACTGCTCATGCCAGAGCCCACACCCTAGCCGCTGATATTACTTTAGCTCAAACTCATTTAGCTATGAAGTTCTTCAGGAAAACAACACACATACACTCCAAGACCAAGCTCTGGCATGCAAAGCAAGTACTCTACCACTTAGCTATGCCCCCAAGGCTCTGCTACTCTACTTGTAAGAAGCAAGTCCCTGTGAATTTCCTCCCTCCGAGTGGCTCTCTCCACCACAAGCATCGGTGCCAAAGGAACTACAAATCACTTATCCTCTTAATGATCTCTCTGAAGAAGTCACATGGAAAAGACAATGCATTGAATTAATACATCACTTTGGTAGAAAAATTATGTTTCAAATCAATATATTAATTCTCCATTTATTCTTTGCTATAATGATGTTATCACTTAAATGTTATTCAATGTAAGAATTAACTTTTTTTTTTGGTGGATCATGGGGCTTGAACTCAGCCTGGGCACTGTCCCTGAGATCTTCAGCTCAAGGCTACCACCCTACCCTTGAGCCAAGCCCCACTTCCCATTTTCTAGAGGTTAATTGGAGATAAGAGTCTCAGGCCCTTTTATGCCCAGGCTGGCTTTGAACCTTGATCCTCAAATATCAGCCTCCTGAGTAGCTAAGATTACAGGCATAAGCCACCTCACCCAAGAAGAATTCTTTTTATTTTACTGTTATTATTATTATTATTATTATTATTATTATTTTGCCAATCCTGGGTTTGGGTTCAGGGCCTGAGCACTGTCCTTGGGTTTTCTCAAGGCAAGAGCTCTACCACTTGAGCCACAGCACCATTTCTGGCTTTTTTCTATGTATGTGTTACCGAGGAATCAAGCCTGGGTCTTCGTGCATGCTAGGCAAGCACTCTACCACTAGCCCTAACTCCCAGCCCCACCTTTTCATTAGTTTTGACAGCATCTTTCTAAATGAATTCCACCCATCAAACCTTTTCCTCTTCTTGAAATTCTCTGTCCAACTTCAGCCCTGTGTTTTAAAGTAAATTTACTCGTTAGCTTTACTCTCTAGGTAGGCTTGCCAGATAAAATACAGGATGCCAGTTAAATTTGAATTTCAGATAAACAACATTTTGTTTTCAGGCTCTTAGTACATTTAGTTCCATGCAATAACTGGGACATGTTAATACTTTAAAAAAGTATTCATTGCACTTGAAATTCCAGTTTAAGTAGGTGGCCACTACACCTTGCTGCTCCCTACATCTGCCAGCCTACCCCATAGCAATCTTCCTTAAGTATTGAGGACCCCTTCTGTTCCCCACTGTTCCTTCCACATGGACTGAAATACAAGTAAAGCTCTTGAATATGTCGAGTCCTTTGTGAGTCCTCTCACCCCGTGCTTGAGGCTGACCCAAGGCCCAAAGCATGCTAGGCCATGTTCCACACATTTCCTAGTCTGTGCTGCGCTCTTAATCCAGACACTGTACCTGCAGCAAAACCTCACGGGAAATTAGAGTTGTTTTTTGTTTTTTTTTTTTGCCAATTGTGGGGCTTGAACTCAGGGCCTGAGCACTGTCCTTGGACTTTTTCTCAAAGCTAGAGTGTACCACTTGAACCACAATGCCAGTTCCAGCTTTTTGCCAGTGTGTGGTACCGAGGAATCGAACCAGGGTCTTTATGCATGCTAGGCAAGCACTCTACCACTAGGCCAAACTCCTGGCGAAAGTAGAATTTTTTCAGTACACAACACACTGTCCAACCCAGTCTCCCCTAGTGTTAGGTTTTTTATTTTTGGTTCTTTGCCAGTCCTGAGCACTGTCCTTGGTCTTTCTCAAGGCTAGAGCTCTACCACTTGAGCCACAGCACCATTTCTGACTTTTTTCTGTGTATGTGGTACCGAGGAATCAAACCCGGTCTTCATGCACGCTAGGCAAGCAATCTACCACTAGGCAAAACTTCTGGCTCCCCTAGGCTTAAGTTTTGAGCTCCATGTTGAGATGGGAACACAGAGGCTCTGCAGACAGAGGTCATTTGCTGAGGGTACCCCGCCAAAGTAAGGGCTGGCTGTCATGAAGCCAGGCTGCTTCCCCGGTGTGAGGCTGGGCTGGTCAGGATTAGTGTAGGAGAGGAGCCAGAGGCTCTGCTGACTCCAGGGTTGTTCCCACCCCTTCCCATCCTGCACTCACCTTGACTTCTTTCTCCAGGTAGTCACACAACAGAATCTGGGGGTCGATGAGATAATCGGGAGGATAAAGGGGCATGGAGTGCAGGGGCCGACGGCTCACACTGTTCTGAAAGGCTGCCCGGCGTGCGGCCTTGGGAAACACCAGCCTTCGGATGGGGGCTACAAAGCCCTGGAGGAAGACGGGGGGTATAACAGTTATAGCACTGACTTTGTGGACATTACTGTGCTCACTCCTTTACTTTCATAATCTAAACTTTTTAGTTCTAATTTATTGATCGTGGTGCATAAAGTAGGGGCTTGGGTGCCGTCCCTGAGCTCTTTCACTCAAGGCTAGCACTCTACCTCTTCTGGTTTTCTGGTGGTTAACTGGAGATTGGAGTCTCATGGACTTTCCCGCCTGGGCTGTCTTTGAATCACAATCTCCAGATCTCAGCCTCCTGAGAAGAACCTCAACTATTTTTCTCTGGACCTAAACTTTTTAAATGGGAAAGGGCAACACTGAGATTTAAATTAAGGGCCTTGTGTTTTCTAGGCGTTCATTCTTCCACTTGAGCCCTGCCTCAAGAATTCAGATAGAATTCTCCTTTTAGCCTGTGGCTGTCCTCAGAACAAGATCCTCCTCCTACCTGTGCCTCCCCCATAACTGGAATCACGGGCATGACTACTGGATCTAGCCTATTTGTAGAAATAGGACCTCACTAACTTTTTGCCCACAACCACGATCTTCCTGAGTTTGACCTCCCAGAGTACCTGGGATGACAGGCTTAACCAGGTGACCAGTTGCTCCCTTCTTGGCTCTACCTTTGAACTCTCCAGGCAGCGTCTAAAATGTCCGGACTACACCCCAGACTAAATGAATCAGGAAATCTGGGCTTGATACCCAGATTTCAGGATTTTTTTTTCTTTTTGCCAGTCCTGGGCTTGAGCTCAGGACCTGAGCACTGTCCTTGGACTTTCTCAAGGCTAGAGCTCTACCACTTGACTTTTTTCCTATGTAGGTGGTACCGAGGAATCGAACCTGCATCTTCGTGCATGCTAGGCCAAACTCCCGGCCCAGGATTTTTTTTTTTGAGGGCTCTTTAGGTGATTTTAGTGGAAGCCTAGCTGCAGGCCGCTTGAGTACAAAGAAATGTGTGGTATGATGGCTTATCGTCAGTGACAAGTGTGAAGAAGATAACCTCGCTGCTCCGTGAGCTCACAGGTGAACAGACGATTCGAGTCCGCAAGAACATTTACTCGTTCTTTCAGTAAACACTCCTGGGCTGCCTGGACATTCTTGGTTACTGACCCCAGCCTTGCTTCTAGGGCTTATGATAAATGACCTTCACACGTGACTCTCAGGTTTCACGGTGGTCACAGGTTCTGATTCAGTCAGTCTGGGGTGGACTCAGGATTCTGCCTTTCTAACCGGCTCCAGCTGGTGCTAAGGCTCTGGAGTTACCAACCAGGAACTGAGCCAGAACTTGCCAAGGTGTGGCCCACACCAGCGCTGCTGGAGCTTGCTTGAAATGCAGATTCTGCCATGGCTAACACCTGTCATCCTAGTTACTTGGGAGGCCGACATTCGGAAGATCGTGGTTCAAAGCCAGCTTGGGCAGAAAAGTCCAGAGACTATTGAATCTCCAATTAGCCAGCAAAATTCAAGACTGGAAGGCATGGTTCAAGGAGTAGCAAAACAGCCTCGAGCAAGAAAGCGGAGAGCACAAAGCCCTGAGTTCAAGCCCCTGTACTTGCACAGGTACCAAAAAATAAAATATGCTGATCAGGGGCCGGGAGTTTGGCCTAGTGGTAGAATGCTTGCCTAGCATGCACGAAGACCCAGGTTCGATTCCTCGGTACCACATACATAGAAAAAAAAGCCGGAAGTGGTACTGAGGCTCAAGTGATAGAGCTCTAGCCTTGAGAAAGTCCAAGGACAGTGCTCAGGCCCTGAGCTCAAGCCCAGGATTGGCAAAAATAAAATATGCTGATCACATTCCAGATTTGTTAGATTAAAAACCTGGAAGAATGCTGAGGTCAGTGCTGCTTGCTCAGGTTTTAGAACCCCACTCATGGCACCCGCATACAGTGTGTGAAAGCTCTTAGAAATGACCACCAAATAGCTGGGAGGAAGAGGACACTGCATGTACAAATCCCTGGAGGCTTCCCAGCCTGGATGTGGATGAGCCTGGAGAAGCCATGTGACAGCTGCTGTGACTCAAGTACGAGATGAGCAAGTCCTGCAGGTCTTGAAGTCCAGCTACCCAGCAGACTGTTCAGCCTATGCCAGGTTTGTGGGATGGGATATTATGTCTGCCACCCTGAATGGTCCAGCCCTGCCCATCTCTCCAGCCTCATTTATTCACCCTCTCCCCACACTCTTATCTCCTAGTCATCTGGTCATCTTTCAGTTCCTTCTGTGCTTCATTCCTTCCCACCACAGGGTCTTTGCACAAGCTGCTCCTCTTTCCTGCCCACTTTCCTTCCATCTATCAGATCACAGCTCCAGCTTGCCCACCCAGGGTTGAGTACCCTAACAGTCTCTCTCCCACGTGGGATATGGGGCCTTTTATATACTTTTCTATGATTGTCTTTACAAATTATCAGTTGAGACAGGCACCGGTGGCTCTAACTTACAATCCTAGCTACTCAGGAGGCTCAGAGCTGAGGATCCAGGTTTGAAGCCAGTCCAGATAGGAAAGTCCATGAGATTCTTACCTCCAATTAACTACCCCCCAAAAGCAGGAAGTGGAATGTGGTTCAAGTGGTAGAACACTAGTCTTGCACAAAAAAAGGTCAGGGAGCCAGATGCTGGTGGCTCATGCCTATAATCCTAGCTACTCAGGATGCTGAGAGCGGAGGATCACGGTTCAAAGACAGCCTAGGCAGGACAGTCCCATGAGAATCCTACCACCCACGAGAAGTGGAATTTGGCTCCACTGGCAAGAGAGCTCAGAGACAGTGCCCAGCCCTGAATTTAAACCCCATCATCAGAAGGAGGGGGTGGGGGAAAGATGAGGAAAGCATACAGGCCAATTCAAGCCCAGGACATCTCTCTCCCTCCCTCTCTCTCTCTCTCTCTCTCTCTCTCTCTCTCTCTCTCTCTCTCTCTCTCTCTCTCTCTCTCTCACACACACACACACACACACACACACACACAAACAAACTTAGTAGCTGTTTCCCTCATTAGACTGTGAGCTCCAGGGAAGAAGCACACCACAGCAGCATCACTAGCACCAGACTTTTCTCATTGCATATAACAGGTGCTCAATAAATGTCTATCAAAAGACACACCCCAAGGCTGGGCACGGGGGCTCCTGCCTGTAATCTAGCAGTCAGGAGGCTGAGGCAAGAGGATGGAGAATTCAGGCTAGCCTGAGGTACATAGTGATACACCATCACAAACCCACAAAATGTACCAAGAGAGGGCGTGCATGCATGCTGGCTCCCTCCTCAGTGCTCTATGGCTCATGTGGTGCCACCTGTCTCAGAACAGCCCCTGTGCAGGTTTCTGGGCAGCAAGGTCTCTCTGTGGAAGGGCTGGGTGTGGATTTAGAGTTTGAGGAGTTCCATGAGCCCCACTGACAACCAGAGAAGCCCCGAGGAACAAATGACACACTTCTCAGAGTCAGAAAGGGCAAGATTGGGGAAGAAGATTTGGGGGCTGAGTCCTTAAAGGGCTTTTTAATAAGTCAAGGAAGGCCTGGATGCTGGTGGCTCACGCCTGTCATCTCAGCTACTCAGGAGGCTGAGATCTGAAACCAGCCCAGGCAGAAAAGTCTGTGAGACTCTTTTTCTCCAATTAACTACAAAAAGCTGGACGTGGAGCTGTGGCTCAAGTGGTAGAAAACTAGTCTTGAGCAACAAGAAGCTCAGGAACAGCACCTGAATTCAAGCTCCCTGAATTCAAGCGCCCTGAATTCCAGCGCCCTGAATTCAAGCTCCATGACTAGCTAGTAATAATAATAATAATAATAATAATAATAATGTAAGGAAAGGTACGTGGAGACCCAAACCTGGACAGGTACCTTGTAGCACAGGGATTGTGCCTGCCTGGAGCCCTTGGGTCTGATGCTAGGGTCTGAGAAGCTGCAGGGAGAGCCCCACAGCCCCACCCCAGAACACCAGGGAAATAGACTTTCCTGGAAAGACTTCAGTCTGACTGCCCAGGATAATGACAGAGGACACTGAGAGCAGACAAACAGCTTAGGGAGTTTCATGTCCAAATGTCTGGGTGCCAAGGATGGGAAGGAAGGTCCTGGGCCCATAAGGGCTGCTTGCTACCCTGCAAGGCCTTCCCCTTCCCCAGCCCTGGGGCCCTCCTCTACCCTCCAACCCTCTCCATCTCCCACCTACCTTCTTCCCTTTCTTGACTTCATATTCCATGGTGAAGCACCCCTCGACTGTCACCCTCCAGGCCGCCCCCTCCACCCCCAATTCCTTTGTTCTTTTTCCTGTCTGGTCGGAAACTCCACCAGCACTGAGTTCCTGTCCCTCCCATCCGATGGCAGGGACATGGGGGGATGGAGGACACAGTCTCAAGACTCTCCAGCCAGCAGGCAAGCTGAACAGATAGCTTAGCAGTTTGGGTAATGCTGGTGAAGGGTTTCCCAGCCCCCCCCCCCAAACTTGGAGGCTACATACATCCTATTCTAATCCTATTTCTACCATTAACCTTGACAAGAAAAGTCCATTCCTGGGGCTGGGAGTTTAGCCTAGTGGTAGAGTGCTTGCCTAGCATGCACGAAGACCTGGGTTCGATTCCTTGGTACCACATACATAGAAAAAAAGCTGGAAGTGGTGCTATGGCTTACGGGTAGAGCTCTAGCCTTGAGGAAAGCCTAAGGACAGTGTTCAGGCCCTGAGTTCAAGCCCCAGGACTGGCAAAACAAAAGTCCATTTCCTATTTCAGAGCCCCTCAGAGATGGTGAGTAAATCTTGCTGCTTTTCCTGGGGCTGGGAAGTCATGAGAGACTGATGGAAAAAATGCTTATAATCTATTCAGTACTGTATCCCAAAACATAGTCATTACTCTTTGTGTGTGTGTGTGTGTGTGTGTGTGTGTGTGTAGTAGAGCTTGAACCTTGAGCTCAGGGCCTGAACACTGTTCTTGGACTTTCTCAAGGCTAGAGCTCTATCAGTTGAGCCTCAGCACCACTTCTGGCTTTTTTCCTCATGTATGTGGTACTGAGGAATCGAGCCCAGGTCTTCCTGCATGCTAGGCAAGCACTCTACCACTAGGCCAAACTCCCGGCCTTGCACTGAGCTCTTTTGCTCAAGGCTAAATGCTACCACTTTGAGCCACAGTGTCATTTCGGTTTTCTAGTGGTTAATTGGAGATAAGGGTCTCACTGACTTCTGTGCCTGGGCTGGCTTTGAACCATGATTCTCAAATCTCAACCCCTTGAGTAGTGAGGATTACAGGCATGAGTACCAGCACCCAGCTCATAGTTATTACTCTTTAGGAAAATCATATTGTGGGCTTTGAGGATTCTGTGGCTTTGCCACTAACTAGAGTTATGAGACCTTGGGCAAATTCTTTAACCAGTCATGCTTCTGTTTCCCTAGCTAGAAAATGAGCAGTAATGCTAGTTTGACTTCATAGTGACTTCAGAAGTGTTAAATGCACTTAAGAGGGCTTCTTTTCTTTTTTACGGTCTGAGACTGGGACTTGAACTCAGTACCTGATGCTTTTGTTCATTGGCTAGTGCTTTACCAAATGAGCCACACATCCAACCTCATACTAAAGAGAAATTCTGACACCTAGTAAGTTTATCAACTCCTTCTCCTCTTCTTCCTCCTTCTCTTCCTCCTCTTCTGAGGACCCTACACAATCCGTACCACTCCTTCCTCCTGGTGTTGAGGAACCATTACTCCCATTACAAGCCTGATATTAAAAACTGAGATATAGCTGGATGTTGGTGACTCACACCTGTAATCCTAGCTACTTAGGAGGTTGTGATTTGAGGATCACAGTTTGAAGCCAGTCTGGGCAGGAAAGCCCATGAGACTATTATTTCCAACTAACCACCAAAAAGCTGGAAGTGGAGCTATGGTTCACGCCCTGAGTTCAAGCCTCAGGATCCACACACACACACACACACACACACACACACACACACCCCAAAACCAAATTGAGATGCCAGTGAAGAGCCTAACGCAGAAAGGTTATATAGTAACATAGAAAGTAAGGGGACCCGGGGTGCCTGGCTGGCTTGGGTATGAAGTCCAGTGCCCCTTCCTTCTGGGTCCCAGGCCTGCCGCCTATCTTAAGACACTTGCCATGGCTCTGAGGGTCCCATCCCCACCCAGCCACCACACCTGGGTTGTGGACCCCCATGCTCCTGAGTTGCTTTGCTGTGCAGTTGTGGCTTTCTCTAATCTCTCAGCATCATGTTCACTGTGGGAAGCAAGGTCCCAGGGGCAGCAAGGCAGAGGCAAGGCCTTGGAAGAGGAAGCAGTGGGGAATGGTGAGGGCAGGGGTGGGGCTGCAGGCTGGCTTGCACAGTGTGTTTAAAGTATAGTGTGTCAGGTCCACAGGGGCTGGCAGTGCCAGAGGGCCAGACTCATGTTTGTCTCCGGGTGAGGTAGCTATGGAGACTTGAAGCCCCCAGTCCCTCTCTCCTTTCTCTCTCCCACCATCAGAGGGAAGGAGACCCTTGCTGCTTCATGGCAGCCTCTCTTTTCTGCTTTGCTCCATGGTGCCAGCCACTTTCTAGCAGCAGGAAGTGAGAGGGTCATTTAGCATGCTGGGCCAACAGGAAGAGGTCAGGATGTGTGAGTCAATTCCTGGCCCTGCTGAGGACATCAGAATTGTCACTTAACCCCTTAAACCAACCCAGAATTCCCACCTTACTGGAAATCTCAACTAGGGCAAGAATTTTATATTATTATTATTATTATTATTATTATTATTATTTTGCCTGCCCTGGGGCTTGAACTCTGGGCATGTGTGCTGACTCTGAGCTTCTTTTGCTCAAGGATAGCCCTCTACCACTGGAGCCACAACACCACCTCCAGCTTTTTCTGAGTAGTTTATTGGAGATAATGTTGTAGCTTTTCTTGCTCTGGCTTTGAACCACGATCCTTAGATCTCAGACTCCTGAGTAGCTATTATAAGCATAGACCATCAGTACTGGTTCAGCACACTAAAGGTTTTCAATGCCAGAAAATGATGTAGAAAGTGATCTCTGCCTTTCCTATAGTGCCTACCTCAGAGCCGTGGGCAGACAACTTGCTTAGTGTCAAGGTCAATAAAGAAGACAAGAGGACCTAGGTTCAAAGATGAATGAACTTGGACATGTTTACCTTACCTCCCAAAGCCTCCGAGTCTTCAGGCATCAAAAGCAAGATAGTTCTGGTGCCTGTTGCAGAGGCTGGTCCAGGGACAGAATAAGAACAGAAGCATACAGTGATAGCACATCTTATTGAAAATAGCTCATGAGTCAAAAATGAGATGAGCCAAAGTCTTTGTTTTCAAAACTTTAACTGTGGCAGATAGGATTCAAGTCCAGGTGATTGGCAGGTGCTGCTTGGAGAGCTGTGTAGAAGAAGATAAAAATCAGATCTGGCTGGCTGGACCCTGGTGGCTCACATCTGTAATCCTAGCTACTCAGGAAGCTGAGATCTGAGGATCACAGTTCAAAGCCAGCCTGGACAGGAAAGTCCACAGCTCTCTTATCTTCAATTAACCACCAAAAAGTGGGAAGTGGAGCTATGGCTCAAGTTATACAGTGCTAGCTTTGAGAAAAAAAAATAAAGCTCAAGGATAGCATCCAGGCTGAATTCAGGCTTGAAGACTTGAAGGTGCCAAGATAGGCACAAAAACAAAACCAAACAAAAAATAACTCTGCTCCCAGCAGGAGAAAAGAGAAAGGGGTTGATTAGTAATGTCTGGCTGACTGATTGTGATTTTGTCCAATTATCAGGGAAGTTTGTCTAATGTCCTGCCTATTTGAGGCTACTGGAGATTGAACTCAGGGCCTTGAGTTTGCTTAAGCAACTGCTCTAGCACTTGAGTCATACTTTCTGCCTTGCTTTTCTGTCTTGAAGCCACAGGAAGCTGTCTTCTCATCCTTTCTTCCTCATCCTTCTCCCCACCCTACTTCCAGAGTAGCCCAAATTATAGGACACAAGCAGCGTGTACTGAAATGATTTTTAATATCTCATGTTGCAGCAAAATTAAAAATATACAAAAAGTTTGTGGTGTACAAAAGTCTCAGTACAGAAGCCCCAGCTTAGGGCCCCCTTTCCCTCCTGGGGTAAGCTCAGAAGGGCCAGTTTGTTGGGTAGGGGGAGGCTGGGAATGGCACAGATGTAGTCAATACCAGGAGGTGAGATGGGGAAGAGGAAACAGAAATGGGCAGCAGCTGGGCTTGAGTGAAGAGGGAAAGGAGAATCACCCAATATTGTGCTGACCAAGGGAAACTGGCTCTCAGGCATGGCTAGTGATTCCTGGAGAAGAGGTGGCCGGGGGTGGGGGTGGAGGTGGGTAGGAGATCAGAGTTGAGGGTATTCTGGTCCCACTCTGCTCTCCAACTTGCTGTGTTACCTTGGGCAGGCTGCCTCCTGTCCCTGGGCCATCCTTTCCTACAAAAGAGGATGCTGGGTAACTAAACCACTGATTCCCAAATGGAGGTGCCAGAGCCCACCTGAGGGTCTGTGGTGGCGGGAAATGGCATCTGTGAGTGCTTCTTGGGGGGAGTTTTGACCTAAACAATCCAATAGAATACAGAAATTCTCTTAACCAAGAACCTTGGCAGCTTTATCTGCAGAAGCTCAGCTTGAGCTTGTTGAATGTGGCAAAAATGAATCCTTTGTCTAGAAAGGGGCCTTGCATGGAAGAAAAACACATCTCCCAAAACTGCAGGATGGATCCTCAGGAGTTGGGGCGGTAAGGAGAAGCTCTGGG
Organism: Megascapheus bottae; assembly: GCF_031878675.1. Lineage (NCBI taxonomy): Eukaryota > Metazoa > Chordata > Mammalia > Rodentia > Geomyidae > Megascapheus > Megascapheus bottae. Next base: position 29,086,686 of record NC_143526.1, on the reverse strand, counting down.
AATGGTGCGGCTCTTTCTGTTTATGGCAGGCTTGGGAACCAGCCCCAGACCATGTGCCACAAGGAAGGTTCTGCTTGGAGTCTGGACTTTGGATGAAGGAAGATGGAGGACAACCTTTCCTCACCTCTGGCCATTTTCATCCATTTTGTTCCAGGGTCCCCTTCACTGGGAGTTTATTGCAAGTGCTCTGGGGCCCCCATCTTCCAGCCTGGCCTGGGGATCCTCCCAGCATGTGCATAGAATGAAGGCCAGGGTGCTGAGAAGACAGTGGCCTCCTTGTCAGGAGGATAGAGGGGAAGATTCCAAGCAAGGGCACCTGTCTGTGCCTGGGAGTCCTGCCTCCAGGGATCAGGCCAGGCTGGGCCTTTCTCATCCTCCAGCTCTAGGGCTCTTCCCCCCTCCCCTCCCCTCCCCTCCTCCTACACAACCAAAGAATGTCTCCTCTCCCAACCAGAATGCTACATCTCACCCCCTCCCTGCTCTGCCAACCTGGGAATCTCAGAAGCCTGATTGACATGCGGGGCCCATGTGTCTTGACACCAAGGACAGGGTGAAGGGGTCTTAGCTTTCAGTCCATGCTGTGCCTGAACTGTCCTCCCAGTCCTGGTGCAAATTTCTCCTTACTGGGAGCCCCCAGCCTGGAGAAGACTCCTGCTGAGAGTCTTTCCAGCTGAGGGCAGGGGGCTTGCTTTTAGATGGTCAGAAGATGGGGCCATGAGGGAGGCTTAGCAATCTCACAGGGAGCCAAACCTCTGCTCCTGACTTTCCCACAGACGTCTCCAGACTGGGCAGGACTTTCTGAAAGAACCACCTCAACATTTTGAAGAGACCTCAGAAACCGTGGTCTAGGAGCCAAGTATGAGTGTTTTGTTTGGCTAGTGATTTTTAAAATGTTAACGTCAGTGCCTATCCTCAGAGCACACTGCTTCAACCGGAGTCCCCGCATTCCCTATTGGCTGGCACCTCCACTTCTCTTGCTCCCACTACTAGAGGCATTTGAGTTGGCAGCCTGTGCATGCCACTGTCTGAGGCTTTTGTGGCCTCTAGGCCCAGCAAGCCCCTAGGGGAAGAAGCTAGGGAACTTGAGTCAGCAACAGGGCAACAGCCTCTACTTTTGCCCTTCTTATGGGTGGCCAGCCTCAGGGAGACACAGGGGAAGCAAGGCAGATTTAGGGAAGACTCAAGTTCCCTTGTTGGAGATCCCCCTGTTGGGGAAGGTGGAGACTTGTGCTGGCAGCTGGGGTGACCATTAGAAGGCACGAGGTACAGCAGTGTGCACACAGGCTGTGGGCCATGACTTGAGACCCAGCCAGAGCCTGTGGGACCGGTTCAAAGGTGGGAGCTCAAGGACACAGGGAGACAGAAATTGCCCCTGGGAATGGAGACAAGTCTTGTGTGCTGGGGGTTGCGGAGGTGGGGGCAGGAGAAGCAGGTACAAGGGCAGGACAGGGACCCAGAGTGTCCCGTTCTCTTCCGCTCCCTGTGACATGAAGACTGACCTGACTACCACTCAACCCCCGTTGCCTTCCTGTGTGATCTTGGGCAAGCACCTGGTCCTCTCTGGTGCTGTTTCTTCTACACAATGGATGTGGAGGACAGGGGATCTCAGGGACCCCCAAGGGTTCTCATTACCCATGGCCTCCCATGGGGGTCCTGGGGAAGTCTGAGCATCCAGGCTGGGGTGAGGAAAATAGAACAGACTGGCAGCCAGTGGCTCACACTGGTAATCCTAGCTAGTTGGGAGGCTGAGAGCAGAGGATTGTGGTTCAAGGCCAGCCCAGGCAGGAAAGTCTGAGAGACTCTTATCTCCAGTTAACCCAGGAGTGGCGCTGTGGCTCAAAGTGGTAGAGTGCTAGCCTGAACAAAAGCTCAGGTTCAAGACCTATAATTGAGGGGGGGAGGGGAGAACAGGATCCATGGGGTCTGATTCTGGCAAGGAAGAGGCTGGCTGAGGTAGATTGAGTCACAGAATGGAGCGGGAAACAATGGCTCCAAGGTCCCAGGGCTTGTCTATTTGAAGCCAGGACCTTAGGCTATTCAGGATAGGGGTCCTGCACAGCAGGGAGGGGGCAGTCCTTTAGGGTGTGAGCTCTCCAGAGGAAAAAAAGCAGAAGGTACCCAGAGTACTCTCCTCAGGCCCCAGTCCAAACAATGGGAGCCTCAAGTCCTGCTTGGCTCTGCTCCTCACCTCTGGCTCTCTGGGGTCTCCCGGAGCTACAGGCCTCCTAGCTCCTAGGCAGGGTCTTTTTACTTTTCCATCTAGGAACTGGAGGACTGGGCCACTAGTAGTGATTTATACTCCTGGGGAATACAATGACTTGCCAAGCGCGACCCTTGTCTCCTCTTGCTGGGCCTGTTTCCTCACCTGCAGGGCAGACAGGTAGATTCCACACCTCTCTTGGGAGTGAAAATGAGGTGTGAGCCAGGAGGGTGGAAGATAGCAACATGGAGTGAAAATTCCTGGCACAGTCGTCCTGGAGCAACAAACAGGAGTTTGGTCTGAGTAGCGTCAACACTGCCTCACAGAGGCTGCGATGTGTGTAATGGGCCGTGGAATTAGCTCTTTCTGAAGACAGATCTGGATAGAGCAGAATGGATAACCCAGCCACGTGGGCTTGGGTCAGGATGGAACGAGCTGTCACTCTTGAGGCTGGGTTCCTGAGGCTTTTAAAGAGGAGAGAGATGGAAGGAAGGACAGGACAGGACAGGACATTCTTGAGATGGCAACATTGGGTCACATACCATCTTAACCCGTGCATGTCTGGGCGGCGGCCTTCTGTCCTAGTTAGGATGTGTGCTTGTGCGTGCTCTCCCAGGCCTGTCCTCCTGGCCTGAAGGCTCGCTTTGCACCCTTCCCAGTGATCAGTGCCCATCACCATTTGATGGAAGTCAGGAGAAGTCAGGAGAAAAGCTGTCAGTCAGCCTCCGTTTCCTATTTGGAATCCCTAGAGAGGCTGAAGCATGAAGCATCGCCCCTAATTTGCATAGTCTAAGGTTCTCATGGCCTAACTCACCCCAACCCAGGTCTGTGTCTATTCCTAAAATCCATGGATAGCCCCTCCCAGTGAAAACCCTGCAGTTGGCATGGGGAAAGGGGAAGGAGCTGCTAACCTCCTCACTCCCTAAACCACACACCTCCTCCAGGTCTCTGGGGAGTGGTCCTGGAGGAGGGGTCCCCTGCACACCCCCCCAGGAGACACAGGCCTTGAGAATGGAGCCCAGGTCCTGTAGGTATTGCCAGATTGGAGGTAAAATATATCTGTTTCCCAGATTCCACGCTGGGGAGCTGCACCTCTGCAGGATGGCAGAAAGCCAGGATGCAAGTCATATCCCCAGAGCCTTTTTCCTCCCCTCCAGCTGAGAACCAGTTGGCAGCTAAAGCATCTGGGGAATTCTGAGGATGATTTCCTTTTACAGAGATGATTGGGGCCATAGCCAGAGGCCTAAAACTCCCATAAGCCTCAGCAGTCTCGACTATCTAGTCTAGACTCATTCTTCCACCAGTCCATGAGAACTGGATTCAACACTTCCCCCATGGTGGAAGCTCTACTCCCCCACATCAGAGCTTCTCCAGCTAGGTGTTCTAGAACTTAATCTAGAACCAAGTGGCCTCTAGAACAGGCCTTTACTCAATGTACTTGAATCTTAGCTACAGAGTCTCTTCCTAGCTATGTTATCTACTGTGTTTAGGACTTTGATCTAGAAGAAATATTCACCTAGAACAAAGGTGGCTCCTTGAAAATTTCCACTTGAGGTATCAGAACCCCACAACTAAGTCTGTCTCCAGAATTTTCTCCTTACCTCTCTGCTCTGGACTACGGTTCCTGGCCCTACACCTTCCACCCCTCTGCACTTGTCTGCCAACCCAAGCCCCTCAGAGTATTTTCTTCTGCTCATCTCTTCATTGTCAGACCCCACCCCCAGTTTCCCCCACCCAAGCACCCTCCTCAATTCCACCGCTACCCAGCTCCAGGCTTGGATCCTACAGAAACCAGGTCAGCCCTGTCCACAAGGTTACTTCCTGCCCCCAATATGGGCCCTAGGCCACGAGCCCTGGACAGTGCCCTTTCTCTGTTTGGCCCACCAGGGTGACATGGGGGCAATGCTGGGGCAGGGGACAGGGTGGACTCCTGTGTCAGGTGTGATGTAGAGACCCCAGGAAAGCAGGGCCGCTTCTGAGGAGTATAGCACCAGTTGATTCCCTGGGCCCTGGTTCAGAGGACATTAGGGAATGGGCCACAGGGCTGAAAAATGGAGTCTAGGTCTGAAGCCTCCTCCCCTGGAGGACCCAGTGGTGGGCCTTGGACCCACAGACCCACTCCCAGTAAGCTTGTGGTTCTGAAATTCCAGCTTTAGCACTCGTCACTGCGGGGTCAGCCCAGCCTGTCCCTTTGGTGGGGAGCAAAGCGGGGGCCTACACCGTGGTCTCATACTCCAGCAGCTCCTGGGAGGTCCCCAGGCTGCGGTATTGCAACCGAGGTGTGGCGGGGGAGGAGTACTCCAGAGCCAGGATGGTCTTCCGGAGCCTGCGGTCAATAAAATGCGCGTCCCAAGCTGGATATTTCTTGCGAGGCAAGTCAATCCGAATGACAGGCCCCTCTGTCCGCGAGGGGTGGGCCACTGGCGTGGGAGGCAAGCCCGGTCGCACCTGGAAGACAGGCGGCGTGGGGGTCCCGGCTCGCTCACCTCCCACTGAGGGCCCATCCCTCTCTGCGCCTGTAGTCCTTGGCAGGGACCTTGGGGGACTGGTGACAGCATCAGCTGGTGGGCCACAAGGCCCTGGGGATTCTGGGAAGATGCATCCAGGTGCCTGGGGACCCAGCATGGGCCCATTGGGGTGCAGGAGACAGTAATAGACACACATGAAGAAGATGCCCAGCGCGAAGCTGGAGGCCACCACACACACCAGGATGAGCGAGTGGAAGTCGGTGGAGAAGTTGCGGCTGGAGTACCAGAAGCCGGTGAGCGCGGCGTTCTCCAGCAGGATGATGCAGTAGTAGAGCGTCATGCGACGGCGGCTGCGGCCCTCCTTCACGTTGAACCAGCAGAAGATGTAGATGACACCCACCACCATGTTGTAGATGATCTCCTCCCACTTGGACATGCAGAAGTCCGTCTCACCCTGAATGACCCAGAAGGTCATGATGCACCAGTGGGCCACAATGAAAATGCCGAAGTACAGCTTGTAGACGCTGGCGAAGAGGGCGAAGGCCAGACTTCGGGCCGCGATGGTGAACAGATGCCACAACACCTGGGCCACGGCGCCCTTGTAGGACAGGGGCCGCTTGTCGTCCCGTGAGTCCCGCAGCACCTTCTGGTAGGAGGCCAGCGTCCAGGCCAGGGACACCAGCGAGGCGGAGGTGGAAAGGGCTGTGGAGACAGGGTTGGGGATGGGGTGGGATGGGTTAGGGGTGGGTCTGGGTTGGGGTCTGGGGAGAGGGGGAGGGGTCTGGGTCAGGAGCTGGGTTCTGGGGAGGAGTGAGGGAAGCGACTGCGGATCAGTGGAAATAGGGGGTCCCTGCATGGAGGGGTGTCAGGGGCAATGATGAGATGAGGTGAGGGCAGTCAGGGTTGGGTGGGAGCTTAGAGGGAAGTGAAAGTTGGGTGGCTCTTGACCCCGCACGAGGGGTCAAGTCTAGGACTTTCATCTGGGTTTTGTAGGAGGTGGGAAATTAGGGTGTGAGGCTGTGAGAGTGGAAGAAGAGGCAGAGAGGGGGTCATGATTAGGGCATGGAGGATCCAGGAGGGGACCTTTAGAAGCCATGGATGGGTGTGGACAGATGCCTAAGCTGAGCAGGCTGAGGGGCAGGGAGAAGGCCCCAGGTGAGGCGTTGTACCCTGGGAAGGGCCTCCTGTGGGTACAGATGGAGGGAGGATGGGCTGCACAGGGCCTGGGTGGAGAGAGCATGAAGCTTTTCTGTGACATGGCACTGGGGAGGGGAGTGTCCTAGAGTGTCAGGAAGGGGCAGGGACTAGGGCAGGAAATGTCCATAAATGGGGCCTGTGGCAGGAAAGGGAACTAAGACCAAGACTGGGTGTGTGTGTGGCAGGGGGTTCTCAGGATCCCCACTAAGAGGGCAGCTTCTCTCCAAACCAGTGGCAATTGGGCAGGAGTATGAGCAAGGGGGCACGAAGGTGGTAGGAGATGATGCCCCCAGGGGGGCTAAGGTGTGCTGTGAAGTAAAGGTCAGCTGTGAGATCTGAGCTGAGCACTGGTGCTAGCTACTCAGAAGGCTTAGATCTGAGGATCACAGTTCAAAAACCAGCCCAGGCAGGAAAGGCCAGGAGACTTAATCTCCAACACACGTCTCAGAGAAAGCCAGAAGTGGCTCCATGGTTCAAGTGATAGAGTACTAGCCTTGAACCAAAGAAGCTCAGGGACAGTGCCCAGGCCTTGAGTTCATACCCCAGGCGTGGTACACACACACACACACACACACACACACACACACACACACACACACACACGAGATCTGTGTTGGCAGTAGGGAAGGGAGCAGAGCAGAAGAAGGACACTCAAGGGCCATAGGGTGGTGAGAGGATGGAGAGCCAGGTCAGAGGGTCCGTGGGAACCTGAGTACCCTGGAGGAAGGGGAGGGCGGGGTCCTGAGGTCGTGGGCAGGGGCTCACCGGGCAGCAGGTCGGGCTGGCCGCCTCGGTGCACCAGCAGGCTGAGCTGCAGCACCAGCTGCGGCGCGCTGCGCAGGAAGGTCTCCAGGAGGCGCAGCATGCTCACGTCGGCGCTCTCGAACAGCATCTGCCAGTAGAAGTGGCGCCGCAGCCGCTCCCCTCGCCAGCGGCTCTGCAGCCCCAGGTACAGGGCACGCAGGTACCTGCAGAAGGACGGGGGCTCAGCTCTGCGGCGGCTCTGTCCCGGCTTGCCACCGCCCGCCACCCGCTCGCACCACTGGTGTAAAATGGGCCCCAGGAATGAAAGGCTCTCCTCTACAGCGCTGCGATTGCGGACCACCCAATGGGCCTCTTAGCTTCCAGGACTGGGGATGGGGGAAGAGGCTCCAGGGGCTCAAGTCTGTAACCTTCACCACTCGGGAGGCTGAGATCTGAAGACTCAGGTTCAAAGTCAGCGGGGCAGGAAAGTCCAATTACTCACCAAAAATATCCAGAAGTGGGGCCAGGAGCCTGGCCTGGTGGTAGTGTGCTTGCCTAGCATGCACAAAGCCCTGGGTTGGATTTCTTGGTACCACATAAAAAGTCAGAAGTGGTGCTATGGCTCAAGTGGTAGAGAGCGTTCGTCTTGAGAAAGCTCAAGGTGCGCAGATCCTGAGTTCCAGCCAGGACTGGCACACAGACACATACACACACATACACACACACACACACACACACACACACACAGGCGCGCACACACACACGCACACACACACGCACACAGGCACAGGCACACACACACACACACACACACACACGGACACACAAAGGACACCCTGGATTCAGTGTGCTGCAGTCTTATAGCTTTCTTTGAAGAGTTACTTGAATAAGTACACACACACACACACACACACACACACACACGGACACACAAAGGACACCCTGGATTCAGTGTGCTGCAGTCTTATAGCTTTCTTTGAAGAGTTACTTGAATAAGTACACACACACACACACACACACATATGTATATAGTCCCGGGGCTTCTTTTGCTCCAACTGGTGTTCTACCACTTTAGCCACAGTGCCACTTTTGGATTTTTCTGGGTAGTTTTTTTGGAGATAAGAATCACATGGACTCTCCTGCCCAGGCTGGCTTTGACCTGCAATCTTAGCCTCCTGAATAGCTAGGCTTATATGCGGGAACCAACAGCGCCTGTCTGTGACTTCATTTGATTCTAGTCCTAGTATCTCTACTTTGTAGATGAGAAAATTGGCATCCAGAGAGGCCTGTTATTTGCCTACGAACACACAGGAAACAGTGGGATCAGGATTCAAGCCCCAGCACACTCTAACCATCAGACCACACTGCCTCTTCCTACACATCACACAGCTTTGCCTACAGGGTTCCTTTGGGGACATTGCCGAGTGCTGTTGTAGCAACTTCCTGGCCCATCCCTGACCTCCCCTCAGGGCACAGGGAAGCTACCAGACACCTGCTCTTGGCATTTACAACTGTGTTGATTTCCTCCTGTGCTGCTTCTCCCTAAAACTTTTGGGGTTTCCAGCTACTTTGCCCAGGTTCAGGGCTCTCAGTGCTCTCCCACACTGCAGCCACTGTTCTCCTTGCCCAGTCTCCTAACCCTGACCTAGCCCCCAAACCTGGGTGAGACTTTTCTTTCAAAGCCCAGCTTTTAAGCACGGCTTTTGCTGGCCCTCCTTCACCTGGGGTGGCACCTCTGCCAGGCTTCCCCTCCCAGCTGTTGTCAGCCAATAACTGCAGCACCCTCAGCTCTCAGCACACAGTAGATGCTCAGCCATTCATGCAGAATGGCTGCAAGTATGTTGAGTTGTATAGAACTCTGGTAATCCTGTTGTGGGTACGAAGAGTACTCTCGAATCCTGAGTTCAAGTCCTGACTCTACTCAATTCCTGTAAGATCTTGAGCAAGACCCCGCTGAACTCTAGGTGCCCCAACCTACTGGGAACATTAGTGGGAAGAGAAGCCATTTGTGCTCTATCAAGTGAGGATGAGAGTGGACCTGCCAACCCAGAGCTTCTCACCCAATTTCACCTCTCCAAACAGGGAGCTCCACACCTGGCTCTGGTGACCACAGATCCTAACCCTTCACCAGCCCCTATCTTTGATTCATGAGGCAGAGCCTTTGCTGAAACTACAGAGGGTCCTCTAAAAGTGCCCCCGAAACTAGACAAGAGCAATCCCAACTCAGATTCTATGACCCTACTGTGTGAGTTAGAAACTGGGGAACCAGGAATCCGTGGAAGTCTAATCCCAGATGGAACACAGTGGTATTTCTAGGGTGTGCTTTGAAAACTAATGGGGAGGGACAACTGTATTCACAGTGTGCCACCAGCCCAAGGGCAGAACTGCAGTCTATGGGACACCTGATGCCTAGTTTCCTCAAATGGGCATCCTGCTCTTCGACAACTGTGTGGCTGTCTTCACTGATGACAGGGGCGGGCTTTCTGGCCCTGGGATCCTTTCAGATCTAAAGTTCTAGGACCTAGATTCTGCCACTACCCCTTCATCCCCCCATGCCTATCTACCTCCATCTAGCTAGAAGCATCCATTTAGGGACTTCCTCCCCATCCCTGGGTCTTCCAGATAGCATTTGATGCTGTGTACACACCCTCAATTGGCTACCTTCCCAGACAGGTATCTGAGCTGGGGAAGAGGTGGTCCCTTGTGGTTGACTTGGGAAATGTCAAGGCCTCGCAGTCCAACTCCTTTCAGCTATTTCTAATCTATGTGTTTCTACCCACTCTCCTCCCTCCCACTGTAGAGCTCTCTGCTTTGGAGTAGCTCCAGGCTGGACTGTTTCTTCTGATGAGCTAGGTTACCTCCCCTGGGTCCCTGCCTCTTGCCTGGTGGAAGAGCACCTGCAGCAGACTCATTCACTCACATAGCAAGTGTGTGTATGCTGACCACCTATTCTTTGCCAGGTTTGTGCCCCTGTGTATGTGTCTCACAGTCCCACAGGGGAAAGACAAGGTAGGAAGTGACAGGTGTTCTTGAGAACACAGAGAAGAGTTATGACACCTCTGCCTCAGGGAGGCAGTCAGGGGGGGACTGTGCATGGAAAGGAGGGTTTGGTCTTGGATTTTTAAGCAGGGATTACTATCTGATGAAAGAAGCTGCTGATGGGAAAGTGTGTGGTGAAAGCCTGGTGTCAGTAGCTCACACCTATAACCCTACCTACTCAGGAGGCTGAGATCTAAGGACCATGATTCAAGGACAGCCTGGCTAGGAAAGTCTATGAGACTCTTATCTCCAATTAACCAGCCCTGAGTTCAAGCCCCCACACTAGCACCAAAAATCAAACCAAAACAAAAAAAAACAAACAGAAGCAGCGCTGTTGTTTCAGTGGTGGAATGCTAGCCTTGAGTATAAAGAAGTCCTAAATTCAAATCCCAGGTCTGGCAAAAATAAAATAAAATAAAACCACCATCAACAACAACAACTATAATCCAGCTGGGAGTTTGGCCTAGTTTGCCTAATATGCATGAAGACCTATGTCACATACATAGAAAAAGCTCGAATTGGTACTGTGGCTCAAATGGTAGAACTCTAGCCTTGAGAAAGCCCAAGGACAGTGCTCAGGCCCTGAGTTCAAGCCCCAGGACTGGCAAAAAAAAAAAAAAAAAAGTGCAACGGCATAAGCGTGTATGGCTTTTCGGGGGCTCTAAGGGTTCTGGCAGCCTGAACCCAAAGATTTTGATGGGCAGGAGTATCTAATGGTAGAATACATGTTTAGTCTGTGCAAGCCCCTGCAACACAACAAAAACAAAAGAAAAACAAAAACTCTGGACTGCAGAGTTCAGATTTTATTGTGAATCTGAATTCCATCCCAGAATTGGAGGTGATATGATCAACGCTGCAGCTCTAAAAGCTCGTTCCAGAAGCTGGCTTGGAGGGAAGCCAGGAGAAGCTGGGGTTTGGTCCAGGCCTACAGTGAGAGAGCTGAGCTATGACAGGAAATATAGAGGGGCAGAAAGCAGACCTGAAGGTGGGGACTCTAGGACAGCCCCTGGGCTTCTGCAGGGCCATCTTTCCTAGCCTCCATTTTCCCCATCCCTACCATCCCAGCCTATTCTTGCAACTCTGGCTTTGAAGTGAGAGGAGAGACCAGCTGGTCCTACAAGAAGGGACCTGGGGAGTTGGGGGAGGGCAACACCCTGGAAGTTTCTCTCAGGCTGGAAGACCATCTGTTTCCGGAGCCGGGTCAGCATGAGAGAGGCCCCGCCCCAGCCAGCATCCATCACCACCTGACAGGCCACCTGCCACCTTCCCGCCCACTCGTGCCCTCTCCTCTGCCAGCTCCCAGCTAACCACAGACAAAGGGCTCACAGCCCTGGGCTGTTGTGGGCAGGGGCAGCAACAGGGAGGAACAGAAAGGAAGTCTCTGCTCCCTCATCCCGGGAGTGTGGGGAAGCACAGAAACCATGCCACAGCCTGGGTTTTGGCCTTACTGTGCCCTTTTTGGCTCTAGGACCAACACTGTGGCTGTTCTGTCAGGCACTAACTACTCACTGCCAAGGGCCTGTGACATGTTCATGTTTGAGGCATGCAGGACCTGGCTGTAAAACACAGGGAGAAAAATTGCAAAATCAAAATTAAACAAATGTCTAATTAAATGTCTGCAAAACAGAATGTGGTGTCAGTCAACTGCAATTTGGCTTTCATCTGGTTGTATATAATTTACATTTGATGTTGCTGCAATATAATATGCTTGATAAATTGGAACCCACAAAGTTTTAAAACAGTCCTGCCCAGGACATGCAACCAAATCTTTCTGGTCAGACAGGACTGGTCATACAGCCTGTGTCACACAATGGGTTCTTATCTCAGTCATGACCCAGGTCTGCTTTTGGCAGTCTTTTTGCTTCTCTGAATCTTATTTTCTTCCTTTTTGTATTAAGTGGCAGAACTGAGCTTGGTGACACACATCTGTACTCCCAGCACTTGAGGAGTCGGGGGTAGGGGGATATTGAGCTCATGGCAAGCATGGACTATGTAGAGACCTTGTTTCAAACAAACAAACAAAACCAAACCAAAACTAAACTAAACCAAATCAAAATGTAAAATCCCCTAAGAGCTAGGGATGCAACTCAATGGTAGAGCACTTTGCTTAGCATACACAAGGCCCTGGGTTCAATCCCTACATCACAAAGAACAAGTAAGTGATAGATTTAATGCCAGTGGTAGAGGGATGTGCACACATGGGGAGACACGCACTAGGCCAAGGCTCTGGCTCCTGATCACCAAGCAGCCCTTCTTGAAAATGCCTAGAAGCCCATCCCATTCCATAGTCTACTCTGAAAGAAAGCTGAAAGCTAAGCATGATGGTACATGTCTGTAATCCAGCCCTCTCTCAGTGCCCGGGAGGCTTAGGCAGGAGAATCACAAGTTCACAGCCTGCCTGGGTTTAGTTACATAATGAGACCCTGTCTCAAAAACTAAAAAACATAAGTCTGAGCAAGTTGCCATGGCTCATGCCTATAATCCTAGCTACTCAAGAGGTTGAAATCGGAGGATCAAAGTTCAAAGCCAGCTTGGGCAGGAAAGTGTGTGAGACTCTTCAGTAAACTACCAAAAAGCCAGAAGTGAAGCTGTGGCTTAAAGTGGTAGAGTATTAGTCTTGAGCAAAAGCACTGGGCACTGGGTGAGTGCCCAGACCCTGAGTTCAAGTAGCATAACTGGCACACAAAGAAAAATGTCTGGAGCTATGGTCCAGCCATAGAGTGCCTAGCAAGAATTAAGCAAGGTACTGAATTCAAACACCTGGAGCAAGAAGAAGAAGGAGGAGAAGAGGAAGAAGAAGGAGGATGAGGGGGAGGGGGAGGAGGAGGAAAGGGAGGGGGAGGAAGAGGAAAGGGAAGAGGAGGAGAAGGGGGAAGAGGAGGAGGAGGAAGAAGCAAGGAAGCAAAAGAAGAAAGGAGAAAGGAAGGGAGGAAGGGAGGAAGGAAGGAAATGCTTTGAAAGATGTTGCTGCCATCATGAACAGAACTCAAATCCCTCCAGAGAAAGACACGCCACCTCAAGGAAAGGGATTTGCACTTTGGGGAAGGGAATATACATTCATCCATCACTCCAATGCCCCCACGGGGCGCGGGTGACTGTCATCTCGTATCTGGACAGCTATGCCAACCTTCTCTTGTGGGTTCCCTGCAACCACTCCACATGGCAACCAGCAGGGTATTTTTAAAAACCTGTGGGATTGTGTCATCCTTCTTGTAAAACTTCCCAAGGTCCTCTTATCACACTTGGACTCAAACCCAAGCCTCTCCCCTTGGCTTGCAGACTCCAAACCATCTGGCCTGCCTTTTTCTCCCCACATTTCCAACCATTGTTCTCTTTGTTCTTCCCACTCTGGTATGGGTCCCTCCTGGGCCCTGCATCTGGGTCACCTTAAGTCTGTACTCAGCAGGGTTCATGGCCCAGACCTTGGTGTCCATCCAGTCACATGCTACCTCCACTAGGTCTCAGACCCTGGGTTATTGTCTGTGTGTCTGTGGCTCAGATCTACCTCACCTGTCTCTCTTTATCTGATCTCCTTCCATCCATTAAGATACTAGGCCAGCCCACCTGTGCCTGTTCCTAGACTGAGTCACACTTACTAGGTGTGATTTTAGATAACTGCTCTCAAGTGCTCTACCTGTCAATCTGACTCTGGATCTTGGTTTGCCTGTCTGTCTGTGTGGCTACCGCTGTCTTCCTGTCTGTCTTGGGTCCTGCCTGCATTCATGGGTCTGTCTGTCTGTCTGTCTGTCTGTCTGTGTCTTCCCATCCCTTGCTGCCTAGTCCATCTGCTGGTTTGCTGCTCAGCTTGTGGTTCCGTGTGACTGCCAGTTTTCCAGCCATCCTACCCTGCCTGCTTCTCCTCTCCGTGACTCTGGGTCCCTCTCTGTCTGTGTCTCTCACATCCTCAGCTCCTCCATCTGTCGGTCTCTCCGTGTTTCATTTCCGAGTGTGTGTTCTTCCCCTCCCCACGCCCCCTCACAGCTCTGGGCCAAAACCACAGCAGCTTCCAGCGGCTCCCCAGCTCTACCATCCAGGAACAGCCTCCAGGAGCTCTCTGCTTCCAGGTGGGCCAGGCCTCGTGGATCCTGCTGCTCAAGGAGGAGCTGAAGAGACTCAGACATCCCATCTGCTAAGACCTACTCTGCAAGGGAGACTGTGTAGGGATTAGCAATAATACCCACACCTGCATTTGTTAAGCGCCAGTCCTATAACTGGCCTTGCATCACATTAACTTGTGCATTCCTCAGAACAAACCCATTTTACAGATGGGAGTACCAAGGCTCAGAAAGAGAGTAGATCTTGACTAAAATCACAAGGCAAGTTAGCTCCAGACCCAGGACTCAGACCTGGGTCTCCATGGCCCCTTGAGCCCACAGAGGGGGATTGAGAAACTCTGCTATGAACTTCCAGAGAAAGGCAGTCAATGGCAGAGGGGAAGAAACCCAGGGACAGGCGGTGGGGCACGGGGGCTTCCTGTCAACACCTTCATTGGCCACAGATGTGCCCTAAGCAAGGGTCCATGCTCTAGCACAGAGGATGGGATAAGAATAGACCAGGACCCACCAATCATGCGAGGCTTTCCGGAGGAGTACTGGTCTAAAGCCAGCACAGAAATCTCCAGATAGAGGCGGGAAGAAAGGAAACAAGAGCTAATGTCCTGTGGCAAGCAGCTGGAAGTGGGGAGGGTTGGGGGTAGCACCTGGTCAGAACAGTGGCAGTTCAACAGATAGGAGAAAATGAGGGATGAGGTAGGCCATGGTAGAGGATCTGATCTTTATCCAAGACCCAGAATGAGGTTTTGTTTTGTTTTGTTTTTGCCTATCCTGGGGCTTAAACTTGGGGCCAGGGTGCTGTCCCCAAGCTTGGTTTTGTTTTGTTGTTGCTGTTTGTTTTGTTTTGTTTTTTAACCTTTTCCGGGGCTTGGCCTCTGGGTCTGGGTACCGTCCCTGAGCTCCTTTTTGCTCAAGACTGGCTAGCACTCTACCTGTTGAGCCATAGCACCACAGATTTGTTCTGTGATTAATTGGAGATAGGAGTCTCACAGACTTTTTCTGCTCTGGCTGGCTTGAAACTGTGATCCTTGGATCTCAACCTCCTGAGTAGCTAGGGTTACAGACATGAGCCACTGGTGCTTGGCTGCAGAGTGAGTTTTAAACCAGAGAGTGCATTTTAGAAAGAGCACTTGCTGTGGAAGTGCCCATGCCCAGATGGCCAGAGGCAGTTGGCAGGCATTTGGAGAAGTGACTTGCCGAAGGTCAGGCAACCAGAAAGCTCAGAGATGTGTTTTAGGACAGGACTAACTGACCCCAGCAATCATGACGTGGTCCAAGCTGAGCCAGGAACTCATAGATGTGGTCACCTCACATTCAGTTGGTCCAGGAAGCTTCTGGGAGGATGCCCTGAGACCCTCCCCTCCCTACCAGCTCACCCCTCAATTCTGAGCACTCCTGTGGGGATGCAAAAAATAGGACCTTCCTGGGATTGGCAGCCAAATGGATCCTAAATGTCAGTAAAGAATGTGATTTTACACGTTTTCCTCCCATTTCGTGTCTGCTGGGTGCCAGGCTGTCTCCCTCCTCCTCAGCAGACCCCATCCCTCTCACAGAGTCACTTCTTCTTTTGCTAAGATGAAGCCAAACACTTTTCAGCCACTAGTTTTAGACTCTGGATGAAAAGCCAAGATCCAAAGCCAATGGTCCCTGTTTTTGTCCAGCAGAAAAACAGGCAACTGCTAGCAAATAAAGCCTTTGGTCTCTCACATCCCTCACTGTATGAATACAGCCAGCTCTCTTCCTCTCTCCAGACCTCAGCTTACTCTTCTGTGAAGTGGGTTGGTGAAGTGGTGGAGGGAAGAGAGTAAAAGTCAGGACCCCATAGATTGAAAATGCAAGGCCTTTTTTGTTCCTCCTTGCTCTCTTTTCCTGATCTCCCACTGTGGAGTTGACATAGTATGAGCTAGTTGGGGGGGCGGGTTCAATTCCAGTTTTCTGTTGACATCTGAAAGTACAATTCTGACTTTGAAATTCCTCATAAGTAGAGGCAGGGTCTCAAGCATCCAAGTTCAGAGGTGCTGGGCCGACTTCACTACCGGAGACTCTGGAAAACTACGAAGGCATGCCCTGCCTGGCTAGGCAGTCACCCAACGCTTCTTACCAGCTGTTCTGGAGAAAGAGAAGTTCCAATGACTGGAATTTGAATCACTAGTTTTTTTGTTTGGTTGGTTTTGGTAGGTCGTGGGTCTTGAACTCTGGGCCTGGGGGTTGTCCCTGAGCTCTTCATCTCAAGGCTACAACTTTACCACTTGAGCCACAGCATCACTTCCAGTTTTCTGGAAGTTAGCTGGAGATAAGAGTCTCATGGACTTTAATGCCTGTGCTGGCTTTGAACCATGATTACCAGGTCTCAGTCTCCTGAGTAGCTAGGATTACAGGTATGAGCCACCAGCTCCTGGCTTATTTGTTTGTTTTTTCCATGTAAATTTTCAAGGATAACCAGAAGTTATGATATTGATTCCAAAAAAAGGGTGGGTTCTAATTTAGAAGCTTTAGCAACTAATTAAAGAAACACCATATGAACTTCAGAAAAGCTATGATTCCTTTTTATAGGTGTGATAGCACTATTCCATATTTTAAATGGTTTTTGTCAAGTCTGTTTTTAGAGATAGATTGAATTATGTCTGAATGCAACAATTTGAGGTCTGAGCTTTGCTTCAAAATAACCTGAAGGAAAGGAAATGGTGTGGGTTCTAGATGTATGCTCTTCAATGCAAGTTATGTACAAATGACTTAAAATTCAACACAATGAAAAGTTCAGAGCGAGACATTAGTGGCACATGCCTGTAATTCTAGTTCTTTGGCAGGCAAAAAAAAAATCACAGAAGGATTGTGGTTTGAGGATAGCCTGAGCAGAAAAGTTTGCAAGACTACTTCTGAATCTATAGCTGGGAGCAGTGACAAGCTACATGGAAGGCTGAGAATGAACTGGAGGATCAAAGTTCCAAGCCAGCTCAGGTAGAAAAATCTGAGAGAAGCACCATCTCCAAGGAGGGTAAGTGGATAGCATGGCATGTAACTGGGGTTCCAGCACTGATGGGGAGCCTAAAGTAGGAAGATTTGGTTTGGACAGGTGCCAGGCCAGGCTGCAAGACCTTATCTTAAAACATAACCAGTGAAAACAGAGTCAGAGGTATGGCTCAGTGGTATCACACCAGCCTAGCAAATGGCTCTAGTTCCTCAGTCCTACAAGTATAAGCCATAAGTACTGGATGGTGTGGCACAGACTATTCTTGTCCTCACAAAGTTCCTCTGGATGGGCCAGAAATCCATAATTGTTAAACAGGTGATGATGGGTGGGGGATGGGTTATTAGCCTACTCTCTACTTCTGCTTCTGCTTAAATTTTTATTTAATGAAAAGTTGCAATGAAACAAGGTGGCTCACACCTGTATCCTAGCTACTCAGGAGGTTGAGATCTGAGGATCTCGGTTCAAAGCAAGAGACTCTTATCTCCAATTAATCTCTACAAAATGGGGAGTAGGGCTGTGGCCCAGGGGTAAGGCGGTAGCCTTGAGCTAAAGAGCTCAGGGACAGCGCCCAGGCCCAGAGTTCAAGTCCCATGACTCAAAAAAAAAAAAAAAAAAAGAAAAGAAAAGAAAAAGTTGAAATGAGTACATTACGTTTTCTTTTTTTTTGGACAATGTAAAATAATATTTATTGAGCCGGGTACTGCTGGCGCATGCCTGTAATTCTAGCTGCTCAGGAGGCTGAGATGTCAGGATGGAGGTTCCAAGCCAGTCCAGACAGGAAAGCTGCTGAGATTATTATTTCCAGTTTACCACAAAGAGCTGGAAGTGGAGCTATGGCTTAAGTGGTGGAGTGGTAGCCTTGAGTGGAAAATCTTAGGGAAGCCAGGCGAGGTGGCTCACCCCTGTAATCCTAGCTATTCAGGAGGCTGAGATCTGAGGATCTCAGTTCAAAGCCAGCCTAGGACTAAAGTCCCTGAGACTCTTATCTCCACTTCACAACTAGAAAACCAGAAGTGGCGCTGTGGCTCCAGGGGTAGGGCAGAGCTGAAGAGTTCAGGGACAGTGCCTAGGCCCAGAGTTCAAGCCCCACGGTGGACAAAAAAGAGAAAAGAAAAAGCTCAGGGACAGTACCTAGGCCCAGCAAAAATAAAAATACAAATAATATGTATTGAAATAACAACAACAAAATGCCAAACCAAGTAAGCAATGCTGGCTGGGGCTATAGCTCAGTTGTAGAGTGCTTGCCGAGCAAGAGTGAGGCCCCGAATCAATCTCTGTGCTATGAAAGGGAACAACTAAATAAAAACAAAAATGCCACTGCTATAACCAGGGATGCAGCTGCTCAGCATCCCAGAACCCAACATCACAAAGCCCCGAGTTAAGGTCTTCTTCCTCCCTCTCCCTCTCCCTCCATTTCCTCTTTCCTTTTCTCTTCCTTCCTTCCTTCCTTCCTTCCTTTGCTAGTCCTGGGCCTTGAACTCAGGGCCTGGTGTTCCTTCTTTCCTTTCCAAGGGGACAGTACCGGGGATCAAACTCAGTGCTAGGTAAAATTCTATTCTAACCCACTGATGATTAAAGCTATATAGCTTTACAATCCTCTAGTTTGAACATCCAGCCTGAAATAGAAGCTCCTGCGACCTCATCGCTGTCAAAGTCAGCCACTTTCCTCAGCACCACCACTGGTGGGTAGTGGGGTTCAGGCTCTTGGGAGCAGCCTCCTGTTTCTGGGAGTGACACGAGGGTCTTGCTTTTGTTCAAAAGCCTCTGCTTTCCTGTAACCTCATCCACACTTTATCTGGAGCCACAGAACAAGGTCCTTCCTCAGTAGGGATCATGTGCGTGGTGATCGTCGAGAGTGAGGATCCTTAGTGCCCCTCTCCCATGCCCTCTCTTGGTACGAAACAAGCAGGATGCTATTTAGGCCAGTAACAGTAGCCACATTGTGTATTATAGGACAGGATTTGTGTGTTTACATGGCTCAAAATGTCTTTCTTTACATGACATCACCCTCATCCCCATTTCAGAAATGAGATGGGGCTCTGGCTGGCACAGCAACTTGCCCTGGGGTCACAGTGGCTAGGAAGTCATGATATCCATCTGGATCTGTAGGGAGAGGGCATCTTCTCTATTTTTTTGCCCAATATCTGGGAGAAGCTCGCCCAGAACCCACTGGACTTTCCAGGTGAAGTAATCAAACTCTGAGACAGTGAAACAACTTGCCCAAGCTGCTAATTGCAAAGGTTCTAATTCAGTTCACATCAACAACTATCAAGCATCTCCTCATCAGCCCATCTTGCACCCTCCCAGGACTCCAGCCTTGCGCTGACTCCTTTTACTTCTGCGTCCTGATGGCAGGAGGTGAGGTGGGAGGTCCCACAGGCTTTAGTGCTGGGCCCCTGACTACAGAGGGTTCCCACACTGCCTGAGCTCAACCACTGCAGCCAAAGCCCCAGAGCCTGCTTCAACAGTCTCTGTGTTCCAAGCACTGGTGTGGACTTCACCAACCATGGACACAAGGCCACCAACAATAACAGAGAAAGAGCCCCATCGGGGCTGTGGGGCAGAGAAATGAATAATTGTGTTGGGTCGGGGACCCATGGTGGGGTGGATGTCTGAGAAGAGCCCAGAATGTTCCCAGTGAGTACTTTCCTGCTGTGTTTCGTCTGTTTCTCACACATGGCTGATGATATTGTAAGAATCCACTTAGCCGGGAGAAGGCTGGCATGCTTAGTGGTTATGCATGCAGGCCTGATGGTATAGCTCTCAATTCTGACTTTGCCACTTACTAACTCAGAGGCCATTCTTTTCTGTGCCTCTGTTTTCACATGTATGAAGTGGACCAACAAGGCTAGCTGAGAGCTGAGTGCTGAGTACTGCACAAACCATGCTGCACACATGAAGTCAGTTAGCCCACAATGTGGCCATTGACACAAGGACCATTATCCCCATTCAGAGCCCAGACAGGTAAGTGCCTTGCCCAGGGCCACAGAGCTTAGAACCAGGATCAGCTTAAAAGAGTAGAGCCATGATTTTGGCTCTAGAGACCTTATTCTTTATCACTACACTCTGTTGGTTATTTTGAGATGGCTTGGAACAATTTTCCTGCCTCTGACTCCCAGTGCTGGGATTACAGACGTAAGCAACGTCATCTAGTTCCTCTAAGTCTCAATAAATGATAACTCTGACTTGACCGAAAAAAAAAAAACCCCACAGGTGAATGTATACTGCGTTTCTTGAATTAAAAGCCAGCAGTAAACATCTTTAAGCAACACAAAAAATGTCTAGTTAATAACTGGAAATCCCCTTCACCACTCCTCTACCCTAAGACATAATGAGGTGGAATGTTTCTTTATGGTGTTCTATACTGCTAGAAATCTCAACCAACCACAGGAGAGCTCTTTCATCAGCAAACCATTTCCTTGAAGACTAGAAAGACTTAGCTGGGCACAGGTGCTCACGCCTGTAATCCTACCTACTCTGGAGGCTGAGATCTGAGGATCATAGTTCAAAGCCATCCTGGGCGGCAAAGTCCATAAAGCTCTTATCTCCAACTAACCACCAAAAAGCTGGCAGTGAAAACTGTGGCTCAAGTAAGTGGTAGAATGCTAGCTTTGAGCAGGGAAAGAGCCCTGGTCCCTACAGGCACACTCACACAAAGAGGCAGTCACTTGCCTGGTTAGAAGGGTTGAGAGGTGGAGCCAGAGGACAGAGGGTGGGTTGACTCAGGAAGCTGTTGGAGGCAGCTTTACAGACTGGGGAAATGATGGCCGGCTGGGGGGGGAGGGGAGAAACCACAGCAGGTCATCCCGGGGCTGCAGCAGCCAGGAGAAAGGGGCGTGGCCCAGGGCCTTGAAGCCAAGCTAAAGCCTTTGGACTCCTTAGGGTCGGGGAAGTTGGGGCTCCAGAGCAGCAGTTACAACATCACTTCAGTTGAAGACAAGGATCCTGGGTGGGGTGGGAGGTAGCCAGGTTGGCAACCCGAGGCTCCCAAGATTTCCCAGGGGGGGAATTTGGACTCCTGCACAAAGGCAGAATAGTAAATGGAGGGGCCAGAGTGGATCCAAAACGGCCTCCTCCTTTCCCCAGAGACCTCTGCCCCAGCTGCCAGGGTTCAAAGCCATTTCCTGGCAGCCCTCCCTCCTCCAACTCCCCTGGGCTTCTCCTGTGTGGTCTTTATAGATCAAACAGGGGACATGGGGGCCCAACTGCCGCCTCCATGTCTGTTAGGAGCAGCTCTAATGGCCTGCTGCAGCTGGGTGGCAGGGGAAGGAGGGGGTGGGGGGGATGCACAGTGTGCTGAAGGGGAGATTGGCTGGAACAACCTTGCAAAGTCAGAGCAAGGAGGAGCCATTGTGGAGGGTCACAGTGCAAGTCAAGGGTTGTGATCAAAACGAAATCCTGATATATATATAAAAGGATATTCAGGGTCCAGGAGCCTAGCCTAGCAGGAGAGTGCTCGCCTAGCATGCATGAAGCCCTGGGTTCGATTCCTCAGTACCACACACTCAGAAAAACCAGAAGCGGTGCTGTGACTCAAGTGGCAGAGTGCTAGCCTTGAGCAAAAAGTGTCCATGGACAGTGCCCAGGCTTTGAGTTCAAGCCCCAGGATTGGCCAAAAAAAAAAAGGGTTTTCAGAGCGGCCCAGGTGGAAATGATTCTGAGAGGAACAGGACATGCAATCTAAAGCAATCAGGGGCCCAGCCTCTGATTCATTTACACATTCCAATGTACCCAGCCACAGCCAATGGTAATTGCTGAGTACTTCCTGTTCAGAGCCCTGAGCTAAACACCACACACACATGACTTCATTTGTTACACTCCCAGCTACACAAAGTAGGTATTGTTGCTACAGTGTCGATTTGTAGACATAGGACCATGGCTGATTCCAGAGAGTGGGTTCAAAGCATTAACTCTCTGGCCAAGAAACTGAGGACTAAAGAAGGACAGAGATCTTGTTACCTCAGCTTGGTTTCCTTCCAGTCTATTCTCCATCCAACCGCCAGAGTGGACACTGGAAACTAGAGATGAGACCCTGCCCTTTCTCTGGTTAGATTCTCTAGGGCCCCCTTTCCTGGCTTATCGGTGCTGTATGGTCAGCAGAGCCAGACAGTCCGTCATCCCTGACCCTCTCCCCTTGCCTTCTGAAACAGCCTTCGAAAGCTACTCCTCCTCTCTTCCACTCACTTGCTCTGCCTTCTGACCACGCACCACCTCCCTGAAGAGACCTCAGATGACCCGCTCCTCTCAATGACCCACTCCCTAATCATCACCCTGCTTCCTCTCTTCCTGTAGCACTTACCTCCATCTGGCCCATTACAGTTCATAGTATACCTATGAAATATATATTTTATTTTGTTTGCTGGCCTCTTCCATTAGACTATAAAGCTCCAAAAGACAGAGACTGGCTTGTTCATTGTTCTAGACTCAGCATTCAGAACAGGCATTGGTATACAGCAGGTGCTCCATAAATGTCTACTACATAAATGAGTGCAGATTCAATGTACTATTGTAGTGTCTCTATGGCTCCAGGGTCCCCGTGTCCCCTCACTGGCTACTGCTCTGTGAACAAACTTTACCCTCATAGGAAACAAATTCTGTCTGATGGCACTAACAATTGTCACAAGTTTTGAATACTTGGCGGTAAGGCCATCCAACCCTTGATCTACATCTTGGGATCTACAACCCAAGATGAGGGCAGATATCGGTATGGTCCCTAGGTTAGCAGGGATGAGAGGTTGTGAGGCTGGGCAATGATTTGAACCGGGAACACTTAGATTCAGAGTTCAAGCTCTTAGCCGAGAGCTAGCTTCCCAGCGGGGAGACCTAGAGCCTGATTTCCACACTGGGCAGGTCACTAACTCATTTCAGAACTCTGGAGCAGAGCTTGTTAGTGGTCTAGACATGGAAAGGGTGTGAGCTCCTATTCCCAAAGCTCAACTGCCTTCCTCCCCTTCTCTTCCTTTCCAGGTGCTCAAATCCTGAGAGTCTGTGAGAATTTCCATGCCGAGTCGTCACACAGTAATTGACTTAGAAAGCCATGCTTATCTGGGCAAAGCTGGGGCCCCTGAGTTCAAGATTAGGGAAAGCAGGATTCGGGGCTTACGGCTCCACTACCCACAGGGTCAGGGGAGACAGGGGAAGGGCTTTAGTTGGTTTAACAGTCCTCAGTGGCTTACCAGCTCAGAGGGCTGATGAAGGAGGAAAGGAGGGATGAAGACACCGGCCGCTGTCTAGCGCATGGCCAGATTCCTGCCTCCCCAAAAGATCTGTTTGCCTTTTTCTCGGGGATCCAATCTGTCACTGCATGAAAACATCACTTTGTGATTCCCCTAGCATAACCAATATGAAATGCCAGGGTCAGAGCTGGAATTGGGAACTGAACAAAGTCAGGTAGGGATCGCACCTCTCCCACAATCACTTGATTGTGACCCCTCCCTTCCTGCTCTGTCAAATGGATTTGACAAAATAGCCATCTGAGGGAAGAGTTCAAGGTGAAGTGAGAACAGTCTCCTGGAACCGCTTGCCTGGCCTCTGCTAGGACATGGTTAGGTCTTCACTGTTAGTGTTCCTTCATTGAAAGCTAAAACTTCATCAGTAGTGACCTCGTCAGTAGTGAAGAGCTTGTTTGAGGTTACATAGAAGATAGGCCCACAAATGGGTTTCCTTTGGTTGATACTATTTTTAAGAACCTTAATTAGTAGCTGAAACTGGGAGAGTTCATGCAAAAAAAAAGAAAAGAAAAGAAAGAAAAATTCACTTTCTGCTTCCTCTGGAGAACTCAAGACTTGACAGTACTGGTCCACATGAGTTCCACAGTACTGCTGAGGAAGCAAGGCGGTGGCTTCCACTTGTCTGAGACCCTTCTTTTTTTTTTTTTTTTTTTTTTTTTTTGCCAGTCCTGGGCTTGAGCTCAGGGCCTGAGCACTGTCCTTGGATTTTCTCAAGGCTAGAACTCTACCACTTGAGCGTCAGCACCACTTCCAGCTTTTTTCTATGTATGTGGTACCGAGGAATCGAACCCGGGTCTTCATGCATGCTAGGCAAGCACTTTAACCACTAGGCCAAACTCCCGGCCCCCTGAGACCCTTCTTGTCCACGCTGGTCCCTTGCGTGACATCCTGTGGACTTGACTTTATACCTCCCACCTGACTCCTCAAAGCATTTCAATGGTTGATTCAGCAGTGCACAAGGCTGAAGAGCTGGGAGTGGGTGGTGATCTTTATAATTGAAATTCTTATTGAGAATAGGGGTTTGGAGATCAGGAAGTGAAATTTTGGCTAGCCAATCATGCTTGAACCTGGAGTGGGCCCAGAGGCACCTCTCCCTCCCCATTGGCCCAGCCCCTGCACTCCAAACATCTGCACAAACACCTGATTGCTTTAATTTCTAGGAAATCTATCCTCGGTGGCTTCTGAGTATCGTCTCTGAATTCACCCATTCAACCAAACTCTCAGCTGGTTTAGATTATGGTACAAGGGACTTGAGACTTTAGCTTCATAATAGATTCAGCGTCAGAATTGTAGCATGGTAAGGAGACCTAATGTGGCTTTTGCATTTCCAGAAGTCATTTCTACAGAGTATCTCCTAATGGACTGCAGAATTTAAATTCAAAGAAGACAGTCAGCTGTCACTAGTTCCTCCCAGATCTCACAGACCTGCTTGCTACTCTCTTTAAGTGATCTCTAGTCTGTGCAGAAACTGCACCCAGCAGGTCACCAACTCATTTCAGAGGCTCTCTGGAGTGGAGGGCTTGTTATGAGGGACAGAGAGAAATGCTATAGCCTAAACTTAGGAGAGGTTTTTATGGGGATGGGGGGAGGGCAAGGAGCCCAAATCTATCTGGATAACCTGATAAGCTGCTCTTAGCAGTACCTGGGTGCTTAGCACCATACTGGGACATTGTAGAGTACCAGAAAGGCACTTTCTACCTCACTCCATTAACAGATCTAATCTTCTCATTTTCATACAATGAGGGAACTGAGGTCCAGAGAAAGGAAGAGCCTAGTCCAAGGTCACTGTCCTGTCCTTTCCTCAATCCCAAATCTAGTACTTTCCTATAATACACATCCTGTTTCCTCATCCTTTCCTAAGGATTGGGCCCCCCCCCCCTTCACATTCTTATCTCCATGCAACAGAAGCCTGGCTTTCTATCATCTCCGAATCTTGGCATCTCAGACCCACAATTCTTCAAGCTTTGGGGGAATACTTTGGTGATAGAATTAGTAGCATGTGGGTCAATTGAACTTGGGCTCTGAAGGCAGAGAGTCTGGAGTCCTGGCTATCCCAGATCCCCACTGTGTGACCTTGGGCAAGGGTGCCCTCTCTCCCAGCCTGCATTCCCTCATCTGTCAGATATAAACTGTAATATTGACCACCTGGCAAGCTTATTAGGAGGGACAGAGGAGACAAAGCAGATTTAAAGGCAACTGGCAAGCCTCAGCACAGAGTACTTAATAAAATAATTGTTACAGAACATTAAGGCTCTGGTGCCTACGTGAGTGCCTAGATAAATGGTCCAAATGTAATCAAAGAGTAAGCAAACTATAGGCACATATACCTTGTTTTAATTGTTACAGGCCTGGTACTGCTAGAGCCAATTTTTTTTTTTTGCAAGAAGTACTGGGAGTCTGTGTTTTAAAAATACTATACAACCTACACAAAACACTTCCATAAGCCAAATTCTACCCCAAAGCCGTTAGATTGTTATTCCTGAAAACTCATCTCAAACTAATTCTCTCACTTTACAAACAGGGAATTGTAGATATAGTGGAAATAACTTTTTTTTCTCTTTTTGTTTTGTTTTTTTTTTTAAAAAAAAAACAACTGTACTTTGGTACAGAGACTGAACCTAGGAAATAGCACATTTATCTAAGAAACCATAGATCTCAATGGACTCTCAATCATTTCCATTTCTCACTTTTCCTGAGATTCCCAGCCTGTGGTCATTTTGTGTCCTATTGAGGGAACCTAGGTTTATGTTCAAGAAAGGAGAGACTATTAGCTTCTTGCAAGTAGATGCTGAATGGGTAGGAAGGTCGCCAGCGTGCCATGGGGCAGCTGGCCCACTTTAGGTTGAAGGGAAAAGGGGAAGCTTTGGCTACCAAGAATAGGAAGTTACCATTTCAGAATCTAAAAATAACTTTCACCATCTGTCCACTCGGGCACAGAATGATAAATGCAGATTCGTTCCTGGATGTCGACATGAACATTTTTGAATCTCAAGCTAATAATATTACTACCACCTTGTGTAGATAGCACTCCACCCTTTTTACCCCCAGGGCAAGCTAAGTGGATACACACACACACACACACACACACACACACACACACACACACAGCATCTTGGCAGGCATAGATGGGGAAACCGAGGCAGAGAGAAACTGGAGAACACAGCAAGGGTGACACAGCCAGTGAACAGCTGGGACAAACCCTGGGAGTCCCGCTTCCTACCCTCAGGCCAAAACAGTTTTCTGAGTCAGAGAGAATGCCTTAACAAGTAGCAGGATAAATATTACAGCAGCAACAATTGTGTCTTATATTTTTAGAGAGACTTTATCCTCCCATGGTTCTCCAACATCTACTGTAATCATAAGCATTCCCCCAAATAAACTCCTTATACATACTTTCTCTCATTTGGCCATCCCAACAGGTAAGAAAAGAAATATAACAGTAAGCTAATGAGATGAAAAGAGAAGGGATTCTCTCTCATTTCACAGGTAAGGAAACCTGAGGCTTGGAGGGAGAAGGTTTTGCCTAAGATCACGTAGTAAGTAAATTCATGCTGTCACTGCACAGTGCAGCCCAAGGTAGCAGAACAATTCACATTCGAGAGGAGCCCTCAGTTTAGAATTCACCCTCTCTCCAATTAACTCAGCCCAGCAGGCACCCTTCATCCTGGCAGAGGAAAAGGCCTGGAAATGAGCAGCTTCAACAAAACCTCAATATTTCCTACCATCTCAGGATTAAAGGGCAGCCCATTGACCATGGAATGTCAGGTTCAAGATTCTGAATCCCCTTGGCCCTTTTTGGAGGGGGAGGTTGCTGAGGGAGTCCTTAGGAAGTAGAAGCAGCCTGAGAGCTTCCCAGGTGGATCCAGCACACCCCTTTCCCCCCCCCCCCAGAAGCCCAGGAAGTTTAGGCGGGATAGTCATTTAGCTGCCTCCAATTCTGTCTCTGGAGGGTGGGGGTGGGGTGGACAGGGCCTACTATTGCAGAAGGAGCTTCTCTGAGAGCAGGAAAGGACTTTGGAGCTCTTTCCTAAGTCCAGACTCTGCATTCTCACAGAGAAGGGGGGGATTCAGAGCAGTGGGGAGCCTTATGGTCCTGTTCCAAGCCTGGCACCTCTCCTCAACCCCACCCCCCCAAACCCGTCCTCCTCACTCACACAGCCCTGAGGGTCTCCTTCCCTCCTTTCCTGCCCCACCCCTCCCTCTTGCCATGGCCAGATCGGAGTGGATGGCTCCGGGGCTGGACAGGCCTTGGGGTCAGAGGTCAAGAGGAGCAGGAGAAGAAATGCCAGCTGCAATGGCGTGAGGCGGGGCCGAGGTCAGGCCGTGGGGTGGGGCAGAAAGGTCAGAGCAGGACTGGGGTGCCGCGGGCAGCACCTTGGCCCCCCCCCCGACTCCACGCGGGCCCTGTCTCCTGGGGTTCAGCTCGTCTCCTACCTCCAGACTTGGCCGAGCTGCAGGAGGTGGACGAGGGTCTGCAGCAGCCAGACGCAGAGGCGGCAGCAGCGGCGGCGGTGGCGGGCCGAGGAGGGCGCGGGCCGGGGGCGCGCGGGCTCGGGGCCGCCGCCTTCCTGGGTCCTGAAGGCGCCGGCGCTGTCCTTGGTGCCGATGGCGGCGCCCGCGCCCGCGGCGCTGTCCTTGGTGCTGACGGGCGGCCCCGGGGCCCCGGCGGGCTCGGAGTAATCGTAGACGAACCAGCGGAAGCTGAGCAGCTGCACGACGAGCGAGGGCAGGAGCACGAAGAGCAGGGTGAGGCCGAAGTAGGTGCGCTGCCCCTGCAGGTAGTACGAGGCCGCCAGCCACAGGTCGGTGGCGCCGTCGGAGAAGAACACGAGCAGCGCGCACAGCACCCAGCAGCAGTCCCGCAGCTCGTAGCGCGGGCCCGCGCCGCCCGCGCCGCCCGCCGCCGCCGCCTCGGCCTCGGCCCCAGCCGCCGCCTCCCCGCGCCCGCCCGCGCCGCCCCGCGCCGCTCCGGGCGCCCCCTCCAGCCCCGGGCCGGCCGCGGCCGCCGCTCCATCCGACTTCGCGGCCATGTTGGCGGTGCAGGAGGCGGGGAGCGACTTCCGGGCGGCGGAGGAGAGGGGGTGCGGTGCGGAGTGGGGAGGGCCCTGGCGGGCGGGCGGCTCCCGCCTCCTCCCCCGCCGCCTCCCGCCTCCTTCTCCCCTCTCCCTTCCCTCCCCCCTTCAATTATTCATTCCTCCCGGCGCCGCCCCTCCCCCGCCCTCCCCGCAGAGGCCGGATGGGGCCCGGGACCCGGGAGGGCGGGCGCGGGGCTGGGGGAGCACCCGGGTCACCTCCGCCTCGTCCCCTGCCACATGCTCCCTGCCTCTCCCCTTCCTTCCTTTTCTTTGATTGTCCCCCCCCATCCAGTCCCCGTCCTCTCCCTCCCCAGCTTTACCCTTCACAGCCTGGTGGGGATGGGATGGGGACAGGTGGGGGGTGAGCTTGGAAGGCTTGGGCTCCCCTCCCCGGTGACCCTTGGCCATCACTGGGTGCGGACGTGGACCGTGCCACTGGACAGTTTCTGCGCGCTCCCCTGGCGTGCCCTCCCCTCCTTTGATCTTGAGAGGTCCTCGCTCTTATTGTCTGCCTCTGGAAGCCGGGGAAAACTACAGTTCTGAGTTGCTGTCACTTCCTGGCATCCTCTTTCCCTCCCTAGGGGACTGCTTTCATCTGGCCACTGTCCTAGTGGAGGTGTGGGGGGGGGGGAAGGCAGGGAGGAGGACTTCCAGAAGGAAGAAGGGGTGGAAGGAAAGGGCAGGTGTAAATGCTGCCCTTCCCTCCAGCAGTGGAGGAAGTCTGGATCCGGGATCCAAGGGGCGCCAAGGTGCAGGGCGATGGGAAAGATGGGGCCAGAGCACTCTGACTTGGGGTGGCCTCTGACCAGCCTACAAACGGGGAACCACTGCAGAATTTGAGCCGGGACTGAGGTGGCCATGTCAGGGTTTAGAAAGAAGATGCAGCAGCCTGAATAGCAAAGTGAGCCCAGAGAAAGATAGCAGAGATCCCTGATGCCTGGTAGGCCCCTAACCCACCCTGTACTTGTCCCACCCTCTCCTCCCCAACACCTCAGCGGGTCCATTGGATTTGCTATACAGACACTGTCTAATAGTTCCTCTTCGGCACTGTTCTAAGCATTGTGCAATTACTATCTCATTTTATTATTTCCATTTGTGAGGGAGTTTACAGTTCCCTGCCCATTTTACAGGAGACAAAATTGAGTCACTGAGAAGTTAACGCATTTGGTTCCGAGCCACACTCTTAGTAAGTACTAGAGCCAAATGCAGGTCAATTCATCCTATGGTTTCAGATGAGAGATGGCGAATGTTGCTGTCTGGATGAAGTGAGGAAAGGAGAATGGAGGAGGGAATAAGAGGTCAAGGGAGGGAGAGAGGTGGAAGGACCACCCTGCCTCAACGTGACAGGGAAAGGAAGATGAGAGGAGACAGCTGCCCTGAGTTAGGAAGGAGCAGCCATCTG
This sequence comes from Megascapheus bottae, assembly GCF_031878675.1. Taxonomy (NCBI): domain Eukaryota; kingdom Metazoa; phylum Chordata; class Mammalia; order Rodentia; family Geomyidae; genus Megascapheus; species Megascapheus bottae. The sequence goes on along the minus strand of NC_143526.1, from coordinate 29,057,308 downwards.
TGGTCCTGCAGCCAGGCGTCCCTTCCGTGTCCAGGGACTGTTTTGGTCTCAGTAATGCTTAGGAGGTTGGGGTACCAGCTGTTGCCCAAAGCTGGAAGCAGAGGGGGGGAGAGTTAAGGATTCAAGGAGTTTTCCAGGCTGGATTCACTCAAGACTGACAGCCTAGTATAGACTAGCAGAGGGTGGAAGGCTTGAGTGTCACTGGGACTTAGAATAGGCTTCACTGCCTTTTTATCTCCTCAAACCCTGGGCAGAGAGACTTGTGGAGGGCACAGAGCCCTTAGTGATAAGTACTGGGGGCAGCTGTGGCTCTGTCCATTCTCAGGGCTCTGGGCCAGTTTCTGAGTGTGTCTGAACACCGCCTTCTCACGGGTACATGGATGGGGACTGGCAGAGTTGGGCTGTCTTTGACCCCTGCCTCAAATGGAAGCAGCCCTTCTATTCCTCAGCCCCTCCCTTTACTCAGGATTGGCCCATTCACACAGGTTTCTTTGGTCTGATACTCTGTAGCTAGAAAAATCTTGGTTTGAAAGCCACTTTTCATGCCTCTCTAACTTTGGACAAGCCATTCAATTGCTCTTAACTTGAGAGATAAGTGAAATGGGAGATATCCAGCACCTTCCTTTACGGCTAGGGTGATGATAATTAATGAGAATTACTAACTAGGATGAAGCCTAGCTAGGAAGGCCTCCTAGAACATCTATCTACTTTCCCTGTTCCTACCTCTCAAAGAAGTCTCCCAGACATTCTCCAGTTATGCAGTCTCCAACAAACCAGTCTTCCTTCACATGAACACATTGGTAGCTTATCTGTTTGGAATTGCCTTCCCAGCCCAACCCTTTCTCTCCTCATATTGTAAAGATAACTTATACAGGCGGGGGCAATGCCTTGTGGAAATAAGTCCTTCTGAGTGTCTACGGTTGTATACACTTCTAAACTTACTACTTCTATTTGTTTAGTGTCAGTACTAGGGCTTGAACTCAGCACTATCCTCTTAGCTTCTTCACTCAAGGCTGGTGCCTCTACCACTTGAGCCACACCTCCATGTTTGGCTTTTTTCTGGTTAACCGGATATAAGAGTTTCACAGACTTTTCTTGGCTGGCTTTAATCAGCCTCAGAGTTCAGCCTTCCGAGTAGCTAGGTTCACAGGTGTGAGATACCAGCATCCAACCTTGAACTTACTACTTGTTATTCTCAAGCCAATCATTTTTAGGGTAAAAACTGAACCAGAAGAAAGTGAAAGGGCATTTGTTAAGAAATAGCAGCATTCAGGAACCCTATGCTAGAGTTTAGATGGCTAGAGAAAGTATCATATAGGAAGGATTCAAGGGGGACTGAAGTGTAGGTCAGTTATGGAGGTGACCCACCTTACAGGGGTACTTAGAGGAGACCCCTTCCCAAAGAAGCTTCGATTGAGAGGCCCACAAGTACTGAGATTTTGATGGGGACCAAAGAGGTGTTCCCATGTGATGGATGGACTATTGAGTGGGCATGAGAGTGGACATCTTGAAGAACATTTCTACGAAGGAGCTGAGCCAGGCATATTCAAGAGCTAAGAGAGCTAGTGCCATGGGCTCACATCTGTAACCCTAACTACTCAGGAGGCTGAGATCTGAGGTTCTTGACTCAAAAAGAGCCAGCCCACACAGGAAAGTCTATGACAATTGAGCACCAAAACACCAAACGTGGCAGTGTGGCACAAATGATAGAGTACCGATCTTGAGCAGAAAAAGCTAAGGGACAGCATGTAGGCCTTGAGCTTAACCCCCTTGCCTCCCACAAGACAAGACCAAGTGGTGTGAAGGGAAAAGATGGGCCACAGCTGGCCAGAACTGCACAAGTCCTTTGAGACGCTACGTAGTTCCCTAAACCATTCTCGCTTCACACATGGAGACACTGAGGTCCAGAGAGAAGCTCTGAATTAGCAAGAGACAGCCTTTCCACAGTCCACAAAGGCATGGGCTCTGGGCTGCTAGAAGCAGCATTCACTGCTTTCCCTGACTGGGATTGTCCTGTCCAGGCATCCTTGCTTACTCATCCTCTGACTTGGACCAGTTCCTAATAATTTCCCTTTGGTTCCTCTGGAAATATTTGCACCTGTGCAAACCATGCATGGGATAATTGATACTGCATTGCTTGTAAGAGCAAATATTGGTTATGACCCAGATGCCCATCAGGAGCCTGGCTAAATAAACCATGGTGAGTGATGCATCATGACTGTGGAAAAGCCTGGAGAAGTGGACGCTGTGTCCTAATAAGGAAAGGCCTTGGGGAAGGGCAGCACAGAATGGGTGGAGCAGAGTGGAAAGGTACAGGGGGATAAGCTCTATCTTCATTGTGTGTGTGTGTGTGTGTGTGTGTGTGTGTGTGTGTGTGTGTGTGTGTGTGTGTGTGTATGTTCCTCTATGCATGAAGAAAATTGGGTAGCACATGCAAGAAACTAAAAGATGATTCCAGGGCACTAGGCAGTAGAGGGTAAGGATGGAAGAGATATTTTGTATAATTTTATTTTGGCAATCAGGTGAATGTATTTGCTTATTAGTAAAATACAGTCCTAATGAGGGATAGCCAGATGTTGTAAACAGGACTGGGCAAAATTATGTTCGGGTTCTCTATGCAAAAGAAGTTAGAAATATCAATTTTCCTGTAAGATATCTCGAATTTGAATCATTGACTCAAATGCTTTTCAGGTCGATAAATAAGTCAGTGGGTCAGACATGGCCCGAGGGCCCTCAGTCTTCAGCCTTAGCTCTGACAGCTTCCTGCCCCCAGGCCTGGAGTTCTCAGCTCATCTCCATCCCCTGTCCTTGTGAGGGCGGGTGGAGGTCCCAGAACACCTCACCCTGCTTCTGTCTTGGCCCTCCTCCAACTCCTACCCCATGGGGCTGAGATGTTGAGGGCTTTTAACTCAAGATCTGGAAGGCAGAGAGGGGTTATGAACCCTGGGATAATTCTCTCCCCTGGGGTGCTGCAGGCTTCAAGGCCCAGCTGCTTCCCGTGCCCACCCATCTGTCCCTGGAAGGTAGAGACAGGAGTGGGTCTGGCTGTGAGGGGGGCGGGCGGGAATCCCAGTCGGACTCTCAGACCACTGGGCTTTGTTCAGACCCAGACTCCCAGGGGAGAAATCTTGAGATGGTAGAAAGGAAAAGGTGACTGGCTGTAACTGCTTGGTGTGTGCCTACAAAGCCTGTCAAATTACCAAATTCCAAGCTGGGAAGGCCTTGAAGGCCCATCTTGTTCAAGCTCCTTGCTGAAAACATGAGGAGCCCAACCTCTGCGCTCCCTCCCACTGCCTCAGTAATGCCCACTACCTCTCCTCTCCAGGATGCCTGGACTGCTCTGGTTGCTTCCTTACCTCCTGTGTAATCCGTTTTCCTCTTCTAACTTCCCTTGCCTCACCAGCCTCTTGAAAAAGGAAACCCGACCAGGCATACCTGATTCCTGCTTACCTTCTGAAAAGTCCTGAGCCCTGCCTATAAATCTCTGTCCTATCCTCCGCAGCCCAACCTGCCTCCTACCATCTTTCACACACTCTGTTCCAGTCACAGAGCTATTTGTTGTTCTTCTTGTTGTTGTTTTGGGAGATTGAACATAGAGCTTTACACCACACAAGAAGACAAACCTTTCTTGCTATTCCTCAAAAAAAAATCCCTGATTGTATACCTGTATGTGCATGCATGCACACATGTGTATATGTGTGTGCCAGAACTGGGGATTGAACTCAGAGTCTCATGCTTACGCTTGTCTAGTGCTCAAGGCTGGCACTTTACAACTTGAGCCACCTCCACTCCTGGCTTTTTGCTAGTTAATTGAAGATAAGAATCTCAGACTTTTCTTCCCCACCATAGCCGTGAGCTATGATCTTCAGATCTGAGCCTCCTGAATAACTAGGATTATAGGTGTGAGTTACTAGGCCTGCCTCCCTCCCTGAGCTCTTCCAGCTCTCTAGTGGTAATTGAATAAAAGAGTCTCACAAACTTTTCTGTCCGGGTTGGCTGAGATAGTTCAAGCCCCACAATTGACAAAAACAAATAAACAAAGTATCTCAAAAGCACAAAGAAGACACATTGAAAACAGTCTCTCTTGCCCTGCCTCTGACCATCATCTCCCTTCCAGAGCAATCAATGGTGTAAGTTTCTGTGTGTCTTTCTCCTCTCCCTCTCTACCTGTCTCCTCTCTGTCTCTCATTGACTCATTTCCACACTCACTACCACCATTCTGAAACAAATGACAACTTAATCATATCCAGCAGCATGCCTTGACTCCCCACTTCCCTGTTCCCCCCCTCACCAGCTACCAGTGGGGTGTGTGTGTGTGTATGCTGGTACTTGGGGCTTGCACTCAGGACCTCACAATCTCGCTTGGGTTTTTCAGGACTGGTAGTATACCACTTGAGCCACACTTTCACTTCTGGCTTTTTGCTAGTTAATTGGAGATAAGAATCTCATGAACTTTCCTGCTCAGCTTGGCTTTGAACCTCAGACCTCAGATCTCAGCCTTCTGAGTAGCTGGGATTACAGGCATCAGCCACCCATCTCAGCTACACCCACATATCTGGAGTTTATACTCAATCATGGGGATTCCCTTGATCTCTCTCATGACATTGAACTCGTCACTGTGTGGATGAGCTGTAATCTACTTCATCAGGTCCCCAAACTGTAGGCAATTAGGTTGTCACCATCCTGTGAAAATACCTCAGTAAATAACTGGGTGGATGCATCATTTTGCCCATTTTTGAAATAAATTCTTAGACTTGCTGAGTCAATTGTGTATCTTGTTTATGTTTTTGACAGATGCCCCCCTTAGGAATGGCACCAATTGGTTCTTCAGATATCAGCACTTGGAAAAGGCTTTTTCAAATGGACTTCAATAAGGTCTCCAGATGCTTTCCAGACATGTGTATCTCTCCACCTGGCTAGGCCTCAGTCTCCTCTTCAGTATGAGCAGGGGTGGAGTCTCTATGAGACAGTGCACAGAGAGTGCTCGGTGCAGTTCTGGCATAGGGCTGGACTGCTAGCTACTAAGGCAGCTGTTTTCCTCTGCTTAGTGATATTGTAGGAACAGAGACTGCCTGCCTTGCTCATTGCTATAACACACTTCCTAGTGAGAAGCGGGTCCCTTAGTATTTATCAAGAAAATGCATCCATTTTCCAGTCCCACCAATGTCTCCATTATGACTTTCCCCTGTCTTTCTGCTGAGCCTCTCCTATCCCCTGGCCCCTCAACCTTGGGCTCCAACCATGCACAAGCCTCCTCTGGCTCCCTTTTGCCACGGTGTCTTTGCATCTTACTCTTCCCTCATCTCGCTGATACACTTCCATCATCCCATTTTTACCTCACACATCCATTTGCTTAGTTTATTTCTAATCACCTTTAGATCTCACCTTAAATGCCACTTTCTCAAGAAAGCTTTCTTCACCCTCTGATCTAAGTTAGGACCACCCTCTACACAACCTTATTACACTCAGATTTGGGGTCTTATCACAATTAGAAGTAGTTCAGGCTTGAATATCAATCTTGTCCTCAGAGCTAATCTTGCCTTGGGCCCAGAAGGCCAGAGTACCATTGAATCTCCAAGGCCTGCATTATTAGAACACTCAGTAACCATCTCCTATATGCATGAGTAAATCCCAAAACTCATTTTACAGATGGGTTCAGACACTTAACCCCACCTAGGAGGACACATTTTGACCCCTTTCCATCCTTGTTCCTGGCAGGTTCTGGTAAGTAAAGAAGTGGAGGAAGGGAGACCAGCTCCTTCTTTCTCTGAAGAATCATAGGTCCCAGGCCTCAGCCAATCATTCTGCAGACTTCTCTCCTTAGTCCCCTCTGAGTTGAACTCACTCCCGAGTGAGCCACCAGGTCCCGCTAGTCCATGAGATTCTTATCTCCAAGTTAACAAGAAAAAGGTGGAAGTGGAGCTATGGATTAAGTGGTAGAGTACTAATCTTGAGTAGAAAAAGCTTAGAGATATCGCCCAAGCCCTGAGTTCAGGCCCATACTACACACACATACACACACACGCATTGAAATAGAAAACAGTAGGACTTACAGCTCAAGTATATTTATGTATGTTAAAAATGCACCCCTAAAAAGCTGAGCATGGTGGCTCACGCCTGTAATCCTAGCTATTCAGGAGGCTGAGATCTGAGAATCGGGGTTCAAAGCCAGCCCCGGCACAAGGGTCGTGAGATGCTTATCTCCAGTTAACCACTAGAAAACTGGAAGTGGGACTGTGGCTCAAGGGGTAGGGTGGTAGCCTTGAGCTGAAGAGCTCAGGGACGGTGCACAGGCCCAGAATTCAAGCATCACGACTGACAAAAAATACACCCCCAAAGCTGGGCACTGGTGGCTCACCCCTATAATTCTAGCTACTCAGGCGGCTGGAATCAGAATTGTGGCTTGAAGCCAGCTCTAGCAGAAAAGTCAGTGAGATTCTTATCTCCAATTAACCACCTAAAAACCATAAGTGGAGCTGTGGCTCAAAGTAGTAGAGCACTAGTCTTGAGCAAATAAGTTCAGGGACAGTGCCTAGATCCTGAGTTCAAACCCCAGGTCCTGGCAGGGAAAAAGCACTCCCAAAGACTAGGACCTTTGTTCAATTGGTAGAGAGCTTACCTACAGTTGACAACTGCTAGGTTCAATCTCTAGTGCCACCCAAAATAAAAACAAAACCACACATATCCAGTTCATTAATCTATAGGAAAGCATATGCCCAACAATTGGGCATCGAGGTCACAGTTGACAGAAACCTACCACAGACACACCTAGGAACGGGTGTGGACATTCGTGCACTGTTTGTGATGACCGCCAGCTGGAAATTCCATGCCTGTTCATAACATAAGCCAGTTTAAATATGGCACATAAAGGCCCTGCAGCACTGACAGTGAACGTCTACAAGCAACAGGACGATAACGTCATGAAGGAAAAGAAGTCCGAGCAGTCCCCGTGTATTCTAAGCCCAGGGGAGCTAACCTGAGGTGTGGTCATCCTTGGGGAGTCGCTGTTCTGCTCCCTTATCCTCTTATTGGTGACATGGGTGTGTTCAGGGCTGGAAAGTTCACAAACAATTCTACAGTGACCTGGAGCTGAGTCCTGAGCAGTGAGATGAACTCAACTCGCTGTGCTTGAGGGAATGAAGAAAAAAGGTGCATATCTGAATTGAGGAGTTCAGGTGCACGGTGCACCGGAGCTGTTCATCCACCGCGGCATATCTTGCCGCTGTTGGAAAAGAGGGGAATCAACTGAATACATCACTCAAAGAAAGCATGTTTCTCCACGTGCTCCTGCTCGCTCGACTCTTCGGGTAAGAATAAATTATTCTAAGAATTGATTCACAGAACTATGCACGAATGGATTGCGGATTTGAAGGCAGCAAGGAAGGCCGGCTGAGGACGCGAGCAGTGCTCTGGGCTTGTACTCTCTTTGGGGTCATTTCAGATTTTTCAAGTCAAGCCATGGAACCATCTGTTGCCTGGTGAAAATTGAGGCATGGAGAATTGGGAGCCATGGCCCCATCTGGCGTCCCCATCTGGCTGCATGACCTCAGGAGGTTCATGGCCCTTTTCTTGGCCTCCATGTCCTCCTCTGCCCAATGGGAATCAGATTTCTGCCTTATGCAGGGGTGTAGGAGGATGAAGGGAGGTGTGCAGGGAGAATCCTATGAATGTGAGGGATTATTCTCTGGGTCATGGAGGAGGAGAAGGGAGGTTTTCACCTGCCACGCCCACAGAGGAAGTGGGGAAAGGAGCTAGAGACCACCCAGGGCTGCACACAGCATCTATGGAACAGAAGTAGAGGCGTGGTAGCCTGGACCATGCACAGGCCAGAGCTGGTAGAACAGCCACCCAGGCTGCCTAGAGAATTGGGATACTGAGTGACTACTCTTCTGTGATTTCCCCACCCCCATGCAGCCCTGTCATCTTCTAAGCCACCAGCATCACCCTCCCACTCCCACCCAACATATACAGCTCCCAGGACCGTGGCCACCATCCTCTCTGAACAAATATGCTCCTATCAGATGCAGAGGGGCTCCCCCAGGCATCATCTAGGCTTGCACAACCCCCTCCCCCCAAGAACTCCCGGAACTCCCATGGAGCTAAGAACAACATCACCCTGTTATCTCTGCAGACAACATTCAATGCCAAAATTCTGGAATGGAGCTAGGAACATGGATCCAAAAGGGTCTGGCTTAGTTAGAATTCCTGCTCATTTCATTCATTCACTTGGAAGTGTTTATTGAGCATCTACTCTGGAGAATAACTGTCCTAGACATTCAAGGTAGATCAGTGAACAAATGAGACAAAGATTTCTGTCCTCTACCCAACACTGGTGGCTAACACCTATAACTCTAGCTACTCAGGAAGCTAAGATCTGAAGATTGAGGTTCCAGGTCAACTCAGGCAGGGAAATCCTTGAGACTCTTATCTCCAATCGATTACCAAAAAGCCAGAGGTGGAGCTGTGGTTCAAGAGGTAGGGTACTGGCTCTGAGTAAACAAACAAAAAAAGAAAACTCCCAAATTTCAGAGACAGTGTCCAGGCCCTGAGTTCAAACCTCAGGGTCAACACACACACACACACACGGAGATCAGAAAGGGACGGGGAATATTGTTCATGTTGTCCCAGTCTCCAAACAACACAGCCCAAGGAATCACATCCCTGGCTTGGGCTGGCTGACAAAGGGACATGTCCCAGAAAGGTTAGGGAAAAGTGAAGAGCCATCCTATCCTGAGCCTGAATCAGCTTTTCAATATCCTAGCCCTGTGGCCATCCCGCTTTAACTTACCTGTTTTCTGTGGCAGGAGCTGGGTCCCAGAGTTAGCTCTGTTCAGCCCTGCATTCATTCAACAGACACTGACTGCGCCATCATATGCTGGGCAAAATTTGGTTCTAGAGAAACTAGCTCCATTCCAGAATGTGTGTTGACTCGAACCCCCACCCTCTAGCCCCACCACCATTGCTGCCCAAGGGCGTGACCCTGATGGCTGATGGCAGCAGTCTCCTCTTTGGTCTCCCACTGAAGAGCAACGATGCTGGAAGAGGCAGCCATTAATTCTCTCTTCTTCTTAGAGGTCTATGCCTGCTGGCTGTAACTCACTGGTGTTCTCCACTCACCCCAAATTAAGAAGCAGAGACAAGCAGTAGCCACCAGATTACACAGCAAAGCATTCATGGAAGGCTTTGTCTATTTGGGTGGGATTCCAACAGCCCTTTCTTCCCTGCTCTGATGGCATCACCTACATTCCCTGTCACTTATCTTGTTCTGCCTGCACTGGCCTCACCCTTCTTCTATCTTGTCAAACAAAGACTCACCTCCGGGACTTTGCACTTGCTGTTCCCTGGTGCCTGCAATGCGGTCACCAGCAATCACATGGTCTATCCTTCTCCATACCTTGCTCTATGCCACCTCTTCGGAGAAGCCCTCCCTGCCTACCTTATATCCATCAGTTTCTGTGTCATCCCCCTTCATCTTGTCTTATAGTTTTTCCCCTCATAGCACTCATCCATCTCCCAGTATATGTATTGGTCTTTCATTTGTTTGTTATCTGTCTCACTTACCAGCCCACGAGCTCTCTGAAGGCTGGCAGTTATATTTGTTTTGTTTCTGGTGCATTTCATTCCCTATTACAAAGCTTGGGAACTTAGCTGGTAAAAATAAATGGTTCAGAAACCTAAGTGATCTCTGAGTCTTTCTGAACCTGTCTTGAATCTATAACATCCTTCCCCAGCTTCCAGTAGCCAGGACTGGTCTCTAGGACCTGTCACAGCAAAAAACAAAAAAAAAAACCCCAAAACAAAAAAAAAACCCCAAACCTGTTAGTGTGGGAATTTGCCCTAACCCCTCCCATCTAGGTCCATCTGGCAGGGGTTAAGTGTCAGCCCATCCAGTCTTCTTTGGGCCCAAAGGTAGAAGAAACCCAGGGCGAGGGTCCAGGTCCCAGAGAATGTCTGGTAAAGCCTATCTTTCTTTGGCAAGTGTCCCCACTTCTTTCACAGGGCCTGTGCCTGCATTTCTGAAGCAGAAGGTGTTTACACAAAACATCCTGGGTTTGGCGACAAATTCACCCTCCATGAAGAATCCTTAATGAATCTCCTCCCTCCACATGCCAAGCGGCTGCAGAAGAAACTAGCTCCGTCTCTCTGAGTAGAAGGCAGTCCAAGGCCAAGCAAAGAGAGATGTTGTAGGCACTGCTGGGACCATAGCTTAGGGAAGACAGCTGTGGGATGGGGAGCAGAGCCTCTCCAGACCCAGGTTTGAATCCAGCTGGCTGTGTGACAAGAAATAGCCCTTCTGGTCTCAATCTGCAGCTGTGAAATGGAGCCATGACCATCTGCTGTATACAAAAGTGGACTTGAATTCTCAAGTAGGACAGAGTGTGAAGAGCCTGAGTTACCAGGAGTCAAAAGAACAAAAAGCCAGCATCAGGCAGGGGAGGTAGGAGGTCAAAGTCCTCGCTTTCCTCTGTATGTTGGGCTTTGCAGCTATACAGTGAGAGGTCTGGGCAAAAAATCTCTCTAGCCTTGGTTCTGCTGGGCAGCCACGACGTGGCCCCTCTGGGAAGTCCTCCCGGATCCTCTGGCATATATTGATTTTCATTTCAGCTTTTGCAGAAGTGCTTTTCTGAGCTGGCATTGTTCACTGTTCCACGTTTCACTGTCCATAGCTTCCAACTCCTTCTGTGGGGCTCCGTTAATCTGCTGGCTCAACAAAGGTATGTTTAATGAAGACTGGGGTCAGATGAAATGTAAAATATTTACTGCTGCTCTTCCGTGCTCTCATCACTGCCCTCCATAGTATGTAATCGTTTTCTCATTCATTGTCGGCGCTTCCCACAAGGGGAAAGGAAGTTAAAAGTGTTGCTTTCTTTGCCGCAGCTGCATTCTCAGCATTGGAAACCACACACACAGTAGGTGCTTCAGCGGCAGCGACAGTACCCTTTGGGGCCTGCAAGGGGCGCTCCTGCCCCACCCCAAAGCTAGGCTCCGCCTCTTGCGTCCCACCGACGCGCGTGCGCTGGAGCCTGCGTGACGCTATTCTTCTCACTGCGCAGGCGCACCGGAAGGCCGGACAGTGCGGCGCATGCTCAGAAGGATCCCGAAGCGTCGGGTCTGGCGGGGGCGGTTGAGGAAGCGGCCTGGTGTCCTGACCGCGGCTAGGGCTGGTGGGCGCCATGCTGTCACCGGAGGCGGAGCGGGTGCTGCAGTACCTGGTCGAGGTGGAGGAGCTCGCCGAGGAAGTGCTGGCGGACAAGCGGCAGGTGAGAGGCAGCGCGGCAGGGTCGTGGTGAAGGGACCGGGCCGCCGACGCGGGGTGGAGGGTGGGGGCCGGGCCGCCGGCGCGCTTGACCCAGCGCCACGCACCCCGAATTCATTCGACCGGGAGGAAGCGAACGCTCTGTGTTGGGCGGAAGGGCTCTTTCCGCCCCTTTATTCTGCATTCCCCCCCCCCTTCCGAGGGCGGTTGGGAGGCTCGAGGCCTGCAGACACCAGCGATGGGCGGGCTGGGCACACGGGAGAAGGCGAGGACCCCAGCTGAGCAGGGCCTCGTGGACTCGCACAGGGACTATGGGTTTCCTGCTCCTTCAAAGGCGGGTCGGAAAGTGGAGGGTGGTGGTGATGCAGGAGTTAGGGGGTTGGGGTTTGCTGCTTGGAGTACAGTACTATAGGGGGCAGAGGTAGTGGCAGGGAGACTTCAAGGGGCCATTGCCCCCGACACAGGTGCTGGTGATGGAGAGAGTGAACGAGTGGCCACGGTGTTTTAGAGATGGGCAGACACAGTAGGCAGGGTTTTGTAATGGGGAAAGGGCCTAGGGAGAAGGCTTTGGGGAAGTACCTTCTAAGTGTGCCCAAGGAGAACCACAGCAGTTAAAGTTTGCCTTGGTGTCTTGGGGCACCCCTGTCGTTCCAGCAGTCACTGAGGCTGAAGAGTTGCAGATCAGCCTAGCTGCAGAGCGAGAACTGTCTCAAACCACTGAAGGAAAGAAAGAAAAAAAAGGAAAGCTTTGCAGGTACCTACCTATGTTAGGTACTGCTAAACACATTTGGTTCCCACAGACCTACAAAGTAGGAGTTCATGAGATCTTTTTTCAGAGGACATAAGATAAAATCACCCAACAGTTAGCTGGCACACCTGGGTGTTCCAGCCCCCCACCTGACTCTCAGTCCATGCTCTGTTCTGCCACCTCATTCCTTGCCCAGTAGAGATCTTGACGGATGAAGTAACTGAGTGTACTTGTTTGCTCCTCCTTTCAGATTGTGGACCTAGACACCAAAAGGAATCAGAACCGAGAAGGCCTGCGAGCCCTGCAGAAGGATCTCAGCCTCTCTGGTAAGTTGGGACTGTAGCCTTGTATGCTCCTCAGTCTTCCTTTGAAGGCCCATGACGTTCCTGATAGAAACCAGGCAGAAGGCCACAGACGTGACTCAGCCTCCTAGGCAATTAAAACAGCTTATGGAGATGAGGAGCAAATGTTGTGGGTCTGACACAGACTGGTTCAGGAGTCTAGCTGCTCAGTTGAGTGACAGGCCATTAGCTCCTTACTCATCGATGACAGTAGACTCTATAGAGTGCCGGCAGCATGTGAAAGTGACAGTTTCACTTTTGTAATACAGATAAGAAGATAGTATAAAACATACAATTGTGACTGGGCGCTGGTGGCTTGTGCTTGTAATCCTAGCTACTTAGGAGGCTGAGAGCTAAGGAACCTAGTTCATAGCTAGCCTGGTCACAAAAGTCCACGAGACTCTTATTGCCAATTAATCACCAAAAACTGGAAGTGGTGCTCTGGCTTAAAGTGCTAGAGCACTAGCCTTGAGCTGAAGGGCTCAGGGACAGCACTCAGACCCAGAGTTCAACCAAATACACACACACACACACACACACACACACACACGAATTCTATTATGTAATACATATATGTATACACACATATGTGTGTGTGTGTGTGTGTGTGTGTGTGTGTGTATATGCAAGCAAGCAGAGAGGAGTATGAGATGAGCCTGCAGCAACAACCAGGCTGTAGTCAAGAGCTTTGGGGGCCAAAGAAAGATGTTTATGTTTTGTTTAAAGTGCACTTGGTGCCAAGTGCGGTGGCTCACGCCTATAATCCTAGCTACTCAGGAGGCTAAGATCTGAGGATGGAGGTTCAAAGCCAGCTCAGGCTGGCTCTTATCTCCCTAAGACTCTTATCTCCTATTAATCACTAGAAAACTGGAAGTGGTGCTGTGGCTCAAGGCCGAGGGTGGTAGCCTTGAGCTGAAGAGCTCAGGGATAGCGCCAGGCCCAGAGTTCAAGTCCCATGATCGACAGGAAGAACAAATAAACAAAAAAACAAAGTGCACTTGCATCTTCCACTTAGCAGAGTAGAAGTCCAGAATTGTCCTACGGACTCCATAAAACCCAGATTCCCATGGACCTTTCAGTTTCACTCATGGACTCACACTGGTCTCTTCATTATTCCTGATACCGGGCATACTGCAAATCTGTCTCATTTCCCTGTCCAGTTTCCTTTTCCTTAGATGTCTTCGAGGCCACACCCTTATTTCTGCAGTTCTGTCCAAATGCCAATCATCAGTGTGTCCTCCGATGACTGCTGTAACTGACATCAGTAACGAGTTGCTCCCCTGCTCCAGTATTCCCTAGCCCCTTAGCCAGCTTCATTTTTCACTACAGTTCTTAATACCATGTGACAGATTCTTTGTTGATCCCATCTTCCCTTGTAACATGAGGGCAGGAACTGTCTTGTCCTGTCCTGCATCTAAAAAAAACCTGGCAGGTAGTAGGTATAAAAAAATAATCCTGTTGAAGAAATGATCATGTGATCACTTGCTATTTCAGAAGATGTGATGGTTTGCTTTGGGAGCATGTTTATCAAGATGCCTCACACTCGGACAAAGGAGATGATTGAGAAAGGTAAGGCCTGGGAATGGGTCAGGAATGGTACTGCTTTTCCCAGAGCTGAGAGACAGACTTTGGGTGGTTTGATAGGGGATGGCTGTGTACAGAGTTGAGACTGTTGTGGATTTTCATGCCTGATCTGCCACTGTGGGTTACTTCCTCTTCTGTAATAGGACAGGCATCTATATAGACAAAATGGTATGTGTGTCAGTATCTAATGTAGTCTTATCAGTGAGGAACAAATTGGACTGCAAACAACAGAAAACCCAGCAAACTGAGGCACATGGAAGTATGGATCTATTTCTCATATAAGGAGTTGCCCAGAGGACTGGCACAGATGCCTAGCAATGTCACCATAGCATATTCTCATGGTTATTGTGCCTCCTCACAGAATCAGAGTCCTTGTGCCCATGTGCAGGCTTCAAGGAAATGATAAAAAGCTTTTCTCCCTTTCTTCATATATCACCTTTGCCTTCTATTTGGAAACAAGGACATCCTGCCAATATCTCATTACAGCTCCTCAGAGTTGCAAGGGAACCTGGGCCAGTGAGCTTTTTAATTTCTGACCTCTTACAGTTGACACAGTTCAAAAATGGAGATTGGAGGACAGTAAATGTCTAGGCTCTGCCACTGCTGGGACCCTCAATATGAATTACTTAAGGCTCCCAAGCTGAGAGATTCTGGGAGTTTTTTGAGAAGCAAAGGCACCGAAGCTGCAAATGGGTCTTAGGTGGGAAAGAGCAGGTTAAATTCTTGAAGGTTCTCCTTCATATCTTTGAAGGTAAATAGGCCAAGAAGAGGATCATAATGTATAGAATACAAAGTATGATCCTGCTTTTAAGCGTTCTGTTTGGTTACCTCATCGTGTAATAATGATTAGAGAGAGGATCTTTATTTCTGTAGGCTCATCTCTTACCCCTTCTTGCTTGCTTATTCTGCCACAATCACTGGCCTCATCGAAGAGCCCATGCCTGCCTTGCTGGGTATTCTCAACACCCATCCATGTCCAAGTCCATAAGAGTGTGTCTCTCCTGTTTACATGCCTTCCCCCCAACCTTTTTTTTCTTTTCTTTGCCAGTCCTGGGCTTGAGCTAGGGCCTGAGCACTGTCCTTGGACTTTCTCAAGGCTAGAGCTCTACCACTTGAGCCTCAGCACCATTTTCAGCATATTGCTATGTATGTGGTTCCAAGAAAACGAACCTGGGTCTTTCTGCATGCTAGGCAAGCACTCTACCACTAGGCTGAACTTTTTTTTTGCCAGTCCTGGGCTTGAGCTCAGGGCCTGAGCACTGTCCTTGGACTTTCTCAAGGCTTAGCACTCTACCACTTGAGCCTCAGCACCACTTCCAGCTTTTTTCAATGTATGTGGTACCGAGGAATCGAACTCGGGTCTTTATGCATGCTAGGCAAGCACTCTACCACTAGACAAAACTCCCGGTCTTTTTTTTGTTGTTGGTTGTGGGACTTGAACTCTGGGCCTGGACAAAGTCTCTGAGCTCTTCAGCTCAGAGACTCCCGGCCCCTGAACTCTTTTTTTTAATGCTGGTCCTGGTGCTTGAACTCAGGGCCTATTCACTGTCCCTGAACTGTTTTGCTCAAGTGTTCTACCATTAGATCCACAGGTCCACTACCAGCTTTTTGGTGGGTTAAGTAGAGTTAGGGGTCTTCCTGTCTGGGCTGGCTTCAAACCATAATCTGCAGATTTTAGCCTACTGAGTAGCTAAGATTACAGGCATGAGCTATCATACCTTTTGAAACCAAGATTGTAATGGAGGAAACTAGAGTGAACCTGGAGCAGAACTTTCCAGCTATTCTGCTGAGATGTATACATGCATTGTGTTCTGACTTTTGGCAGGTGTTACTGTGTATGCTGGGTAGCTTTGGACAGGTGTAATGCTTAGGTTCAGGATCTAGTCCTGGGCTATTAGTCCTGGGATCTATTGGCCGATAATTATGGGGCCAACATATCTAGAAAGGTTCTAGGTCACTCTTAGTGTTCTCAAGGACTAACACGGGCTAAACATTAAGCTCATAAGACACTTCTTTACAATAGGAAATAGAATCATTGCTTAGGCCAGTCAGAGCTTCTCCCTGTCAGAAAGTGTACAACTCTGAGGGGACTAGCCATACCATCACTTGTTGCTGGTAGAATGTCACAATAGTTATTATCAGACCCCCCCCCCCCGTCAATTCTGAGGATTGAGTTTGGCCTTAAACTTGCTAAGCAGGCCCCATTTTGTATTTATTGTTTTCAAGGTAGGGTCTTGCTTTATGCCCAGGCCAGTGTGAGCTATGATCCTCCTATTTAGGACTTTGTTGTGTCACTGGGGATGGCAGATGCTTGCCACTGTGCCCAGCAAGATCTGGTCTGATGAACTTCTTTTTGCCTGGGGCTGGTCTTGAATTGTGATCAAGTAGCCAGGATTACAGGTTATTGTGCTTCACTACACACTTTGAATAGTGAAATAAAAGTCAGTGAGCTGGGCTGGGAGTTTGGCCTAGTGGTAGAGTGCTTGCCTAGCATGCACGAAGACCGGTACCACTTGCATAGAAAAAAGCTGGAAGGGGTGCTGAGGCTCAGGTGGTAGAGCTCTAACCTTGAGAAAGTCCAAGGACAGGGCTCAGGCCCTGAGCTCAAACCCAGGACTGGCAAAAAAAAAAAAAAAAAAAAAGTCAGTGAGCTAAAAGTTGGGGCTGGGTACTCAAGTCCTGTCCTGCATTGCTCTCTGTGGTATGGCCTTGTCCTCTGTTTGCCCACCTCTTTCTTCAGATCAAGACCACCTGGATAAAGAAATAGAAAAACTCCGAAAACAACTTAAAGTGAAGGTCAATCGCCTCTTTGAGGCTCAAGGTACTGGCCTGGGAACTGGCAACCAGAGGTAGGGTGGGGAACCATCAATATGTACTCTGATGGGTAGCAGAGAGCAGTCCTCGGGTAGGCAGTGGCTGGGGCTGGGTGCATGGCACTGGGATAGTGGCAGTGGTTGTATATAGCTACCCATAGGTAGAGCCGCCAAGGAGGCTTGTGGGGCTTATTCCTGCCACAGCCGCTTTTCTAGAGGTGCTGGGAGCGTTGTGTGGGGATTAGGCTAGCTTAGACTGAGGAAACTCAGGAAGCCTTCATCTGGTGGTCAAAGTCAGAGCTGAAGTTCTAGATAAACCCCAAGCACGGTGAGTGGATCAGTTGTAGATTTGGGGGTCTCCGGTGGGACTCATGACTACAGGTTCCTGATGGCCAAGAGCAGAGTCTGTTGCTGATTAGTCAGACCTGAGGCTGAGTTTGACAGCACTCATGGAGTTAGCCACTGGCCTGGGCCTGGGCCTGGCTCTAGAACCAGCAGGATGTTCAGCTTCCTCATGGATTGTCTTCTCCCCTCCCTCTCCCCCAGGCAAACCGGAGCTGAAAGGTTTTAACCTGAATCCCCTCAATCAGGATGAGCTCAAAGCTCTTAAGCTCATCTTGAAAGGATGAGACAAGTATGAAGATGGGGAACCTATTGCCAACACCCCTCTGGACAGGAGGACCCCGATGTTCAAACCTGGAGATCTGTGTCTGTGGTTCCTCTGTGAAAGTCTTTCTGTAGCTCTCAACTGCTTTGTGGTAGCAGGAGGGACCCCTCAGCCTGTCCCTGCCTGCCAGCCTGTCCACCCAGGGCTCAGTGGACACAAGACCTATTGACAGCCCTTGGTAGCTGCTAGTAGGTGTGCGGGGGTGTGGGAGCAACCACAGGAGGCATTTCTCAACAGTGGCCTGCTGTTCAGATGCCTCTGCAGGGAGGGAGCAGAGCAGGAGCTTCATTTGAGGTTCCTTTAAAAGGGGAAGGGCATTTCATCCAGCTAGAGTACAGCAGGAGGCTGGCAAGGTGCTCCATGTTCACCAGACTTCTGCAGCAGGCACACTTCTCCCCCGCTGCCTCTGGCTTTGCCCTTTGTCTTGCTGCCTTCTGGAGCAAGGGCGTCTTATCCTTCGTGGCTGCCCTTGAGTGAGGAGGCCTTGCAGGATCCTGCCCTGGGGCTCCCTCCTGATGTGCTGCTCAGAGGGAGTACCTTCTGTCATCTCTGCAAACAGGGCCTGGCCAGTGCTGCCCAGAGTCCCAGCCACCTTCCTAGTCTGCAGTCTTAGTGTGAGGGCAGAGTTGTGCTTTGTGTGCATCAAGGGCTCAATAAATGTTACCATGTGGATGAATAGTTTCTAGTCACCTCATTCAGCTCCTGTACAGTACCACCTATGAAAGGATGTAGTGCTGGCTTTGAAATGCTGCCAGGACTGGTAAATGGCAAAACTGAAGGGTGGGAGAACATTGCACCAAGTCTGGCCCAGCCTACAATCCTGCATCTTGAGCTTTAGTTTTGTTTGTTGGTGCTGGTCCTGGGACTTGAACTCAGGGCCTGGGCACTATCCCTGAGCTTGTTTGCTCAAGGTTGGAGCTCTACCACTTGAGCCTCAGCACCATTTCCGGCTTTTTCCTATGTATATGGTACCGAGGAATCAAAC
Source organism: Megascapheus bottae (assembly GCF_031878675.1). Taxonomy (NCBI): domain Eukaryota; kingdom Metazoa; phylum Chordata; class Mammalia; order Rodentia; family Geomyidae; genus Megascapheus; species Megascapheus bottae. The sequence goes on along the minus strand of NC_143526.1, from coordinate 29,038,913 downwards.
CTGGGTCTTCGTGCATGCTAGGCAAGCACTCTACTACTAGGTCAAACTCCCGGCCCGATGTGGCATGTTTTTAAATGCGACAGAACTCACTTTAGTAGATGCTGTCTTGTATGACTGCCTGGCTTAGCGTTTCTCCATCAGAACATCCCTGCAGTAATGTAAGTCAGAGTACCTAGGTCTCCTGCACCTCCTTGGGGCTTCTTGGTTTGAAGTTGGAAGCTGGGATTTTTAAACCAGAAAGCTAGAACTTAACAGGCAAGATGGTGTCTAGCTTGTGGATAGAACTGACAAGCATGATGCTGCCTTCCCAGTCCTCGCCTTAGCCATGGAGAGATGGGCATCCTCTGGCCACCGTTGTCACACAGCTGATGGTCAGGAGCGTGCGTGGCAGCCTTTCCTGACACAAGGTTGGTGTTGCAGAGGAGAGCATGTGTTCTGGACTCAACACTCCCGCAAGCCCCCAGGAAACTGCTTTGTAAGCATGGCTTAAAGCCCTTCTGCATGCTGAGAGATGTCCAAATACCAACTGTGCAGCCGGCAACATCCCTGAGCCAGGCCCGAGGCCCAGTAACTCCAAGGAAGGCTTGTACTCGTTTATTAGGTGTGGTCTCTGACAGAACTTGCTGCCCTTGTCCTCCTTGAGCCCAGTCACCAAACAGCCTGTCTAGGTTAAACCCATCCAGTGTTAGGGGTTGGCTGCCTCCTGGTGCAAAGATGCCCAGGGCCGGGGGAGATGCAGGGGACTGGCCACACAGCAAGCTGCAGCTGCTTCACCAGCAGAGCAGCTGCCAGTGTGAAGAAGGTGAACGCTGCGAGGTGAGTGTGCTGTCAGGTAACCTGGCTCAGAGGCCTAGTGGCTCCTACCAGGGCCTCTTCCCACCAGGGCTGGGTCAGCTGGGGATTTTCTTCTGTACTTGAAGGGAGTGGAACAGCTGCCTTAGCTGTTTTTTCCTGTCGTTGATGCAGCCTGGAAGAGAAGTAGTGATTGGCAGGAGGGCCTGTCCTGGGATGAGGGGGTAAAGGGGCCTGTGTACCCTTAACAAGTAAGAGGAGACGGGAGTCATTTGCAGCCACAAAAAACCATCCCTGTCCCCAGCAGGTCACCACTGGGAGACCAGCCTTTTTCCACCGCACATGGGGAGCAGCAAACTCTTAACCTACCTTGCCTCCTGGTTTTGCTCAGTGAACACATAAAGGTAGCACAGCACCTGGTGGCACAGTCACTTTCTTTCCTGACAGACCCCTGGTGTGAGGCACAATGGGCTCATTTGGAAATTCTCTGCCAGTGGCCCCAGGCCACACTGTACAGAGCGCCTACCTCCACCTCCATCAGCAACCTGCTTCCTGCTTTGCTCATAAGGCAATTTCAGGGCCATTTAATTTTTTTGTGTGTGTGTGTGGGTCTTGGGGCTTGAACTCTGGGCCTGGACCCTGTCCCTGAGCTCTTCAGCTCAAGGCTACTGCCTTACCTCTGAGCCACAGCCCCGCTTCCCATTTCTAGGATTAACTGGAGATAAGAGTCTCATGTTATTTAGTGCCCAGGCTGGCTTTGAACCACGATCCTCAGATCTCAGCTTCCTGAGTAGCTAGGATTACAGGTGTGAGCCACCGCACTGGCCATGGCCATTTAATCTCGATGACATGGGTGATACTCATAAATGCTGTTGGGGCACTTGAATATTTTTAGCCTCAAGTTGGAGGCACCTATTAGCACCTAAAACCTCAGTGCTGCCTCTGAGACGCTCACCAGCCCTCCAGGTTTCACTAAGCTCAGGCAGAGGGTGTACTACCAGTCTCCCCAGTAGTTTGTAGTTTGGCTCTAGACCTAGGTGCTATCCCTGAGCTTTTGTGCTTAAGGCTAGAGCTCTACCACTTTGAGCTACAGCAAGTGTGAAGTCCTGAGTTCAAACCCCAGTACTTCCCCCCAAACAAGACAATCAGAAACCTGATGCCTATCAGAGTAAAACATGCATATCTGGTCTGAGCATCCTATTTTGAGGATCATTGTTTAGAATCAGCCTGGGCAGGAAAGTCCTCCACTTAACCAGTTAAACTGGTCAAATCATCCTGGAAAGCATTCTAACTCAGGAAGACTCTTCTCTCCAGTAAACTACTTAGAAAAAGCCAGAAGTGGCTCAAGTGGTAGAGGGCTAGCCAGAGCAAAAAGGAGCTTAGGGACAGTGCCCAGGTTCAGAGTTAAAGCCCCAGGACTGGACAAACATTTAAAAAAAGAGTTGTGTCGGGACCAGGAGTTTGGTCTAATGGTAAAATGCTTTCCTAGCATGCATGAAGAAGTGGTGCTGAGGCTCAAGTGGTAGAGCTCTAGCCTTGAGAAAGTCCAAGGACAGTGCTCAGGCCCTGAGCTCAAGCCCAGGACTGGCAAAAAAAAAAAAAAAAAAAGTGTGTGTGTGAATATATATATATATATATTTTTTTTTTCAAAAATGCACTAGATTGCTAATGATGGTTTCGCCTGGATGATCCCCATTCCCCTCTCCCCTTTTACTTTTCATTCTACAGGGAGTGTGAATAGCTGTTATAATCTGGGAAAGTTTACATTTTAAGTCAACCTTAGCCAGGCAGTGGTGGCTCATGCCTGTAGTTCTAGCTAGTCAGGATGCTGAGATCCAGTAATCACAGTTCAAAGCCAGTCCAGGCAGTCCGTGAGACTCATCTCCAGTTACCAACCAGAAAACTGGAAGTGGATCTGTAGCTCAAAGTGGTAGAGCACTAGCCTTGAATGAAAATGCTCAGGGACAGCATCTAGGCCCTAGGTTCAGGCCCTACTACCAACAAATAATAAAGTAAAAACAAACTCTGAAGTTGAGTCCTGAAGTCCTTCTCATTATATTACAGGTATCTTGTTTTCTGACGAAGTCTTAAAATCAATCTTGTAACAGTACTGATCACATGAGGCAGCATCCTAGGTGTATATAGAAATGCCTATGTCTGTTTTACAGACAAGGGACAGAGAGGTTAAGTCTCTTGCCCAAGATTACACAGCTGCTGAGATTCAGGTGAAATTCAATTTCTCTGCTGCACCAAGCTATCTACACCAGAGCCAATCCCAGGCTCCCACTCCCTCCCCTGCCAACATACCCAGGTGTGTGTTGGTCACAAAGGTTCCTATCCCTGACAGGTCTGGTGTCCCCTCCTCTCTGCTGACAGGGCCGTCATTCCACATGAGGTCAAAGCCCCCGATTCGCTTTTCCTTTCCTGTGAGCCTGGACAGGCGAGAGACACAAAGGTAAAAGAAGATGCTACTTTGCCAGGATCTGATGTCACTGTAATCCTGGCTACTCAGGAGACTGAGATCTGAGGATCATGGTTTAAAGCCAGCCCAGGCAGGAAAGTCCTGTGAGACTCATCTCCAGTTAACCAGCAGAAACCAGAAGTGGCACTGTGGTAGAGCACCAGTCTTGCAAAAAGCAGCTCAGGTAGAGCCCAGGCCCTAAATTCAAGCCCCACAACTGAGGAAAGAAGGAGGAAGGAAAAAAAAAAAAAAGACGCAGCTGATGGAGCCCTAAGGCCCAAGGCAGGTCCCCTTGGCTCTGGCTCTGAACCCCACTGCTGTCCACTTTGGCCAAGCATTCCTGACTTTCTCCATGCAAGTCTTGTGATTGTTTGTGTGTGTGTGTGTGTGTGTGTGTGTGTGTGTGTGTGTGTGTGTGTGTGTGTGTTTTCCCTGAGGGCCCCACATTTGCCCTTGGAAACATGTTCCTCATTTGTGATTTCTGGTTTAACTCCGCCTTCCTCTCCAGTGCCATGAAGGCAGGGACTAGCTCATGTCATGTCTGGCCTGGTGCCCAGTGGGGCTCAAATGTGTGTGGAATGAACAGTGGATGTCACATTCCTCTACCCCTTCTGTCTTCCTCAGCTTTTCCTGAAAAAACCTCCCTGCCTATAGCCTGGGAAGTGAGCATAACACCTAGGTCTGGTCAAGCAGTCACAAGGAGGGGTTCAGGGATGGGCACGTGACTTGCCTCAGCAAGCGTAATTCCCTGCTTGTTCTGGGGAGTAACTGGAAGGAAGCTTATTAGGGTAGAGGAAGGGATGGTGGGAGGGAGGGAGAGAAAGAACACACAAGCACATACCACACAGGTACATAGTTGGGTTGGGGCACAAGCACACAGGTACATAGTTGGGTTGGGGGGCAGGCAAACCATCACTAAGCATCTGGATTTGCCCTTTCCTGAAGCCTGGCCCTAACTCTTTCCACTGTATACACATTTTCTGAGCAATAAGTAGCTTCTCACCAGGCACATACTGTGACTCAGGCACATCTAGAGCGTTGTGTTGATAAATTAATCCCACCACCCTGAGAGATCTTCAGGTTTCCCATTTTACAGATGAGGAAACTGAAGCTTCCAGGGCCCACAGTCATGGGGAGTTCTGAATGAGTTCTAGACTGAGTCTCTTTCTGGAGAAGCTGATTTCAGGACCAGAGCCCATGGATGCCTCAGTTTCCCCATCTGGGAAATGGAGGCATTACAAGTTGCTGAGTTCTTTCTCTTCTATGATAGGATTGTTATGTGCCATGGAAGAGAGATGGCAGTGACCCCCCACCTGGCTTCCATGTCCACCACATTCAGGGTGTCCTCCAACAGACGGGTTTTGAGCTCGTAGTCCTCCTGGCTGCTGGCCGTGAGTGACGGGGACGCGTTGACCTCCAGGAGCCACCTAGGGAAGACGGGGAAAGCACCTGAGGGTCACTGGGTGCCAGAGCCCTATGGTATGGACCCCATGGTAGTTCACCAAGGCTATAGGGGGTGTCGACTTCCTTTCCCAGCTCACCTAGGGAGTGGGGAGCCTGGTGGGAGAACCCTGCCCTTCTAGTGTTAGCTTCTACTGTGGATGCCCATATAAGCAGGACCTGGAGAGACAGAGGGAGGGTGGCCATGGAGAACTTGAGAAGGAGCCTGTCATATAAAGGGACACAGCCCTGTGGGAGTGTGAGCCCAGATTGTAAGATCACATGATTGTTTTTTTCCTCCATCCCTGGGTCTCAGGCTTGAATTCAGGGCTTAGGTGCTGTCTCTGAGCTTCTTTTGCTCATGGCTTGTGCTTTGCCAATTCAGCAACAGCTCCATTTCCAGCTTTTTATTTACTTATTTATTTTCCTGGTCAGTTGTGGGGCTTGAACTCTGGGCCTGGGCACTGTCCCTGAGCTTTTCAGCTCACAGCTCATGACTCTACCACTTGAGCCACAGTGCCACTTCCTGCCTTTAATTTTTTAAATTTAAAGTCTCACAGAGTTTCCTTCCTGGGCTAGCTTTGAACCCTGATACTCAGATTTCAGCCAGCAGAGTAGTTAGGATTACAGGTATGAGCCACCAGCACCCAGCTCTATCCTAATTTTTATGTAAACATCAACATTGGAGCTTGTCAGCATATTTAAATGAAATCCATGAGTCTGAATGCCAGTTCTGGCCAAGTGCCTGTACATGCAGGGCAAGAGCAGCAGGACCCTAGCTTGGGATGTTCTCCAATTCTAGAAATTCTGTCAGGGTACAGAGAGGGAAGGCTCCTAGCAGAGGAGCAGGGGCCCCTTTCTCCCCTACTTTTCACAATCTGCTGTCTCCTCCCAAGTTCTTCCCTGCTCAATTTGCACCCGAAATGTCAGCAGCCGGTCTTGCCCCAGGGCATAAAGGAGAGAAAGCATCTTGTGGGGCTGAATTAAGTTTGCTCTTGGGCTCTTCTTTCTGGCTCCCTTGGCAGACATGGTGGGTCAGGGCACCCAAAAATATTGGAGTGTAGGGGGAGCGCAGTGCAAGCACTGAGACACTAGGCCTGACTTCACCCTTCACTTGCCACTAAGCTCAGGCTCCCTGAACAACCCAGGGGTTTGCATGCTGTGTGTGTGCTGTGAGGCCATCTCTGCAGTCCCTGCCAGCTCACGCTTATTCTCTTGCCAATTCCAACCCTCCAGGGTGCTGCAGGAGCACAGCACATTCTTGGCAGGGCCTGTAGAAGATTTCTTTACAAAGCATTTTGCCTCTTCCATGTGCCAAAACTTCCAGAGGTGAAATTTCTTTTTTTTTTTTTTTTTTTTGGCCCCCTTCTCTTTCTGGCCCCGCTCGCTCCGGTCAGGCTCGCTCCGGCCCCGCTCGCTCCGGCCACCACTCAGTTGGGCTTCGCTTGCTTGCTTTCGCTCTCTGTCGCTTGTTGCAGTCTCGTCTCTGCCACTTCCGGCTTGGTTGTGTATGTGGGATACCGAGGAATCGAACCCGGGTCTTTGTGCATGCTAGGCAAGCACTTTAACCGCTAGGCCAAACTCCCGGGCCCGAGGTGAAATTTCTTGTCTGGTGTAAAGGGTGCATCTCTGACTCAGCTGACCAGCAGGACAGGCCTCCTAACCTTCTTCTAAGGACAGGCACACTGTAAAGACCCACTATACAGACGGGCCAACTGAGTCCCAGAAAAGGTTGTGTATCTAAGTTTCCACTACTAGGAAGTGGCAGAGCTGGGATCCAAACCTGGGTGGTCTGAGTGGTGTGTGGGCCCCAGGGGCCCCAGTTCTTGAGCCCCACCACTCACGGCTTGAGATCTTGGTCGATGAGGATGTCGTAGCCATAGAGCTCGAAGCAGTGCTTGTCACTGATGATCACCTTCTGCACGCTCTGCAGGCTCTTGACGAAGATGTTGTCCATGTCGCTAAAGAGCACCTCCACTGCCTGGGGGCCGTGCTTGGAGGCCAGGTACTGCCGGAAGCGCTGGAGCATCCACTTGCAGCCCTGCAGCCAGCAGCAAGATGTGAGAGGATTTCCTGGAGCCCACCAGGGCAAGAGGGTCCTGCCCTGACCCCCATAGCTGGGGAGGAGATTTAGACCAGATCTTTGTCTGGGTGCCCTGTACTGCCCACATGTGCTTACAGCCAATGAGTGTTCCCAGAGGCCACCCCGCCCCCCAGCCAGGATAGAGTGTGGGCATCCATGAGAGGGGAAAGACAGGAGTGGGGAAGTGCTAGGGGCTCATTCTACTGGGTCTCCTGACCTCAGCCTTGACTCTAAGAAGTCAGAGATCAGATCACAGATGGGAATCTATCCTTATAAGATCATCCACTGACTGACGACTGACTGACACTGACGGGAGATCTAGATGGGAGGATGGAATGTCAGTCAGTCATAGTGCTTGAACTCAGGGCCTGGGCACTGTACCTGAGCTCTTTTGCTCAAGGCTAGTGTTCTATCATGTAAGCCACAGCTTTACTTCTAGTTTTCTGGCATTTAATTGGAGATGCGTCTCACAGACTTTCCTGCCCAGCCTGAATTCAAACACAATCCTCAGATCTCAGCCTCCTGAGTAGCTAGGAATACTGGCATGAGCCACCAGCACCCGGCTTCCATTTTTGTTTTAGGGACAAATTAGTTTGAAGGTCATATGATTGGTGACCTTTTCTAAATCCTTGCTCTGACTGTAGATGGGAAAGGTGGACCTGCCCTCACTGGAAAACTGTATCCTGTTCTGGGCTCCTTGTCACTTTGATCATCCCGTCTTATTCCATCCCAGAAGGCTGAACCCAGGGGAGAATCTGGTGTCCTCACCTTCTTTGGGTGGTAGTCAGGAGATGTCTTTTGTACTGCGACGTTGGTGAGGTGCACATCTGGCAGAGGCTGCAGTCAAGGGTCAGCAGGCACAGGAAGGAAGAACAAGTCCTGCCCCAGGTTGTCCCCAGGGACTGAACTGAGCCTTTGGTTTGGAGTTTGGTGGGAAAATCACAAAACAGCCCACCAAGTCAGCATAATTGAACTTTGCAGAAAGAACTTTGCCTTGGTTCAAATCTTCTGAGCACACTGGCTTCACAGGGTTATTAAAGGGTGAGACAAAATCCATGTTGAAGAGTGCCTGGCATAGTTGATAGGCTGTGCACACACACACACACACACACACACAAGCATGTGTACACTGATAATGGGGCCTGAACTCAGAGCCTGAGCACTATTGCTGAGTTTTTTCATTCAAGGCTAGTGCTCTTTTTGGTGGTAAAGTGAAGATAAGCATCTCTAGACTTCTCTGCCTAAGCTAGCTTTAAACAGAGATCCTCAGACCTCAGTCTCCTGAGTAGCTAGGATTACAGACCAGAGACCCTGGAACCCTGCAGCTGGTAGGATTTTATTATGATTTTTCAACTCAAGAGAAGACTATACTTCCTGACAGATATCAAATCCAGTCACCAGCCCAAGTGCAGGACCTCCTCTAGAGTGATGACAAGGAGGCCTCCCAGCTGAAAGTCTTCTGGTGACGGGCCGCCTGGCTCCACCCTTCCCTGTCCTGCTCCATTCCAGCTGCTTGGGTTGGGATGGGAGGCCGCTTCCCTATCCTCAAAGGAGAGGCAGGACTTCATTTTGATACTCTGTGAGGACCCTTGCCCCCAACACCAGGCTGACATGCTGCAGACAATCATTCTGCAGAGAAATGGAGTTTGGTAGTTGTGGAATCTTCAAGAAGGGACAGAGAGGGAAGGAAGGAGGGAGGAAAAGAGGGAAGAAGGAAGGAGTGAAGGAGGGAGGGAGGACAGAGGAACCTGATGAATTACTATGGGATCAACTGTAAAAAGATATAATCACATCAGGACAAGAATGAAAGGCAAGCATGAAAAATCTCATATACATTACTGACAATAAAACATTAGGCCAGGAGTTTGGCCTAGTGGTGGAGTGCTTGCCTAGCATGCACGAAGACCCGGGTTCGATTCCTCGGTACCACATACATAGAAAAAAGCCGAAAGTGGTACTGAGGCTCAAGTGGTAGAGCTCTAGCTTTGAGAAAGTCCAAAGGACAGCGCTCAGGCCCTGAGCTCAAGCCCAGGACTGGCAAAAAAAAATGACCTTAATAAAAGTTGTGGAAACATAAACGAGAAAGTCTACCCAGTAGAAGACCATCTAGGAAAATGCTCCAAGTTTCTAGTCAGAGACACTGTTTCAAGAGTTGTAACTGAAGCATTGAGGAATGTGGAATGGGGTAGGAGATGCGAACTGCAGGAGATGCAAAATGTAAGGTCAAACCTCCTCATACTGTCAGAAAAAAAAAGAAAAAAAGAACTCAGAATAGTTACAAGAACTAGCCTGACCAAGGCCAGGAGCGTGGCCTAGTGGTAATGTGCGCACCTAGCATGCACGAAGCCCTGGGTTCGATTCCCCAGAACCATATACACAGGAAAAGCCAGAAGAGGTGCTGTGGCTCAAGTGACAGAGTGCTACCCTTGAGCAAAAAGTGTCCAAGGACAGTGCCCAGGCCCTGAGTTCAAGCCGCAGAACTAGGGGGAAAAAAGTAGCCTGGGGGCCCAGAGTTTGGTCTAGTGGTAGAGTGCTTGCCTAGCATGCATGAAGATCGGGGTTCGATTCCTCAATACCACATACATAGAAAAAAGCCAGAAGTGGTGCTGAGGCTCAAGTGGTAGAGCTCTAGCTTTGAGAAAATCCAAGGACAGTGCTCAGGCCCTGAGCTCAAGCCCAGGACTGGCAAAAAAAAAAAAAAAAAAAAAAAAGCCTGACCACTGCCCACCTCTACCTACATGCGTCCACTATCTTAGAAATTCCCCCTTAAAGTGGCTGTTCCCAGCACCAGGGATCTGGGATGAAATGGTATGTTCATGGAGAGGTGGTGAACATGTAAAGAACTTTTCTAGAAAGAATCTTCCCGGATGCCTCTGGCCCAGTATTTATTCTATTGTGACACCATTCAAAAGAAATTTTAAGTAGAGTATAAAGTTTACAAAAAATATCCTCCCCTCCCCTGCACCGCCCCCCCCAGCCTCACCCTTGCTCATGCCTGGATTCCTAACTACTCAGGTTGAGGTCTGAGGATCATGATTGAAGCCAAGCAAGAAAGCCCGAGAGACACTTGTCTTCTGAAGGTTTGCTCTGCAGCACTGTTTTTGTGTGCCCTGTGTGCATTATTTAAGAAAAAGGCAGCAATAAAGCTAACTAGAACTACATTTGGTGGCATATGTGTGTGATAAACGCTGGTTAGAATTGCACTATAAAATTAACATGCTGGAAATGAGATTGGCAAAGTAGAAAAAGGGAATAGAACAACACAGGCAGAAGGGCCTGATCCCATCCTGCATGCAGGCATTCCCTGTGCTCACTGGAACTGAAGGGGGAATCAGGACACAGATGAGAGTTGGCAAACAGGACTGGCTGGGATCCCCAGCTCTGGGGAGTAGGGGAGCATCCTCTCTTCATACATGGTACCTCCACATGCAAATAACACATCTGACACAGCAGCTATACATTTCTGATCACCTCCCTTTCCCTTTGAAATCCATGCCTAAACATCTTTACAACTTTTTCTTTTTGGGGGGTGTGTCCATACTGACCTTGAATTTGAGGTCTTTCTGCCTCAACTTTGTGAATACTGAGATGACAGGCATGTGCCATCATATCTGGCAAGATTTTTTCTTTAATGTTTCCATTTTGTAGATAATAATACACTTACTGTGTGGCTCAGAAGTTAAAAAGTGGCCAGGAGAGTGGCCTAGTGGTAGAGTGCTTGCCCAGCATGCAAAAAACCCTGGGTTCAATTCCTCAGTACCACAAACACAGAAAAAGCCAGAAGTGGCATTGTGGCTCACGTGGTAGAGTGCTAGTCTTAAGAAAGCCCAAGGATAGTGCCCAGGCACTGAGTTCAAGCCCCAGGACTGGCAAAAAAAGTTAAAAAGTACAAAAACTATATACTTTTTTTTTTGCATCCCATCTCCACCCATCCAAGTTTCCTCCCAAAGCCAATTTTTATTTCGTTTCTTTTTCCTTCCCTTTTTTTTTTTTTTTGGTGGGGGAGGTATTATGAGGATTCAATTTGTGTCCTTAAGAATGTTACGCAGGGCCACGAGTTTAGCCTAGTAGTAGAGTGCTTGCCTAGCATGCATGAAGACCCGGGTTTGATTCCTTAGTACCGTATACAGAGAAAAAGCCGGAAGTGGTGCTGTGGCTCAAGTGGGAGAGCTCTAGCCGTGGCAAAGCCCAAGGACAATGCCCAAGCCCTGAGTTCAAGCCCCAGGACTGGAGAAAAAAAAAGAATGTTAGGCAACCTCTGTAAATCACCCCAAGAATTTAAAAAAAATGCTAGGCAAGCACCATCAAATTCATTCATTTCCCTGCTTCCCTCTCTCCCTCCCTCCCTTCTTCCTTCCTGCTAGGCTGGTGCTCTACCACATGACCACACACCTCTAGCCATTTAGCATAAATGGGCGCATCCTTTCCACTCTCATGACCACTTCCTTTCACTTAACAATCAATACATCTTGGAGAGGATTCCATGGCAACACATAAAGCACTTCCCCGACTCATTTTAGCAGCTGCATAGTATTCTACTGCATAATGTGCCATCTGTCTAGCTTTGCTCTCACAAGCAAGGTGGCCCAGGAGTAACTGTTAGTCTGAGTGTGCCTGTCAGCATAAATGTGCAGATGGTGATTGCTGGATCAGAGGACATGGGCATATCTGGCACTGGATTAATCAGATTGGCCTCCTCAGTTTCACCAAGACAGAAGGCTATCCCATTTTGTACTCTGCCAACCAGATAGATGATAGCAGAATGTACTGGAATGGATGCATCGATGAGGGAAAAGGAGAATTTGAGGGAAAAGGCACACAAACGGTTGTCAAAGCAGCCAGGCAAGTTGGTGCAAATGCCTGTAATCTCAGCCCTCTGGAGATTGAGACAGGAGAATCATGAGTTCAAGGCCACTCTGGGGTAGATAGCACGACGGGTAGATAGCACGACCTTGTCTCAAACAAAACAAGGTTAAATAAAATCAAAACAGTATGCCAACCTTCTCCAAAGGTACTAAATCCATCTGCTTTTTCAGGTTGAACAGACACAAATGTTAAGCATACAGACAATACCCTCGTGCAGTAAAGTCGTTTGGGGTAAGCTGCTTTGAGCAGGAGTCAAACCCCCATGCCTGGGAGCTCCCTGAGGAAAGCACTGGGCCTATCTTGTTCACTGATGTGATCCAGCAGGCACCCTGCCCACACACGTGTGGTGAGTAAGCCCCCTGGGGCCTGGCGGGAGGACAGGCCAGGTGGGGGCAGGTGTACGGGATGGGTTAGCAGGCTTGGGATACACTGGTCATCAAGGCTGTTCAGAGTGAAGCGCGTGTTGGAGAATCGGACGAAGCCATCTCGGTAGAGCCAGGCCCGCAGGGGGATGTACTGAGGTGGAAGAGACAAAAGGCTGGGGCTAGACAGACACTTTGGCACATCCTATGCCTGCTCAGCCTCCTCTAACAATGTTCTTCCTTCTCTCTGCTCCTCTATTAGGGAACAAAAGGACCTGGCCTCTTCTTGCTCCCCGCCCATTTCAAGTCCAGGAAGACAGGAGCTGAGCCTACTCAGCGCAGAGTAGCCCACCATGAGGGTTTCAATATCTGATGGATGAATGAATGAGTGAATGAATGGATGGATCAATGGATGAATGGATGAGTGGAGAGAGTACAACAATCATGTGGCTAAGGGAGGAAGCTCTGGGGCGAGGCTGTCTGGATTTGAATGCCCAGTTTGCCACTCCCACACTGGGTGACTTTGTTGTTATCTGTAAAATGGTGATAATAGGGGCCAGGAGTGTGGCCTAGTGGTAGAGTGCTTGCCTAGCATGCATGAAACCCTGGGTTCGATTCCTCAGTACCACATACACAGAAAAAGCTGGAAGTGGCGTTGTGGCTCAAGTGGTAGAGTGCTATCCTTGAGGAAAGCCCAAGGACAGTGCTCAGGCCCTGAGTTCAAGCCCCAGGACTGAAGGGGAAAAAATTAAGATAATAAACCTAATACCTCACTGAGTAATTAGGAATGGGTGGGATATAGCCTGCTGTGTAGTAGGCCCTGGTATACTCAGTAGGTACTCAATAAATGGCCACTGTAGTTACTAAAGGCGAATGAATAAAAGACAGGTGAGAGAACAAATCTAGATGTCCCTGGGCTTCTCTGGGCAGAATAGCAAGCAGACACATTGACATCATGCTCCCACAATGGCCCTGCCTGGGCTCCTGCTAAAGGAAGGGAAACCCTGCAGCTCACCGACATCACCAGTACGTAGACTCGCAGGTCAAACTTACGGCCTGTGGGCAGAGAAAGAATGAATTCCTGCAGCAAATAGTAACTGAGTGTCAGACTCCCACTCTGGCTGGGGGGACCAACAGACATGAATGAATCCCTGCCTCTTCAGCCCTAGCCAAACCTCCCAGGGGACAGGACAGCTGGAGGAGGTATCCCTCCTGGGGAAAGGCTTGGAGGTTTGTGCTCAAAGATGGTGTCATGAGAAATGACAAGTTGGAAGGTATGGTCCAGGCCAATGTAGGTAGGGACAGAGACCCAGACAGGCAAAGAGCCTGGGGCCAAGGGCAGGAAGAATATGAGGTAAGGCAGGTGGTAGAGCCAGGTCACCCACAGATGAAGTGGACAAGGCTGGCAGGGCCAGTTCCTGTGCCATCTTTGGGGTTTGTTCTATAAGCCATGTGGAGCTGCCAAAGGAAGACCAGACTCCCTGGAAATAGTGTTGGAGTGGAGTGGAAGGGACTAGGGCAGTGGTGCATGCACCAGTGAAGTCAACCTAGCTGTCTGGGGGACACAGTCAAGAATGGATGGAGCTAGAAAGGTAGCCAAAGGTAGAGCTTGGTGAAGAAACAGGAGCAACCACAATGGTTCCAGACTCTGGCTTAGCAACCTGGAGGTGGGAGTCGCTGTGATCCAGATGCACATGCTGGGGAAGAGCCAGACTGGGTGAGAGGGTTAAATCTTGGGCACACTGCCCCAGAGTGGCTGAAAGGTACCCAACAGGAAGTGGGAGTTACTGGTATCTGGGTGGTGCTTAAAGATAGAGACAGGATAGGTCACTGGAGGACAGAAGAGAAGAGACAAGACCTAGGAAGTGGTCATTGTCCATGGACATGGGATGAAAACTGTTGCAATATGTCTCACAAGAACCCCAGATCAGCCCTTGTCCCCAGGCCTGCAGTCACAGACCCCATGTGGGAAAGGCAGGCACAGGGCGGGCCTGAGGACAGGGAGGCAGGGAGCCTGGGATCCCCAATGGCCTTTGACTTCGCCATTCCCTCTTCCTGTATTCATTGGCCAAGTCCACCCACAGTGACTGCTAGAAACTATTTGGGTCTCAGATCACATTTCCTCTCTGAGGGACCTCCTGACCTATGGCACCCCCCATGTTACTTCCTGACCCCCACCACCTTGCATGACAGTTGCTTGTTTTTACTTTCCAGCCTGTGGCCTGGTGGCTCAGCTAGGGCACAAGTTCCATGAGAGCAGAACAGCCAGCCAAAGCCTGGAACACGGGCCCTGGACCTATTTGTTGGCTCTTCAAGGAGGAGACCCCTGTCAGGCAGAGGAACCATGTAGGCAGCAGATAGGGGTGGGGAACTTGGGGGAAGGTCTGCCCCTCTCTCCAGCTATCAGGCTGGGACCTGGAGAGTCTGCTAGCCAAGGCCTTTTGATCTGACAGCATGACTAACAGGACAGAAGGCAGTGCAGGGTGGTGAGGGAGGACAGGAGCCATCTTACCGCCTATTAGATATGGATTCTCGATGTAACGCTGAGCTACATAGTTCTCCACTGGAATCTCATCTTTCTGGTCATCAGAACTGCGTGTGTCCTGGTTGTAAAAAATACCAGTGACATTTAGCTAGCACTTCCTGTGTACTAGGCCCAACATGAGGCACTATGTGTAAGCATATGCAGGGCATTATGTCTTGGGGTACCTTCTTTGCTCATTAAATTAGCCCTCTTATGCAAGCATTATTGTGATTCCCATCAGGTGAGACACTGAAGTAGAGAAGCTTAGCCAAGGGCACACAGCTGGTGAGTAGTAGGACAGCAGTGTGGACCCTGAGCTTGAGAATTTCATCTCTAGACCTGTGTGGCCCAGAAGGACAGCCACTGGCGACAAGTGGCTACATACATCTAGACTGACAAAATGTGAGTGAAATCACATGCTGTGCCGTGGATGGAACTTGAAGCCTTTATGGCTATCATCTGATTCCACACAGAGAAGTTGGATGGAGGCTGTCAGAGGTGGCAGGGAAGAGAGATCATGTTTTGTGGGGGCCGAGTTTTGTTTTGTGATGAGGAAGATGATCTGGATGCACAGAATGCGGGACAACTGCACTCTAAACATGACTCCGATGGCCAGGCACCAGTGGTCACAGCTGTACTCCTAGCTACTCAGGAGGCTGAGCCTGAGGCTCATAGCTCGAAAGTCAGCCCACACAGCAGAGCCCACGAGACTCACCTCCAATTAATCTCCAAAACCAGAAGTAGAGGATGGCTCAAATGGGAGAGCACAAAAGCTCAAGGGGTGATCAAGCCTAGGACCTGAATTAAAGCCCCAGGATGAGCTCAACAAAAAGGTACCCTTTACTTGACTTATGTAAATGTAACTGCTCTGAACATTATCTTTGCAAAAGAACAAAACTTGAAAAATGACTAAAACTGCAAAATTAATGTCATATATAGTTTACCACAATTTTTAGGGGTGCTAGAATCCAGGACATTCAACAAGCTTAGCATGTGCTCTACTTTCCCTGCCATACTCCCAACCCCTCATTCATTCATTCATTCATTTATTTATTTATTTATTTATTGGTCATGGGGCTTGAACTCTGGGCCTGGACGCTGTCCCTGAGCTCTTCAGCTCAAGGCTACCACTCTACCACTTGAGCCACAGCCCCACTTCCAGGTTTCTGGTGGTTAATTGTAAATAAGGGTTTCAGGGTCTTTAGTGCTGGAGCCGGCTTTGAACCTCGATCCTCAGACCTCAGCCTCCTGAGTAGCTAGGATTACAGGTATGAGGCACTAGTGCCCCTCCGCAATTTTTCACAGGGGAAATGAAATTTTAATTAGCTGGGACTGTAACTGAGCATGGCAACAGCCTAGTATGCACAAGGCTGTCTGGGTTTGAATCGTAGCAATGGGGGTAAAGTCAGCCCTTTGGGAGCCCAGATTCAAGTCTAGTGCTCGGGAACAAGTGGCCAGCTGTCATCCTGGTGAGTGCCCAAGTGTCACCCTTGCCATGGCTGTAGAAAGTTCTTGAGGTGCTGCTGCCCTACAACATGGCAGCCCCAGGCACAGGGACCACAGCAGAGCGGGGCCCAGATGCACCCATGAGCAGGTGCACGTGAGCCCTGCCCCTGCCCAGCCTGCGGCTGGTCCTTTCCTGCCCATTGTCCTCTAAGCAGTCTTGTGGGAACTGAGACCTAAGACAAAAAGTCCTACACTTGTCGGGCCCACAGGGTCACCCAAGGCTGATAAACTTGTGGGACTCAGGGCTACCTTCCAGCTCTGGGGCAGAACCCCGCCCCCCACACCATCCCTGTCTGGGACCCTGGTGGTCTCTCTTCTACTCACATGGCTGCCAGCAAGATTGCCCATGCTGCGGAGGGCTGGAGCCTCCAGGCTGGTAAGCTTCTTCCCCGCAGTGCCCTGTCAGGGATGGAAGAATGAGGAACAGGGACACAGGGTGTAGGGGGAGAGGTATTAATTGAGCAACTGTTGTCGCTGTGAGCTGGGTCAGCTTGCCCTCCCCCATCCATGAATGCGTCCTTATCCTGGCCGGGAACTGCTATTTCCAGTAATTTGCCCAAAGCCACACTGCTACTGAGGGACCACATGAGAATCTGAACCCAGACCATGTGTCCCAGAGACCTCTGCTCCTGTGACAGGCCTGTGGGCAGAGCTCCCCTGACAGCACTTGGTGCAGACAGGGCAGGTTTGGAGAGGAAGGGGAAGAGGCAGGCTCACCTTCCTCCAGTCCATAATGTCCTTCAGCCTCCGGAAAAGAAAGATGCCCTTCCCCTGAGAACGGGCTACCTGTGATGGGCGGGTACAGAAAGGCTGCTCTAGCCCCGAGGTTCCTTGATGGTCCCCTTGGTAGCATTTCTCTAGCCATTTTCCCCTTGGGTGCCCAGCTACACCCAGAGGAATGTCCAGTTATCCTGAAAAGGCTAGAGCAGGGGGAGCTGGCAGGAGGGGGACCATTTGCATGAATAATGTAAAAGAACAGACAATTAAAAAACCATTTCTAACAGTCCTGGGAACATATCATCCAATTCTTTTTTTGGAAATCCATTTGCCTTCCTAATTAAGTTTTGCTTCAGCTAATAGTCAAATCAGTCTGACTCTGCTACGCCCCCGCATGGGTAATTCATGGCTGCACTGAGGTGAGGGGCTGGGAGGGTCTCTAATTCTTGCAGAGTGATTCCTATGAGTACGACCTCCAGTGGAAGCCTCTGCAGCACTCACCTGCCTGGTCTTGCACACACACAGTGCCCAGGAGCTCACTGCCCCACCACAGCCGTCTCCCAACGCAGCCCATTTTATTTCAGCTTTGTTAAGCAGACAACTTTGTTCCTTGTTCCGGGCACTATGCTACAGGTATGACTCAGACTTCATGAATTTCTGTAGCCTAACCTACATTGAGGTCAAATTGGCCACTTGGACTGCATGTAATTATTCAAGACAGCACTCAGACTCAATGGGA
Source organism: Megascapheus bottae (assembly GCF_031878675.1). Taxonomy (NCBI): domain Eukaryota; kingdom Metazoa; phylum Chordata; class Mammalia; order Rodentia; family Geomyidae; genus Megascapheus; species Megascapheus bottae. The sequence goes on along the minus strand of NC_143526.1, from coordinate 29,021,423 downwards.
AAGGGAGACATTGACCTCACTCTTGATGGCTCTTCTTGCTGCCCAATCCCTTCTGTGGTCCTATGGACTGGGGAAGTAAGAGCCCACACTCTGCCACCTGAGCCACAGCTCCACTTCTGGTTCTTTTGTGATTAAGTAGAGATAAGAGCGTCACAGATTTTCTTGCCCAAGCTGACTTGGAACCACCATCCTCAGATTTTAGCTTCCTGAATAGCTAGGATTACAGGTACCCAGCTAAATCAACTATTTGTATTAAAGGATAAGTCTATGGACTTGAATAGAAAAAACTTCTCATCTTTTTTCACTATATTAAACTATATTTTCTTTATAGTTATATTTCTTTCTACATAGTTATATTTCTTTAACTGTATTTTGAATTTCCTTCTCCAGTGGAATACTCACAGGAGTATTGCCTATGGTATTGTCAATCAGAAGAAATCAATTCTTTTTATAGCACAATTGTTGCAGAGATCTCAAAGTAGTATTTATGCAGCTTGTGACTTGGAGATGATGGTAGCAGTGAGACCTCCTGTTAGGCCTTTAATAGTTAATGAAAAGTACATACACATTATGGTGGCACACTAAATTTTTTAATAGCATGTGTGGTAGCTGTAAGCAGGCACCTCCCAGGTCTCCAGCTGCTGGAGGGCAATCCAGTAAGAGTGCCAGCTGCTGCATGCTGAGGAAAGCTGGGACCCACACCTTACCAGGCCTCCCTGCCAGGCTATTCCCAGCCAAGGATAGGAAGACTGCCTACTCCTGAGACAGAAGGAGCCTCCATAGCCTGACTGACCCTTGAACTACTCAGAAGGGATATCCCCAAACCCGGCCCTTCCTTCCTTCCTTCCTTCCTTCCTTCCTTCCTTCCTTCCTTCCTTCCTTCCTTCTTTCCTCTTTCTGGGTGTCCTTTCTTGGAGGACTAACACAAGCATGGATTGATTGTATTCCAACACAGTTGCTTTCTTTTGTAATCGAATGTAAATTATCCTCTGAAAACCACTATGGCTATGGTTATCTCTAAATTCATTGTGTAGCTTAAATACACACAATCTTTTATGTTAAGTATATCTTAATAAAGGGGATTTTTTTTTGCCAGTCCTGGGGCTTGAACTCAGGGCCTGAGTACTGTCCTTGGGCTTTCTCAAGGCTAGAGCTCTACCACTTGAGCCACGGCACCATTTCTGACTGTTTTCTATGTATGCAGTACCAAGGAATGTAATCTAGGTCTTTGTGCATGCTAGGCAAGGACTCTACCACTAGGCCAAACTCCCGGCCCTTGAACTCAGGGTCTGGGTGCTGTCCCTTAGCTTTTCTGCTCAAGGCTGGTGCTCTACCGCTTGTGCCGCACTTCCGCATCTAGATTTTTGCTGGTTATTGTCTATAAGAGTCTCATGGACTTTTGTGTCTCAGCTGGCTTTTAACCTGCCTCCTCAGACCTTTGCCTCCTGAGTAGCTAGGATTATAGATGTGAGCCAGGAATGCACAGGACTAAGCAGTATCATTTCCCAAGCACAGGGAGAAGAGGATGTTCCCTGGCCTCCTGGAAATAATAAGAAAAGCAGCCAACTATTGGGCACCTAGGGCCAAGCCTAATTCAGCGATTGTTGCCACCTTCTAAGGCATATCTGCCACATCCCAGCTTGTGGGGGAGGAGGAGGATGTGGGCTGGTGGTGTGAGTGACTTGCTTGGGGTCACCAGGTCACGGGGTCACAGGGCACACAAGTGGCAGATGCACAATTATCTAGAGCTGACTGGACACCACTGTTCCTGAAGCCCCTGTTATGCAGGGAGAGGGTGAGCAAGGTGTGGAGATGAGCTTGTGTGCACGAGCGTGCACACACGCAGAGCAAAGATCCCACCTCTTAATTACAGCTGTCGCTGTGTGTGCTGTTAACAAAGGCTGTGGGCTGGGAAAGGAATCGACTTAATGTGCAATTGCTTATTCCCAATTAGCACAAATTATCATGTCTGAGAGGATAATGTTGGGAGCTGGAATCCACCCCTGGTGGATCACAGTGCTCATGTGCCACACTCTACTGCCAACCACAGCTCTGCCTAGTGGTTTCCCAGGATGCCCGGGACCACTGGTGGGGCCCCCTAGCAAAGCCTCTCTTGTTTGGGGTATCCACTATGCATTTTCTTCTGCTCTGCCCTGCCCAGGCTCCCCTTCCAGGGACCTTTACTAACTGGCTAAATCTGCCAGGCAACCACCTGCACCCCTTCATCACCACAAGGAAATCTGCACCATCCCACCCTGCCCCCTGGCCCCATGCTGGGGCCTGGCACCGTCTCAGCCCCAGAGAACAGAGTAGGCCTTAATGATGCCCTTCCAGGCTATGCTGGCACATGGCTGTAGGGGCAGCCAGAGGCCCCAGCAGGAGGAAGGGCTGGTGGGTCCACAGGTGCTCTGCCACCTTGCCTTTCACCCTCCCTTCTCTTCCCTTCCTCTCTCCCTCTCATCTTTGCAGGGCCTCTTTATGTAGTTCAAACTACCATCAAACTCAGCCTCCAGAGGGCTAGGAGAACAGGTACACACCGCCATGCCCAGCCTTCTACTTGTTTTTCATTCCTGAAGGGCTATCCTTTCCTCTGCCTTCCCTTCCTCCCCTGTGTTCCAGGCTCATGTTAAGGCTTCCTTTCTTGGTTAAAGCTCAGTACTCACTCCTGACACTTATTGAGCACTTATGAGTGTTTACCATGTTATTGAACTCATTACTCACTCAACACTAAGTACTGCAGTTATTTCCATTTTACCAGTGGGGACCTGAGGCACAGAGAAGTGGACTCACAGGCCTGAGGTCACACAGCTTAATAAGTGCTTTCACTAGTACATGAATCAAAGGTTTGGCCTCAGAGCTTGATCCATCCTTTCGTCCAAGAAGCTAGCCCAGCAGGGGGAGATGCCCCTGCCACTTCCTCTCTTGACACTGTTCTCTTTAGGGACGGGCAGCTCACCTGTGACCACACCCATGTCCTTGCTTGGCTTACAGCCTGCCCTCGAGGAGATCAGAGACCAAGACTGACCTGCTGAGAGCCTAATCTGTGCCTGGCACACTGCGCATGTGCCCCCCCCCAAGCACTCACAGGCTTCATGATCCAGGTGATGCCGGGGTTCTTACGAAACTCCTCCACAAACAGGTGGTACTCGCAGGGCATCTCGAAGGTTTTGGGGAAGAAGTCGCACTTGGCGGCCTCCAGCTTCCCGGCCTCGCGCTCCAGCTGCTTCCGGAACCGCTTCAGGTTCTTCACCATGTAGTTCTTGCGGGTGAGCTGGGGGGCCGGGCGGATGGACGGGAGGTGAGCCGCGCGCCCCCCGCCCCGCCTCCCCGTCCCGCTGCTCAGCTCACCTCGTAGTGGTTGCGGAAGTGGCTGATCCGCACGTGCTCGTCCATGTAGATGTGGTCGAAGTTCTCCCGGAGCCAGGAGACGTCACACCAGTAGAAATCCCACTCCCCCTCGCTGGGGCGGGGAGGGCGCACAGGGGCGAGGCGAGGGCTCAGCGGAGCTGGGGACCCGGTGCCCGCCCCGGGAGGGCGGTGGTGGGGAAGGGGCCTGGCAGCGGCTGGGAGCTCTGCGTGGAGGCGGCCCTGGGGGCTCCACACCATCCACCCCGTCCTCACCACAGTCCCGCCTGGGCATCCACTGCCACCTCAACAGCCCCCACCTGTAAGCTCTTACTGGATCCCTAACTCCCCCCTCATTACCGCAGAGCCCCCCGCCAGGAGGGGGAGGTACAATGGCCGCGCTCAAAGAAGACTTGAGGCACCAATCCCCACATTCTAACCCAACCCTTCATCACCTCGCCAAGGATGGGGGAGGGGATGGAAGGTAACCCACCAAATCAGCGCTAGAGCTGGTGTACACAAAGGAAAGGTGACGGCCTGGCACTGGTGGCTCATGCCTGTCATTCTGCCTATTCAGGAGGCTGAGATCTGAAGATCGCAGTTCAAAGCCAGCCCAGGCAGGAAAGAAATCCCATGAGACTCTTATCTCCAGTTAACCACCAGAAAACTGGACATGGATCTGTGGCTCAAAGTGATAGAGCACTATCCCACTATCCTTGAGACAGTGCCCAGGCCCCAAGTTCAAGTCCCATCATTAACCAATAAAAATTAAAATAATAATAACAATAGTATAACAAACTAGCACATGGGATTGCTTCTACGTTGAGATAGTGTCTTACTCTACAGCCAGCGCTGGCCTGGAACTTGAGATTCTTGCTCCTGCTCAGACACCGAAGTACTAGGATTCATTACATCACACATGCGCCGCCATGCCAGGCTTAAATAATGAGGCTTTTTTTAAATGGTGAGGGTCAAACCCAGGTAAGTTCTTATACAGAGCGATACCACTAAGGCACAGCTCTGGTTCCATGCTGGGTACCAGTGGCTTAAATCGGTTATCCTAGCTCCTCAGAAGACTGAGATTTGAGGATCCTGGTTTGAAGCCACTCCAGGCAGAAAACTGTGAGATCCTTATATCCATTTAAGAAGCAAAAAGCCAGAAGTGAAGATGTGGCTAAAGTGGTGGACACTAGCCTTGAAGGAAATGTTCAAGCCCTTTCTACCACCAGTCCTCTCAAAGTCTCCTTATGTGGACCAGGCTGGTCTGGAACTCATGATCCTCCTGACTCAGTCTCCTGAATATTGGGATTGCAGGGGTGTTTCATCATGCCTGGCTAAACAGCTAAACTTTCAGATTTGTTACTGAGCAATCACACCTGAGTGAAGGCCCAGAAGTTTAGCTGCATCTTATGAACGTTAGAATTTCCTAGAATTAATCATTTTAGATTGTCTCTCAAGTCCTTGTGGCTGTGGATTGGGTGTCCCACCACCCACACAGGAGCTTGTGATATGGAAACAGTAACAGCCAGACACTAAGCTCAGATGTGGCAGAGGGGATAGATTAGCACTGTGGTACATGGGTCTAAAACCTCCCACTTCCAAATACAATTTTACAAGTTTCACAGACATATCCCTGCTTAATGTTAATGGAGGCAGGGAGAACTCCACATAAATAGCAGGACAAACCTAAAATCTTACAGATACTATCATAGTGACATAAAAGCACTTTCATTTAAGCAAATGAGTCCATCTAAGTACACAGCACACACCATGCACAGATGACATGCATGGCTGGGGAGTGACACCGGAATCAGAAATTATATTCTCAAGCTGGGTGCCAGTGGTGCACGCCTGTACTCCTAGCTACTCAGAAGTCTGAGATCTGAGGGTCAATGTTTGAAGCCAGCCCAGACAGTAAAATCTGTGAGATTCTTATCTCCAGTTAACCACCAGAAAACTGGAAGTGGAGCTGGGGCTCAGTGGTAGCGCACTAGCCTTGAACACAAAAGCTCAGGCATAGTGCCCAGGCCCTGAGTTCAAGCCCCAGGACTGGCATACACACACAAAAAAAGAATCATTTTGTGAAAATGTGTTCATGACAGAATATTTGCAGAGTATTAAAAGTATCTTTCTACCAAAAGAACTTACTAGTTGAAAAAAAATTTTAAGAAAAAAGAAGCAAATTTAGTGCCACAGAAACCCAACAAATAATTTTTTTTTGCCAGTCCTGGGCTTGGACTCAGGGCCTGAGCACTGTCCTTGGACTTTCTCAAGGCTAGCACTCTACCACTTGAGCCTCAGCACCACTTCCGGCTTTTTGCTATGTATATGGTACCGAGGAATAGAACCCAGGTCTTCATGCATGCTAGGCAAGCACTCTACCACTAGGCCAAACTCCCTGCCCCACAAATAATTTTTTTAAATGCAGAGTCCCATGTTCCTTCCCTGAGAAGCTGCTAGGATAGGGTGGAGTTACACCTGACCCTGCCAATGGCTAAGTACAAACTCTAGCTCAAACATGGTATACCCATTCCTCTGAGCCTATGTTTCTTATTAGTGAGGCAAGGATGGTAAGAACCACCCCACTGGAAGACTAGTGGGTGACTAATCAATGGCACTGCAGTAGGCTTAGCTATTACTAAGCAACACGTGTTGCTTAGCACTCAGATCTATTTTCCTCCTCCTCTTCCTCTTCTTCCTTCTTCTTTCCCCCACCCCTGCTTTTTTTCCCCAATTGTGGGGCTTGAGTTCTGGGCCTGGGCTTTGTCCCTGAGCTCTTCAGCTCAAAGCTACCACCCTACCCCTGAATCCACAGAGCCACTTCCAGTTTTCTAGTGGCTAAAGATAAGAGTCTCACTGTCTTTAGTGCCCAGGCTGACTTTGAACCACAGTCCTCAGATCTCAGCCTTCTGAGGAGCTAGGATTACAGGTGTGAGCCACCAAACCCAGCTCTTCTTTCCTTTTTGTTATGCCAATGCTGGGGCTTCAACTCAGGGCCTGTTCAACTCAGGGCCTGTTCCCGAGCTTTTGTGCTTCTACTACTTGGGTCACAACTCCACTTCCCATCTCTTTGCTGGCTGATTAGAGAGCAGACTCTGATTGTTCTTTTGTTTTGTTTTGGTTTAGCTTTGGTTTTTGCTTGGCAGTCCTGGGGCCTGAGCATTGTTAACGTCCTACCTGCTACTACCTAGAGTGTGAAGGCAGGACCACAGCTATACCTCGACCATGTTGTCTTGCTGAGAAGCAGGCAGAACAGAAAGACAGAACTAGAAGCTTGAGCTCCCTGAACTCTACCTCCAGCCTGTGTCTGTGGTGCCCTCCCTATTTTAACTTCCTGATGTGGACCTCAGTGGGACAGCTGGATACACAGCCAGACTGTGGAAGCCTCTGTGGCAGGCATCCAAACATCAGCCTCACTAACACCAGCCAGCCAGTCTGTGTGGCCCAAGTTCTTGTTCCTACCAGGAGCCACGTACTGACTGGCTGTCCAGCTGAGCTGGGAGGAACTGCACACCTTCTCTGCATGGTCTGAAGCAGTTGGTCAGCAACTCTGAAGACAGCTTTATCTGACTGGGTAGTTGTAGAGCTTACATACCACAGAGATGACATCACTAATGAGCCTGACACATCTGGGTGCTAATAAATGACATTGTCTCTTTAGACTGAGACTCTGTGGATACCCAGGAAAGGAAAAATGCATGAAGACAGGGCCTGGGACACAATGAGGAGAAGGAATAGAGTTGGGCTGGTAATAGTGGTAAGGGCTAGGTAGGGCGGGGGAGGGGGGCCTTACTCTTTCACTTCCACCCATCCTGGCCTGTGGCGTAGAACATCCACAAGTGTGTTCATAAAAGTTGTCTTGAACCGGACTAATGTTCTCTGGTCTCTGCAAATCAAGGCAACAGAAAGAACACTTACTTAGGATCAACATTTGCATTCGGATGTTTACAGATGGGAAAAGGAGGAAGGAAGATCCAGTTCTGCATCTAGAATTCCAAAACCATGGCCAATAGCCAGTGGCTCATACCTGTAATCCCAACTACTCAGGAGGCTGAGATCTAAAGATCTCAGTTTTAAGCCAGCACAGGCAGGAAAGTTATCTGCAATTAACCTGTTATCTGTAATTTCCAATTAACCACCGAAAGCCAGAAATAGAGCACCCACAGTGAGTATAAAAGCTAAGGTACAATGCCCAGGCCCCAAGTTCAAGCTGTAGTACTGGCATGTGTGCACACACACAAAAAAATTATAAAAAAAATATTTGAATTATTGGAAAATAGCAAGTATTTACTATGTCCCAGGCACAATTTGGCTGTTTTCCATGAGCCATGACAGATGCTTGCATCATGTGACAAGTGTTTTCAGGCCTCCTTTAGAAATTCATCTGAAGAGATGGAACAAATGAACTTTTCCCCATTCCTCCTACACAGACAACTAAAATTCCTAAACAGCATCTGGAAATCAGACTTCAGATGACTGAAAGGTAGAGAAGAAGGCAGACCAGCTAGAGACCTTAAGCCAGAGCTAACACAGTGAGAATTCCTTGAATTTGCTTTTTATTTCATATCCTGGATTGAAGATAAAAAAGCCACAAGTACCCATGTGAATTGCTAATGGAAACATAGAAAAAGAAAACTGCCTATTCAAACAGACAGAAAGATGATACTGTATGTCCATTTATACTAGGGAAGGCCATGTGGGAAAGCTAGACTTCCTAGAAGATTATAAGAAGAAACCCCAACACCCCTGCTGGGATAGTATCAGAGAAGGCCAAAGACAAGGCTGCGCTTTCATCTTGCTCTCCCTCTGCACAAAGCACCCACGAGTGCATATATCTGTGTCATTGGAGACTACACAGAAAGCCTGGAATTCCCCCTACCACAGTCACAGGGTGTCCCTCCTACTGTGGGGTGATGTCAAAGGAGGCCTACAGGAGAGCTAGAAATCACAAACATTGAAAATCTTTCCTTGGAAAAGATTTTTTTTTTTCTTGGCGAATCCATTTATTAGCCAAACTGACTAAAAAAAGAGAAGACACAGTTACTGGAGGAGTGATGGAATAGGGTACTACTTCAGACTCTGCAGACACCACAGGGACACACAGGGACAGGAAGGCATGCAAACACCTCCTCCACACCTAAGTATGACAGCCTGGGAGGATGCGGTTCTCTGGTCCTCGAAAGCACACATCACAGCTCATCTGGGATGAAACGTGCTGTTCAAACAGCTCCATAGCTACGAAGGAAATTGTGTTCAGCATTTAAAAACTCTCAAAAGAGACATCTTGGGAGTTGGAGGTGTGGCTTATTTATGGAGCACTCTCCTGTGAGTGAAAGCATCAGGTACAGAGCTCTCGTCCCAGTCTTGGAAAGGAAAGGAAAGAAATAAGACATCTCTAAGCCCAGAGGGTTTCCTTGGAGAATTCTCCAAAATGTTAAAGTTAGATTCCACCCCAATTTGACACAATTTCTTCCAGAAAAAAAAGGAAGAAGGAAGAAAACTTCTGAACCTGTTCTGTGACACTAGTATAATCTGATCTCAAAATCAAATAAAAGCAGCACACAAAACGAAAGCTATAAGCTGGGTGCTGGTGGTTCATGCCTGTAGTTCTCGATACTCAGGAGGCTAAGATCTGAGGATCTCAGTCCAAAGCTAGACAAGGCAGGAAAATCTGTGGGACTCCTCTCCAATTAACCACCAGAAAAACAGAAATGGTGCTGTGGCTCAAATGGTAGAACAATGACTTGAACAAAAAAAAAAAATCAAGGACAGTGACACTGGCTTTTTCTTTTTTGCCAGTCCTGGGCATGAGCTCAGGGCCTGAGCACTGTCCCTGGATTTTCTCAAGGGTAGAGCTCTACCACATGAGCCACAGCACCACTTCTGGCTTTTTTCTATGTATCAAACCCGGGTCTTTGTGCATGCTAGACAAGCATTCTACCATTAAGCCAAACTCCTGGCCCCAGACACTGGCTTTTTTAAGCTCAGAACCTTGCGCTTTCTGGGCAGGAACTCTACCATTTGAACTATGCTCCTAGCCCTGTTGTAATTTTAAAAATAAATTTATATGTATTTAACCTTTTACCAGCTTAAGTTTCTAATATGATAACTACTGATATATACAAGCCACATAAGCATGTTAATTTAGACCTAAAATAATTTTTAAGTTATAAAGGGATCTAGGGTTCAAAATTTAAAACACTGTTCCAACTATTTCAAAAATAAAATAAGAGCATGGTGTCTCACGCCTATAATCCTAACTACTTGGAAGGCTGGGATCTGAGGATCAAGGTTCAAAGCCAGCCTGGGAACGAAAGAATCTGAGACTCTTATCTCCAATTAACCTTTAGAAAATGAGAAGTGGGACTTGGCTCAAGGGCAGGGCAGTAACCTTGAGCTGAAGAGCTCAGGAACAGAGCCAGGCCCAGAGTTCAAGCCCTTTGAACCCCCCCCCAAAAAATAAATAAGTGAAATAAAATAAGAGCTGGGCATCAGTGGCTCATTCTTGCCTTCCTAGCTCCTCAAAATGCCGAGATCTGAGGATTAGAGTTTAAAGTTGGCCTAGGCAGGAGAGCCCATGAGATTCATATCTCCAATAATCACACACACACACACACACACACACACATACACATACACACAATCTGGAAGTGGAGCTGTGGCTCAAGTAGTAGAGCCCTAGCCATAAGTAAAATTATTCAGGGACGGCAGCTGGGCCCTGAATTCAAGCCCTAGGGCTGGCATCATCATCATCATCATCAAATAAATAAAAATAAAAATAAGAAGTCAGGTGTGGTAGTGCATGCAGATAATCCCAACATTCTAGCAAAGGAAAACATGACAGTGATCGCATACTGCCACTGAGAACCACCTCAGCTGATAAATTCTGGAGAGTAATTTGGCATATCAGTGCCATCACAAAAACCTACAAATCCAAACTTCAGCAACTCAGGAATAAACAAAAATTCTTCCTCTGCTGGTGGAAGCCACATGATGGCTTTGCATAAAGCTGAGGGGTGTGTGTGTGTGTGTGTGTGTGTGTGTGTGTGTGTGTGTAGCTCAGCAAGTCTACCCTCGATAGGCACCTGTGTGTACTAGGATGCTCATCTAGAATTGCGAATGCTTTCTGGGAAAGAACCTAGAGCACTTATAATTGAGAGGGGCAGTCTGCCCACATCCCCTGGGCATCCCCCATTTCTTTTTTCTTGTCGGTTGTGGGGCTTGAACTGTGGACTTGGGCACTGTCCCTGAGCTTTTCAGCTCAAGACTACCCCTTGAGCCACAGTGCCACTTCCAAATTTCTAGTGGTTAATTTGAGAGAAGAGTCTCACGGACTTTAGTGCCTGGGCTGGTTTGGAACCTTGATCCTAGCTCTCAGCCTCCTGAGTAGCTAGGATTACAGGTGTGAGCCACCACACCCAGGGCTCCCATTTCTGTGCAGGCCAATCCTGGGCCTCTCACTGCCAGCCCCTGCCAGCCACTGTAGCTATCTTACCAGGGCTCTCTCGGGGGGGGCCCCAGACTTGCTCAGTTGGACTTGGCTCCAGGGGATCCAGGAAAGAATCCTTCAGAGCTAGTTACTGAGGCAGATGTTCAGGGAGGAAGCGGGGGCTACACTCTCTCTTAGGAATCCCTAGTGGGATGGAACTGTCCGCCCTTCAGCAATCACCTGTCAGTGATGGAACCCTCACTCCTCCTTCCTCCCCTACTTCCGTGCTTACTAGAAGCTCCCTCCAAATCAGCCTGTTTACCTATCCTTACCTCCAGGCCTGGTTCACAACAGACAGTATCAGGAGACAAATACAGGCCACCGAAGAGGAACCCAGTATAAGGCCCCTAGCATAACTTATGGTCCTAGCTCTCATTCAGGTCGATTTTGATCAATAAAACATTGGCCCTGGTGTGCACAATGTGAATTCCAACCCCCACCAAACTGCTTCAGGGAAGTGCACTGCTCACCTCTGCCTGATGCAGATGGATTCTTGAGGAAACTCAGAGGTCCTGTAGTCAGGCTGTTGTGCATACAGACTGACAGGGGGCTGGGCCTGGGAGACACTGGGATCATCAGGGCATTCCAGGGTTGGTGAAGGAGCAGGAAAGCAGTGTCAGATAGTGGGCTCCAGAGGCCAACAGGCTCTGCCACCAGCTGCCCAGAGGATCTTCGTCAGTAAGTCATTTCACCTCACTGAACCTCAGTTTCTCCACGGACAGTATCAATAGTCTATTTCAAAGGGTGTAGTATAGGCTCAAGTTGATGATACAGAAAAAGCAAGTAGCCAGGGCCTGACACATAGGAAGTGCACAATGTATGTTTATTATTACTATTACTTCTGTTATCATGGAATTACCATTAGAGCAGTGTCATTGTTATCATTATAATTATTGAAGTAAAGAATAGAGAAAGAGGGGCCGGGAGTTTGGCCTAGTGGTTAAAGTGCTTGCCTAGCATGCATGAAGACCTGGGTTCGATTCCTCGGTACCACGTACATAGAAAAAAGCCGGAAGTGGTGCTGAGGCTCAAGTGGTAGAGCTCTAGCCTTGAGAAAGTCCAAGGACAGTGCTCAGGCCCTGAGCTCAAGCCCAGGACTGGCAAAAAAAAAAAAGAATAGAGAAAGAGATTGGGGGGTAGAGGCAGTGGAGGAAGGGAGCGAGAGGGATGCAGGGAGCGAAAGAAGATAGTTGCGTATTTATAGGCTGAGTGGAACCACTCACCGCTCTTTTCCCTTTGATAGTCCATGGCTCTTGTAGTTTGGATTCTGCAAGGAGGAAAAAGAAAAGGAAATGATTAGCTTTGCATACCCACCTTCCTTTTGCCTAGGTCCTGACATGTGAAGGCCAGGTTCTTATTTACTAATCATGAGCCCAGAAAACTGGGGCAGAATTATCTGCCCTTCCAAAGCATTCCCCAGTTACTCAGGGCCCACTTCATGGTAGGCTTGCTCCAGAGGCAAACCAATTCTAGGTGCCCATGGTGGGAGATGGGGGAATACTGCTTTATAAAATCCAGGGAGGGCTGGGAATGTGGCTTAGTGGTAGAGTGCTTGCCTAGTATGCATGAAGCCCTGGGTTTAATTCCTCAATACCACATAAACTGGAGAAGCCAGAAGTGGCACTGTGGCTTAAGTGGTACAACACTAGCCTTTAGCCAAAGAAACTCAGGGACAACCGGGCATGATGGCTCACGCCTATAATCCTAGCTGCTACTCAGGAGGCTGAGATCTGAGGATTGTGGTTCAAAGCCAGCCCAGGCACTACAAAGCTGAGAGACTCTTATCTCCAATTAATCACTAGATAATGGGAAGTGGGGCTATGGCTCAAGGGTAGGTCAGTAGCCTTGCGCTGAAGAGCTCAGGGACAGTGCCCAGGTCCAGAGTTCAAGCCCCACAACTGACCAAAAAAAAAGAAAAGAACAAGAAACACAGGGACAGTGCTCAGACCCTTAGTTCAAGCTCCAGGATTGACTAAAAATAAAAGTAAAATAAAATCCAGGGAAATAAGCCCTACAAAAGAAGTGAAATTTTATTTCATTCTTGCAAGACCCTTCAAGTCACCTAGAATTTGTCAAGCCATTCTAATCTTTTAAACATGAGTTCTATTTCTTGCTTTCAATTCTATTTTTTCATAGGCTGCTCCAGAGCCTTTTTTTTTTTTTTGGTCAGAAGTGGGGCTTGAACTCAGGGCCTACACACTGTCTTTGAGCTCTTTGTTCAAGGTTAGCTCTCTGCCACTTTGAGTCACACCAGTTTTCTGGTGGTTAATTGGAGATAAGAGACTCACAGACTTTCTGCCCACGCTGGCTTTGAACCCCAATCCTCAGATCTCAGTCCCTGAGTAGTTAGGGTTACAGGTGTGAGCTACCAGCACTGACTCCGGAGCCTTTGATTGCAAAAGTTTTCATTTCCTCACTGACTTGCACTGGTATGTTTGTCAAAATTCAATCAACCATGTGTGTTTAGATTTATTGCTAGACTCTATTTTCTTTTGTTTACTTGCTTGTTGCTGTCCTTATGTCACTGTCACATTATTTTAATTGCTGTAGCTTTCTAGTAAATCTTGAAAGCAGGTAGCATAATGTGGCAACTGTGTTTTTTTTTTCAATGTTGTCTTTTCAACTACAAGTCCTTTGTATTTAGTTCATCTATTTTTGGTGCTGAGGCATTAAACCCAGGATTCTGTGCATTCTACACATGTTCTGTCATTGAGCTCCTATCCCTCACCCTATCAATATAAATTTTAGAATCAACTCGACTATTTCTACTAAAAGGCACACTGAGATTTTGATTTGAATTACACCGAATTTCAGTCTGGGATGATTATGGATCGTTCATAGGAAGAAGTGATATCATAATGTCCATTACTCCATCAATCTATGTCTTCAATTTCCTTTCTAACAGTTTTTCATTTTCAATATAGACATATTGTAAATTAATTTTACCCATAGGTATCTGATAGCATGATGCTGTTGTGTGTAGTATTTTAATTTCATTTTTAATTACCTGAGGATTGTAACTTGTGATAGGCAGAATAATGGCATGCCCCAAATGTGTCAATGTCTTAACTCCTAGAACTCATAAATATGCCACCTTACAAGGCAAAGGGGAAATGAAAGATCATATTAGGCTGCTAATCAATTGACCTTAATGTAGATAACTCTAGATCATCTGGGTGGACCTGGCATAATCACCAGGGTCCCTAAATGTGGATCAGGAAGGCAGAAGGATCAGTGTCAAGGTGACATAGCAAGAGAAAGACAAGATCCAAGGAATAGCCGCAGACTCCACAAACTTAAAAGAACATAGGTGCTCATCTAGAGCCTCCAAAGAAACACGGCCCTCTTCACATTCTGATTGCAGACTTCCACTCTCAAGAATGGTGTGGTTCTGGGGCTGGGAGTTTGGCCCAGTGGTAGAGTGCTTGCTTAGCATGCATGAAGACTTGGGTTCAATTACCGCAGTATCACATACACAGAAAAAGCTGGAAGTGGAGCTGAGGCTCACGTGATAGAACTCTAGCCTTGAGAAAGCCCAAGGACAGTGTTCAGGTCCTGAGTTCAAGCCCCAGGAATAGCAAAAACAACAACAAAAAAGAATGGTGTGGTTCTGGTTCTTAAGCAACTAAACTGGTGCTTAGCAGCTATTAGAAACAAATACAGTACAGAAGCCTACTTTGTGTATATTGATCTAGTATTTAATGATCTAGCTAAATGATTAGTAGTTTATAGATTCTTTGGGATTTTATTCATTTGTTTTGTTTTTGTCAATCCTGGGGCTTGAACTCACGACCTGGGCATTATCCTTGAGCATTCTCAAAGCTGGTATTCTACCACTTGAGCCACAGCACCACTTTTGGTTTTTTCTGTGTACATGGTACCAAGGAATTGAATCTAAGGCTTTGTGCATGGTAGGCACGCACTCTTCCACTAGGCCACATTCCCGGCCCTCTTTGGGGTTTCTTTTCTTTTTTGTGTGTGTGAATAATGGGGCTTAAACTCTGGGCTTGGGCACTGTCCCTGAGCTCTTCAGCTCAAGTCTACCGACCTACCCTTGAGCCACAGCCCACTTCCCATTTTCTAGTAATTAGAGATAAGGGTCTCTCTGCTTTGCAGTGCCCAGGCTGGCTTTGAACTGCAGTCCTCAGATCTCAGCCTCCTGAGTAGGATTACAGGCGTGAGCCACCTCCTCTTTGGGGTTTCTATGTATACAATTATGCCATCTGTGAAGGCAGGTTTGCTTCCTTCTTTTGAGTATTGATGCCTATTATTTCTTTTTGCTTTTTTTCTTAACTGGGCTGGCCAACATCTAATTCAGTGCTGACAAGTGACCTTCTCAGCTTTAGGAAGACCTCCCGACTTTAGGAGGAAGCACTCCTTACTTCAAGAACCAAGGATGGCTGGGAGTTTGGCCTAGTGGTAGAGTGCTTGCCTAGCAGCATGCAACAAAGATCCGGGTTCTATTACTTGGAGCCACATACATAGAAAAAGCCAGAAGTGGCTTAAGTGATAAAGCATTAGCTGTGAGAAAGCCCAAGCCAGTACTCAGGCCCTGAGTTCAAGCCCCAGGACTGGCAAAAAAAAAAAAAGAAGAAGAAGAAGAAGAAGAAGAAGAAGAACAACAACAACAACAACAACAACAACAACAACAACAAGGAGGAGCATTCTCTACTTGATGAATACTTCAGTTTTACCAAATGACTTATTTTAAGTCTATTTTATGTTCATAGTATTCTATAATACAAGGTGCAGGACTAAGGTATATACTGCTTGTTTGGTTTCTGCTTATAGGTTAATGTCAAATATTTTCCTAAATTAGAGCTGTAAAGTGTTCAGAAGAGTTCATTAATTTTTTTTTTTTTGCCAGTCCTGGGCTTGAGCTCAGGGCCTGAGCACTGTTCTTGGACTTTCTCAAGGCTAGAGCTCTACCACTTGAGCCTCAGCACCACTTCCGGCTTTTTTCAATGTATGTGGTACCGAGGAATCGAACCCAGGTCTTTGTGCATGTTAGGCAAGTACTCTACCACTAGGCCAAACTCCCGGCCCAATTCATTAATTTTTTTAAACAAACTCTTGGCTGGCAGATTTTGAAACAAGAATTATTGGTTAATGTGACGATTTACCAGATTTAAACAAACCAGTACATTCTGTTCACATGTGGAATACCTCATCCTCTGAAAATTTTACCTTTATTTTTTTCTCCAAATATAGTCAAGAAATAGTTCTGTGTTTATACACATAGAAAAATAATGTTAAACTTTTAAAGTATAAAATAGTGCTTATGGTTGAGAATGTAGCTTACAACGGAAATTCTGCCTTCAGTCCTCAGTACTACAAAAAAAATTCTAATAGCACAAAAAATAAAATATTTAAGGAAAATAAAAAGAACAAGGGATGGTGGTGTGACTCAAGTGGTAAGGCACTAAGGCCCTGAGTTCAGTTCTCAATACCAGAAAACAGAAACCAGCTGCAGGTTCTAAGGTTTGTCCTCTACCAAACTGAGCACATTTATTATTGCTAGTCCCCAATTTTCTGAAGGTTTATCACAAACAGGTATAATTAGAATGTAATTATTATATGTAACTCAAACATTATAAAGGTCAGAGTCATCGTTCTTCAGAGATGTTTAATATTTGCTTCTGCTTGAGACCCCAAGAACTAAAACTTTCATGTCTTAGTTAGCAATTCCTAGACTAGCCTGAGGACCCATCCAAGGTGAAGAGTTCTAAGGAGAAATTTGCTTTTGTGTGTGTTTTAAATATTTACTGGTTTATCCCAAATATGATTACAAAGTATACAAACAACAGCCAGCCAGCAGGAATTGCTGAGTTGGGCAGGCATATGAGAAGAGTACAGAGCTCTAGAGCCCTACCCAGGGTGGGAGAGTGGGGAGGGAGACACACCCACATACTACCAGGTCTCCCAAAGTGATCAGAAACCTAGAAGCTCCTAGGGAGAAAATTTTTTTTCCACTCCCAGGTAAGAGTGCCTAGCCTTCTAGTTGTCCTCCCTGTCCCGGGTTAATCCACAGTATGGAATGCTATGCGTTAAAGGATCAAAAAGCAAGTAGAGGGCCGGGAGTTTGGCCTAGTGGTAGAGTGCCTGCCTAGCATGCACGAAGACCCAGGTTTGATTCCTCGGCACCACGTATATAGTAAAAGGCTGGAAGTGGTGCTGTGGCTCAAGTGGCAGAGTGCTAGCCTTGAGAAAAGCCCAAGAACAGTGCTCAGGCCCTGAGCTAAAGCCCAGGACTGGCAAAAAAAAAAAAAGTCCTGTGCAGTGGGCTTCACAGCACTTCTTCAACTCCTAAAGTCTCTTGATGGTGGGAGGAGAAAACTTCTCCCAAGAGAAAGGAGGAATTAGGAGTGACATTTTGTTTTCTTTTTTTTAAATGTGTGTTGGAGATCTCTGTTCCACATACATGTACATACAGAGATATATAAGCTCAACTCTGTATTTCTGCTTATATTTTAATATGTGTGTCAGGAGTATTTTCAAGAAATCTCATCTGCCATATTGTCTAAAATAGAAGTCCTATTACCATCTTGATGAGAAAAGCATTTCTAGGGATATGAATAATTCCCCAGACTACTAAAATAGTGCATTTAAATTGTCTTTGGAGTGGTGGTGGGGGGACAACTCAGATGACTTGATTCTCATATTGCTTTGTACAAAAAGAAGAGGGCATGAATGGCACAGTTGGTATTGAGTCAGGAAGAGTACTTGCTCAGGTCAGGGTCAGCTTCCGTCATGACTGATGGTATGGTGTGCCACAGGCCTCGCTTCAAGCTCCATGGAACTATCTATCAGGTGGAGACATCCATGCTTAGACCTTCCACAGGGTGGCTGACCTTAGACCAACCCACCAGAGGCAACTTCATTGCCTACCTGGCTCCTTCATCCCTAGCTTCCTCTCTGCCTGATTCAATCTGTCAACCTTGTATAGTTCCCAGCATGCCTCAGAGCTGAGGCCAAAGAGACCATACCCTAAGAAAGGGAGACTTAAGGCTAGAACACAGGGCATTCTGACCTCCGACCCTCTCTGGGCATATTCTTGTGAAGACAGTGTATCATGCATACTCTCTTACTATCTTCAAATTCCCATTTCCCTACATGACTTAAAAGAATTTCCAAATTCCAGCAGTAATACCACAAAGAACCAATCTGCTTTTTTTCCCTCTCATCCAACATGAGGCAGCCACATTGATACTCACAGGATAGACTACTAAGTTTCTACTGCTACATCCCTCAGTTTCCTTTCTGTCGGGTTGATATATGAAGGGGCTAATGCAGAAGATATATTTGTCCTTCTAATATTATTTCTAAAAAGTCAAATGTGAACTGGGCACCAGTTGCTCATGTCTGTAATCTCAGCTGCTGGGTGACTGAATCTGAGGTTCATCTGAATCATGGTTCAAAGCCAGCCCAGACAGGAAAGCCCTGAGACTCTTATCTCCAATTAACCACCAAAAAGTTGGAGGCAGATTTGTCGCTCAAGTGGTAGAATGCCAGTGTAGAGCAAAAAAGCTCAAGGAATAGCATCCAAGCCGTGGTTTCAAGCCTCATTATTGGTATGCACTCGTGTGTGTGTGTGTGTGTGTGTGTGTGTGTGTGTGTGTGCGCGTGCGCACATGCATGCGCGTGCGCACATGCATATGTACGAAGTTGGGATGTATCTTGATCTGTGTGATTAAAGATCATTATTTTTAAATTGAGAAGTGGACATAATTAGCACAAGGTGGCTGAGGTAGAAAGAATGAATTCAGTATTCATTCATTGAATTAAAAGAGAAGGTATTGCTGGATGTGGGAAATGGGGCAGTCAAAATAGAGCTCCAGTTTTTTTTGTTTTTTTTTTGTTGTGGGTCATGGGGCTTGAACTTTGCCTGGCCGCTGTCCCTGAGCTCTTTAGCTCAAGGCTACCGCCTTACCGCTGGGCCTAGGTATTGTCTGTGCGCTCTTCAGCGCTACCACCCTACTCTTGAGCCAAGCCACACTTCCCATTTTCTAGAGGTTAATTGGAGATAAGAGTCTCAGGTCCTCAAGTGCCCAGGCTGGCTTTGAACCTTGATCCTCAGATCTCAGCTTCCTGGGTAGCTAGGATTACAGGTGTGAGCCACTGCACAGCTGGAGCTCCATTTTTTTTGTTTTTTGGTTGAGCAACTACATGGCGAGTTCTACAGGAGTAATTGAAAAGTTATCAGCTGTAAGTTAGCTCTAAATTGGGCACTAGGAATATAGGAATTGGAAAATAGGTTCTAGAATCTGGCAGGGAATACAGACATGAAACAAACATCCACAGGAACAATGTATCCTTGTAAACAGGGGACATACAAAGCACTCTGAAAGCAGATAAACTTGGGTTTTGTTTGTTTTCTCAGTACTGGGGCTTGAAATCAGGGCCTCATACTTGGGCCACTCCTCCAGCTGTTGTTTTGTGAAGCAGGATAGACTAGGAAGAATGAGGTACCTTCAGCTAACAGCAAATATAGGAGATATTCCTCCATGTACTTCTCTTAAGATTAAGGGAACAAAAGTCATTTTAGGGGAGATGAAGCAGGATAACTTAAGTACTCTGAGGCCTGACAACAGCAACTCAGAAATATGTTGTTTAGAAACATGGAAGTGCTATCTTGCTTCAAAGAGAGAAAACAGGATGCATTTCCTCCTGAGGGATACATTTCTCACCCAGATGAACAGATGACAGACTGTATGCCTTCCTGAGAAAACTTAAGCTACCTGCCCCAAAAGCAGGTAACAGGGTGCCCTCCTAGTCTTAAGAATAAGTGTTTTTTGTTTGTTTGTTTGTTTGTTTGTTTTGCCAGTCCGGGGCTTAGGCTCAGGGCCTGAGCACTGTCCTTGGACTTTTATCAAGACTAGAGCTCTACCACTTGAGCCTCAGCACCACTTCCGGCTTTTTTCTATGTATGTGGTACCGAGGAATCGAACCTGGGTCTTCATGCATGCTAGGCAAGCACTCTGGCCAGACTCCCAGCTCTCAAGAATAAGTTTGTTTTTATGGCAGGATGTATTCTTACCTGGAAACTCAAGAGTAACGCCAGGTGTAATTAGAGCAAAGACATAACATTGTATTTGCACAATATTGACGCCAAAGCCCCTGCCTTTACCCTCCGAATACCCCAACAGCTGACAGAGTGGTGTGTGTCTCGCCACAGAGCACCCACACTCCACTCGGTTAGCCTGTCCCTGCCCTTTTGTGTCTTGTTAATCGGCTGGCTTGCTGGTTTCCCAATTCAATCAAGCTCTGTCAAGTCTCCTGACCACCGTGACTCCTCCAGAAATTCTTCTTCTGTGGTTGAAGTCAAGGGCCCCAAGTGAAGAGTCGGTTTCTATGTTTCAAGGCAAGCTTCACTAAACCTCACCTTGGTCCGTTGGCAAGACGGAATTGAAGAAACGGAGGCACAGTTCTGGGGGGGCTGGACGCCTACATAAGCAGGTTGCTGGGAGTGCTGGGTTCTAGAGTAATCCATTTGTTTTTCTTCTTCGCCTCTTATGTGTCTAGAGGACAGGGGCTAGACCAGCAAAGAGCGTGGACAGGCACTAATGAGGTTGTGCAGATGGGTGCACAGACACATGGATGACTGAGCAGGCGGGCGGCGGGCTCTGGACGGCTAGACTACTTTCCCGCCAGTAGGCTAGGCTCGAGGGGCAGGCGCATTGGCTCGAGTGGTGCGCGCAGCATGCCGGGACTTGTAGTCTTTCTTCCGCACTCGTCTACCCCACCCCTCGCAGCCCGAAACCATCCACGAGATGCTTCCCTCACCAGCTCTGAATGTCTCCTGAGGCTCCCCTCCCATTCTCTACGGACCACAAAAGCATCTGGAGTGCTTCCACTCCTACCTTCGGTCGTGACATGACACTGTTCCCCAAGGCCCGATCCAAACCGCCGACGCGCCGAGGGCAAGCGGGTGAGTCTCGTTGCCGGGGCGACGGAGGGGCGCCCGGGTTTGTCACTCTGATTGGATAATCCCAGCCACGCCTCTCGGCGGAGCAGGCAGGCCCCGCCCACTCGAGCCCCTGAATGCGCATGGGCGTTCTGGCAGTCCGGTCCGGGACTCGGTCAGCACCCAGCCCCACTTTTCTGTGGCCCTGGAGTACACCCGACAAGTGGCTGACTGCCTACTGCGTTAATTACTGTCCAGTGCCGCCCTCAGGTCTAAGCTTTGCATCTAAAAAAGACTGCCTGTCACCTTCAGCGAATGAAATAACATGATTTACTTATTCAAGTCACCTGGTCGTTTGCTAACACGGCCAGTCACTAGTGCCTGTGCTCTTTCCCGGTGAGAGTATATGGGTGGAATCCCAGCGTCCGAGAGACTGAGACAGGAAAACAAATTGGAGGTCAGTCTAGGGTGCATCGTGAGACCTGAAAAGAAAGAGAAAAAACTCTCCTCTGTCGTATTGACTAGGATAGAAACACTATTAACCATGTTTTGTTTTGTTGTATTGGGGCTTTAACTCAGGCTCTTGAGCTTGTTAAGCAGGTTCTTGATCACTTAAGCTACATTCTATCCCTTTTCTTGGATATTTTTTAGATAGGATCTGGAGCTTTTGCAGGGCCTACCTTAGACTCTAATCCTCCTATCTATGCCTCCCTTGTAACTGGGATGATGGACACATATCACCAGTTTGTTAGTTGAGATGGCTGTATCATTTTTGCTTGGGCAGGACTTGAACCAAAACCCTCTAGATCTGTAGTATTTGGGATGACAGGCATGGGCCACCTTGCATGTGCACACAACACACTTTATCATCTTGATTCAAAATACAATCCAAGCTTGTACTGATGGCTCACACCTATAATCCCACCTGCTCAGGAGGCAGACATCAGAGGACTGATTGCAGTTCAAAGACAGCTGGGGGCAGGAAAGCCCATGAGATTATCTCCAATTAGCCACTAAAATAGCTAGAAATGGAGTTATGACTCAAGTGGTAGAGTATTGCCTTCAGAAAAAAAACAAAAACTCAGAAATGGGGCTCAGGCCTTGAGTTCAAGCCTGGCACAAAAAAAATTAAATATAGGGGTCGGGAGTTTGGCCTAGTGGTAGAGTGCTTGCCTAGAATTCACGAAGACCTGGGTTCGATTCCTTGGTACCACATACATAGGAAAAAAGTTGGAAGTGGTGCTGAGGCTCAAGTGGTAGAGTGCTAGTCTTGAGAAAGTCCAAGAATGGTGCTCAGGCCCTGAGCCCAAGCCCAGGACTGGCAGTAAATAAATTAATAAAATAATAAAATACAATCCATCACAGGTGCTGGTAGCTTATGCCTGAGATACCAGCTAATCCTGAAATCTAAGTATCTCAGTACAAAGCCAGCCTGGTCAGACAAATCTGAAATACTCTTATCTCGATTTAACCAGCAAAAAACTCGAAGTAGAGGTATAGCACAAGAGGAGGTATAACACTACCTTTGAGTCAAAAAGCTAAGCCTTGAGTTAAAGCACAATATTAGCATAAAATAAAAATGAACAAATGAAGAAAAGCAGTTTGGAGGTAGAAAGGTACCTTTGTCTCCTGTGCCCATTCCATTTCAATCCAGAAACACATTGCTCATCCTCTGCTTTTTTTTTTTTTTTTTTTTTTTTTTTTTGCCAGTCCTGGGCTTGAGCTCAGAGCCTGAGCACTGTCCTTGGACTTTCTCAAGGCTAGAGCTTTACCACTTGAGCCTCAGCCCCACTTCTGGCTTTTTCTAAGTATGTGGTTCCAAGGAATCGAACCCCGGTCTTTGTGCATGCTAGGCAAGCACTCTACCACTAGGCCAAACTGCTGGCCCTCATCCTCTGCTTTTGTCCTTAAGAGTTTCTGGATCTTTACTGGCTAGGGCCCTCATGATTACAACGGAGTCCACTTAAATAATCCAGGGTGATTTTTTTCAAATCGCAAGGTCAGGTGATTAGCAATTTTAATTCCATCCAGAGAAGGATGTCTCTCCACTGACACCATGGTGAAGGTTTTTAAGCAAGGGAATGACAGGGTGACACCAGCCTTTTAGTATCTTTGTGTTAATGCTTTTGTAAAACAGTCACTTCATGACTGAAGGAAAATTGTGCTCTGCACAATTGCAAGTAGTAACACTTTCAAATGCTTAACAGTTCATAGCTATTAAAATGTGCTAAGTCTGATAACTACATCTTTTTTTCCCTTCAAGACTTTTAATCTGAAACGTGACTTGGCTGTCTTCCCCCTAATCATGGAGTAGGGTTTTCAAGGACTTATAATTGCTTATGGATTAGGAAACAGACCCAGGGACACTTACCTGGCTAGGCTGGCAAAGCTACTCAGGCCAGTAGCTTTGATGGGGACCTAGTCTTGTGACTCCCTTACCAGTGTAATGTTCCAGCCATTTTGGGGGGGGCCCTGAACCCTGCAGCAACAGAGTCACCAGCACTCAGTGAAACCAGCTAGGAGTCAATTTAATAGCATTGCAGAGGCTATTCGCCACCTTCAGACTGGTAGAAAGCAGCCTGGAGCTTCAGTGGGGCTGAGCTTTTAAGGGTAAACACCACACGCAGATGTTCATAACTACACAGGTGGTCGTCATCGTATGATGTCACCTTAGGATGGGACCACACACAGGTGTTCGAGCAGGTTAAGCATTTTCACAAAAACAAAAACAGAATTTGGCAGCTAAGCTTGCCAAGTTATTACAACCAGCATTTTTATGCTAATCCAGGCACAGGGTATTCTGGGAAACTCAGGTCAATGTCAGTACTCTGCTTTCATTTCTGTGACATAAATTGTGATCTTCAAGACAGGGAACCTAGGAGTCATCCTGGAATTCTTCCTTTCCTTCCCTTCCCCATGTTGAGTGTCTCCCCTCTTTCCACTTTCTTTAGTGCACTCTGTTCTGGGGCTCCCTCATCTCTCACCGTAGGGCTGCATAGTCTCCTCATTGACCCTTCCAAAGAACCCAAGTCAGGGACTTAAACTGGTGCTCATGCCTATAATACTAGTTATTCAGGTGGCCAAGATCTGAGCATCATAGTTTGAAGCCAGCCTGGCAGGAAAGTTCCTGAGACTCTTATCTCCAATTAACCACTAAAAAGCCAGAAATGGGGCTGTGGTTTATGTGGCAGAGCATCAGCCTTGAGCAAAAAAAAGCTTGAACTCAGCTCTGAGTTCAAGCTCTAGTACCCTCCGTCAACACACGGAGTTAAGTTTAAATCGCAGAAGTGGCTGGCTGGCACTCTTGGTAGTGAGCCGATGAAGGGAAGAGTCCTCCTATCTACGGCTAAGACCCTACTACTTACCCCAGAGTAGGTACACAAAGTATTTGCTGAATGCCTTCTTTTTTTAAATGAGAATCAGGTACAGAAGAAAGGGGGTTTACTCTAGTTCCTGCCTTTAAATGGACTCCATGGTGGCTCTGTCCTGGCTGTATTCACCTCCCCTGCATTCACTTGCTACTATAAATGGAGGAGTGGAATTGATGACGAGAGAAAGCTGTGTCTGCCGCTTTGATTCAGCACCATCGGAGGTGTCTGGTCTCAATTGTTTCTCAAGTCTGTTCACCGATGGGGAAGGGCTCGCTCTTCTCTGCATCCTGAGACAGATAGGGTCTGCTGGGATCTCATGGGAGTGTTCCCAGCATCACTTAGCAGGTCAAGGGTGAACGAGTATTTCACTTTTATCTTTCTCTGAGAACATCCTGCTGCAGTTAGTTCCCTAACCCTAGATTCAGTGACTGGAACCTTCTTACATAGCTCCTCGTATTTACTGACTTCTGGGATCCACTAATAGCGACTGAGGCTGGCACCACCATTATAAGTGGGCTAGAGTGGATTGATGGAGGGAGGGATGGACGGGTGGGCAGGTGGATGGTGGGTGATGGATGAATGGATGGGAGGGTGGGTGGATGGCTGTATGGACAGGTGAGTGGGTGGGTGGAGAAGACTGATGGATAGATGTGTGGCTGGAAGGATGGACTGCCGGGTGAATGGACGGACGCACAGGATGAATGGACGGGTGAGCGGGAAGGCTGGGGGAGGGGGGTGGCTGACTGGAGGGGAGGGGAAGGAAGAAGCTGGCTGGCAGGGTGGCTGCATGGGAAGGGAGCATGGAACCGGGGAGATTCACCCACCAACTGGAAGAGCAGCGCCATCTCCGGAAAGCCGAGGCCCGAGGAGCCGGGAAGGGGCTCCGGGCGTCGTCCCGGGGGTCTCCGGGCAGCCTCTCCCCGGGGCCCGCGCCTGCCGGTGCCAGGAGGGGGGCGCCCCGCCCCCACCCGGGCGGCCCCGCCCACGCGGCCGCCACAAGCTGCCGTTGTCCCGCGGGCCGTGGGCCCGGCACACTGGGGCTTTGTCCGGCCCCCCGCCACGACCCACGGGGGAGGGGGACCCCACATGACCAAGGGGGTAGGAGGAGCCTGCGGCGGCGGCGGCGGTGGTGGCAGCGGCGGCGGCGGCGGCGGCGGCGGCAGCGGCGGCGGCGGCGGCGGCGGCTCCGTCGTTTCGCTCGCGGGTCGGGGGTCGGCTGGCGGCGGCGGCCGGATCGAGCTGCGCGAAGCCGCGGACCTCAGACCCCCGAGACCCCGCCAGGCCCCAGGCGCCCGGCCTGGGCCAGCAGAGCGGCTGTGACCCGCCCGCTTTCCGGGGGACGAGCTGGGGGGTCGCCCGGCCCCCCGCCCCGGGGACCATGGGAAATGGCATGACCAAGGTAGGGGCGGGGCCCGCGCTGCCCGCACTCCCCGGGCCGCCCCGCCCCGCGGCCCGCTGCCCCTCGGGGCCTGCCCTCCGCCTGCCCGCCCCGAGGCCCGCGAGTCTGTCCTCCCCGGCCCTCGGTCTGTCTGCCCAGCCTTTCTCTGCCCCCCCCCCCGTCACTTTCAGGGCTCTCCCCCCATCCAGGTGCCGGTCTCCCTGCTCTGGCTCCTCGGACCCTGGCACCTATTTCCCCATCGGCACGGTCTGCCGGAGCCCCCCCCCCCAGCCCATTCCTCCTCGTGGGTCCTCCTTTCCCCCTAAGGACTTTCGACCCCTCCCTCCCTCCCTGTCCCCCAGCTTCCCCATGGTCTCCCTCGGTCTGCCCCATAGTAAACTTGTCGTCCTGTTGGCCCTCCTGCCCGCCCCACAGCCCCAGAGCGTTCCCACAGTGGACCTAGACCCCATCCAAGGGAGGCCTTTTGCCCCCCTGGGGTCCCGTCGCGGGTCTAAGTGCGGCCAGAGGTCCCCCAGCCACCCCGGGGTGGGCAGAGGCAGAGCCTGGCCCGCTGACCCCTGCCTGTCCTGTCCTTCTTCTAGGTGCTTCCTGGACTCTACCTGGGAAACTTCATTGGTGAGCACCACCCGCTCTGCCCCAAGGCCGTGGCACTCTGCCTTGTCCCGGCTGGCGTCCGCCCTTCGCGTGGTGCCTACGCACCTCGGAGTGGGGTTGGGGGCAGAGACGCCATGCCACACCGGGAAGGCAGGAGCTCATGGAGGAGTCACGCATGGCTTGAAAGGGAGGGGGGAGCATCAGAGGTCTCAGGGCAGCACCCCGGGCCTCTAAGGGTTCCCTGGCTCTGGGTTCAGGTCTGCTTGATGGTGATACTTCCACCCTTCCACAGCCTCCTCTTCTCCAGGGGAGGAGTAAACAGTCATGAGCCTCTGAGAGGGGCAGCTGAGGGGCCTGGCACACGGTGTGGGGGGCGTGGGAGATGGTATATGACAAGCCTACAGGAATCTGCCTTCTCAGTATCCCTCATCCATCCCTTCTACACCCTTCCATGGGAGGGGGGGGCGCAAAATTATAGAGCCCCTGATTTCTGCCTTCAGGGATTTCTAGGATAACCCAGAACTGAACATAGACTGTGTAGGAGAAAAATGTGCTGAGGGGACGCAAAGTAGAAAAGTCACAGAAGAGAGAGGCTAAGGTCCTCCCCCACAGAAGCCCGCTCCCTTCTTTTTCCCTTCCTTCCTGGGCACTTCCTCCGCATACTGCACACCCATGTCTGCCTAAGTGAGGTCTGGGACCTCTGTAGGTGTGTAGGTTTTTCCAGGATGGGTGCCATATGAAGTGGGTCCCCGCTCCCCCCCAGTGCCCACCCAAGACCACACAGGGAGCTTTCAAGGAATGAATGTTGAATGAGAAAGTGGATCTGTGGAGACGGAAGGGCTGCAGCTGTTTTAGGCTCCAGTTATTTTACCCTATAATTAAAGGGGTTCATGTGCTGAATACCCAGCCCTGACGCAGAGCCCCTGACAGCACAGTGGGGCAGAGCTCTGGGTCACTTGTCATTTATCTTAGATACGCATATACTTTTTAAAACAAAAGGAAGCTCCATTTTGCACACTGTTCCAGTGCTGTGCTTCCCACTTAGAAATAATTGAGGACATCCTTGTGCATTAGTGCAATAAATTAATCTCTAAACAGTATTCTAAAGTACGGATAGAGCTGGGCACAGGTCCCTCACACCTCTAATCTAGCTACTCAGGAGGCTGAGATCTGAGGACTAAGGTTCAAAGCCAGCCAGGGCAGGAAAGTTTGAGATTTTTATCTCCATTAAATTATAGAAAGACAGACCAGAAGTGGAGTGGAACTATGGCTCAAGTGGTGGAGTCCTAGCCTAGAGCAAAATGGTCAGGGGCAGAGCCTAGGCCCTGAGATCAAGCCCCAAGTCTCTCCCTCTCTCTCCCTCTCCCTCCCACCCTATGCCAACAGTAGGATATACCATTTCTTTCCAATCTCTTTTTTGAGGGGACAGACATTTGGTGGTTCTAATGGCTTAACTATTTCTGATTAAAACAACAGCACTGCTGCATAGAACAGTGGCCTCCACACGCAGTTCAGTGCAAACACTTGTGCATGCAGTTCCTAGAAGGAGAATTGTTGATTGAAGGCTATGCTGGTGTTTGGGATGGAAAGAAGAACCAGAGCAAGGCTGGGGTTGCTGGGCTGTGTCTGGTGGATTTCCCTCAAGGCAAAAAGAAAGGACCTGTCACACTCAGAGGGGGAGGTGAGGAAGGAGCAAGCAGCCAGCAGAAGGTGGGCCAGGCCGGAGTGGAGGTAGGGTGAGGAGATCTGTGCCCAGGCTTTTGCTGTGTTTTGGCATTAGGAGAGAATAAGTCCCACCTGCCAGCTCGGCTCAAGCATCCTGTTTCTTTCAGATGCCAAAGACTCAGATCAGCTGGGCCGGAATAAGATCACACACATACTCTCTATCCACGAGTCACCCCAGCCTCTGCTGAAGGTACTTGAAACCCCCTTCCCAAGGCTGTGCACAGGTGGGGAGGGGGGCTGTAGACTCAACTCCCATACCACCCCTTTAGCAAACACCTACTATGCTAGGTTTGAGTCGCTTTTTTTTTTTTTTCTTTTTTAGTAAGGGGACCCAAGGCCTTGCATGCGATGCTAGGCAAGCACTCTACTATTAAGCTACATCCCCAGTTCCTGGGCTGCCCTCCGGAGCTTAATTCATGCTACCTCATTCTACCTCACCACTAGATTGTTTCATGTTTTTTTTATTTCTATTGGCAACTGAGTCCCAGAGAGAAAAATCAGCTCACCCAAGGTCACAGATGGAAGAAGCTGGCCAGCTGGGATTTGAATAGAGGCCACCTGGCCCCTACAATCTCACCCCCCCAAACCTTAAAAAGGCTCCCTCATCAGGCACAGGTGGTCATGCCTGGAATCCTA
Organism: Megascapheus bottae; assembly: GCF_031878675.1. Lineage (NCBI taxonomy): Eukaryota > Metazoa > Chordata > Mammalia > Rodentia > Geomyidae > Megascapheus > Megascapheus bottae. The sequence continues at coordinate 28,992,960 of NC_143526.1, read as the reverse complement.
GCTATACCAGAGGCTGAGATCCGAGGATCAAAGTTCAAAGCCAGCCCAGGCAGGAAATCCATGAGACTCTTCAGTTAAGCACCAGAAAAGCTGAAGTGGGGCTGTTGTTCAAGTGGTAGAACACTAGCCCTGAACAACAACAAAAATAAGCTCAGGGACAGTGGCCAGACGCTGAGCTAAAGCCCCAGGACTGGCACAAAAAGAAAAGAAAGAGGCTCCCTCATAGGCTTTTTATTGCACACCTAGATAGATGGTTACAGATGGCTTGGGGTCTTACTATGAAATCTTGACTGGTGACTTCACCTCTCAGGGCCTTTGATTCCTCAGCCCTGACTGCCCCCAGATGACTAGGGTGGGGATGCCAGGGAGATATGGGATGGTGATAATGCTGGGCACACCATAAGACAGGCCCCCATTGGAGGGTTGCTGCTGGAATCTAGGGAGTGGGGCTGTGAGGACTCTGAAGTGAAGTAGGAAATCCAGACTGCGGGTGCTGGAGTCAGGAGACCCAGCTTCACATTTTCACTGGGTTATTCTCTAAGCCTCAGTTTCTACATCTGAATAAGTAGGCATGTTGCTTTGAGCCTACAAATAAGCACTGGCAGAATAACAAAGCTGAAATTATCTTTGTCCTCTAAGCTGAGCTTTATCTTCATCTGTTAGTGTGTGGGGTGGACAATGGCTCCAGAGACCTGAGCTCAGAACTAGTTCTGCCATGGACTTGCTATGTGACCCTCAGTCTCAGCCTCAGATTTGATGGTCTCTATAGGCAATCTCTAATCATCTATGACTTTGGGTGTCAAAGAAGAAATTTCCAGGCTGGTGGAATTGGATTTTGTTTTAGGGCAACCTCATTTGGGAGTATTCAGTCCAAATAGATTGTATGGGGCACTTGACAGGTTATTAATATATTTACTAAGAAGTGACTACTTACAAAATGAATCCTTGCCCCCCCAGCCCCTCCTCACTATGTCCCAAATGCCCCCTTCCCCCGCTTCCCACCAGGAAATTTGGCAGGCAGAGTTTGGTACTCCTTTACACTCCCCAAGGCCAAATGTGTGGGAACGTGAAATTGCAAAGCTTGCAAAAGATGCAGGGTTTCATGACCTTGGGGGATTTGCTTAGACAGAGAAGCCTCATGCAAAACTACAGACAAATGAGTACAAGTGGGGACCCAAGTAGATGGTTCCTTAGTCACAACCAGAGGTGGGCCAGGCACCTACCCCAAAATATTCACTTAAAGTAAGCATATGAGGGTGTCCTTGAGAAAGCAATGAGGTCCTCAGAACAAAGGCAGAAATCAGTCTTTATACAGGGGCATCAGTGCTCTCACCTGTAATCCTAGCTACTCAGAAGGCTGACTTCTGGAGGATTATGGTTCAAAGCCAGCCCAGGCAGGAAAGCTCAAGAGACTCTTATCTCCAAATTAACTACCAAACAAGCCAGAAGTGGTGCTATGGCTCAAGTGGTAGAGTGCTGGCCTTGAGCTTTTACAAAAGCTCATGGACATTGTCCTGGCTCTGAGTTCAAACACCAGGACTGACATTTAAAAAGTGGGGCTGGGGGCAGGCGATTGGCCTAGTGGTAGAGTGCTTGCCTAGCATGCACAAAGACCCAGGTTCAAGGGGGGGGGGGCGGTGGTGGGAGGGTAAAGGGTACCAAGACATGTGAAAGGGTATCAATGTATGTGAATTAATGCACCTTCTATATGGCAAATATCATGTGACCCTTTTATTCATTACAATAAAAAATTTAAAAAAAATTTAAAAAAACAACAAAAAAAGACCCAGGTTCAATTCCTTGGTACCACATACATAGGGAAAAAAAGCTAGAAATGGTGCCATGCCTTAAGTGGTAGAGCTCTAGCCTTGAGAAAGCCCAATGACAGGTCCTGAGTTCAAGCCTGGGACTGGCAAAAAAAAACACCCAAAAACCTATAATAATGTCTGGAGATTAAACATGAAATAAAAGGTACCACATGTCATTTTAAAAAATGACTGATGATTTATTCCTTGACTACTCCAATAATTAGCAGTGATTTTTGTAAGTAAATATTTCAAACACCAGGAATATGAATAAAGAGGCGACGGGCAAACTCAACAGAGCAAATGGGTTTTATTTGGGATAAAAACTGGGATGGATACCAAGGCTCCAGAAAAAAATGACACCCCTCCCCTACAACTAGGGTCTCTTTTTATTAGTTTTTTTTTTTAAGTGAAGCCAGGAAGGGAAGTGGAGTGAGATGGAGGTGGGTGGGAGAGCAGTGACCTTGAGCAGGGGCTTCAGGGTCTCCACAGCGTCTGTGTCTGCCAGGGATATCAGTGCCAGCTGTGGCCTCGATCTCAGGCTCTCTTCCACTGCTGCATTTGCTCAGTGAGAAGGGGAGGAGAGATGATTCAGCAGAGTGGGCAGTGAGGATAGCTCTAAGATATGGCTCTTAGTAGGGAAGGTGAGTGCCTTCAGCTTGTTATTTACCATCAGTTTTCTAACTATAATTCATGACATGTAAACTTTTTGTGGTGTTGGGGGGAAGGGAGAAAGTATCTCACTAATGTAGCCCAGGTTGGCCCTAAAGTCTAGATTCTCCTGTCTCAGCCTCACAAGAGCTGGGATCACAGGCGTGTGACCTTATGCCCGGCTATAATAAGTCTTACTTCTTGTCAAGCCTAATCTCTTCCTTTTTTACTGTACAATTTTGTAATCCCTGCTTGGAGGCAGTAACTTTAAGAAGCCTTTTCCCCGCTGTGAGATGAAAAGTTCCTAAATCCTTTCAGTCAAGTTCTTGGGACACTACTATCTGCTCAGAAGGTTCAGGAACCACAGGCAAGAGTAGGGAGGCTCATAGAGATTGTGTCTATTTTGGAGAGACAGAGAGATCATAATGGCTCAGGAGGGTGGAGGAGTTGGCCGGCTGGACGAGTCCCCGCTGCCTGAGAATGTTTTGTGTTTGTCCTTATAGGATATTACCTACCTTCGCATCCCAGTGGCTGATACTCCTGAGGTGCTCATGTAAGTCCCCCTGAATGGGCCGTCATGCAGGCAGACAGCTGCTCCTGTTCTCAAGGGGGAAGCAGGTGGGCCCAGGGAAGGCAGAGAGTACTCAGGCCAGAAAACAGCCATCATTTTCATTGTCTTAACCCTGTCCTTGATGGAAGTCCCTGGCCAAGACGGAGCCTGCCAAGTCTCGCCTCCTCAACTGTGAAACGAGGAAGTGCCTTGTCTCTTGGGACCAGATGCACCAGCAGATTTGAAAGGGTTGGGCTCAGCCTGTACCTGGCCTTGGAGTTGAGACACCTGGCTCCCAGCCAGGCCCTGCCATTCATTTACTGCTATGTGACCTTGGACTTCCCTTCTCTGAGCTCCACTGTTGAAAGGTCGTCCAGGAGACTCACAAAGATCCAATAGCACAGGTTGAGAATCTAGAACAGAGCCTGGTATGTCACAGGGTCTCAGGAAAACAACAACAACAACACAGTTTTGTTTAGGTTATTAGCAGTAGCACCCCAGTTTGGGATGGGCCCATGTGAACTTCTCTTGCTCTTTGCTGACTGTCATTGTTCTGGAGGCTCCAAATGCCCTTGAAAAGCCAAAAGACACAATGAAAACCAGGTCCTTGTGACCCACAGACCCCAGAGCTCATTGTCTTTTGCAATTGGGGGGGTGGGGGAGAGGGTGGCTAGAGAGACCTACCCAGCCCCTTCTTATTGCTTTCTCTTCTAGAAAAAAGCACTTCAAAGAATGTATCAACTTCATCCACTGTTGCCGTCTTGGTGGAGGGAACTGCCTGGTGCACTGGTGAGTCCCAGGGCTGCGGGGGGGCGGCTGTCCCATCCCCAGCATTCATTCCCCTCTGGGAAGGCAGAGCATCATTCACACGCAGAGGCCCACTAGAGGCTGTGAGCTTCTGGCCTTAGCCAACAGTTGCTTCCCCAATATCAGTTTCCTCATCTGTTAAATGGGGAGAAGAATGTTGAGCTGACAAGGTAGTTAGAGAGAGATGAGGACAGGTGTTCATCCCTCTGCTCCCCTTCCAGTCTTTGAGGCTGAGGTAGGAGGTGGGACAGGACCTCAGAGTCTTCTTGGAGCCCCCCCCCCCCCGCCCCGATCCACTGGTATCACTCATCCCAGAACTTCTATTCAAGTACCTGTTGTGCTCCAGGCCCAGGACACTGGCTTTCTCAAGTCTTGTCTCCTCTGTTTCCCTGATGCTGACCACACCAACATCCCTCCTACTCTTCAAAACCTCTAGCCATCCACCTCATGGGCTTAATACATACTGCCCACAATGCCTTTCCTTTCCTTTTTATTTATTCTAGCAATACTAGGTATTGAGCTCAGGGCTTTCCTGCTTGCTAAGCAAGAACTTGAACTTACTTCTAGTCCATTTATCTATTTATTTATTTATTTAGGCCAGTCCTGGGGCTTGAACTCTTGGCCTGGGCACCGTCCCTGAGCTCTTCAGCTTGAGTCAAGGCTACCGCCTTACCCCTGGAGCCACTGTGCCACTTCTGGTTTTCTGGTGGTTAATTGGAGATAAGAGACTTACGGACCTTAGTTCCCAGGCTGGTTTTGCACCACGATCCTCAGCCTCCTAAGTAGCTAGGATTACAGGCGTAAGCCACCAGTGCCTGACCTGTTTTTGAGATAGGGTTGTCTATGTTGTCTTGTGATGCCATCCTCCTACTTGTGTTTCCCAGAGTCTCTGGGGATGCCAGGGGCTTGTTACTGCATGTAGGCACTGCACTTCCCCTGAGGTGACAGGCACTAGACACCATGCCCAGCCATTGGCTGAAATGGAATCTTGCACCAATTTTGCCTAGGCTATCCTTAAACTTATCTACTTATCTATCCTCAGGTGTCTGCCTCCCAGATAGAATTATAGGCTTGAACTATTGTACCTAACATTTTTTGGGGGGGGGGTGGTAGTGCTGAGAACCAAACACAGGGTCTCATACACAGTAGACAATTGTTCCCCCACTGAACCATATCCCAGCCCTAGCCCATACTTCTCCTAGCCTTTAAGACTCAGTTGATGTGACTTCTTAAGAGATCTTCTGTACTCCTCCCATCCCTCCATCACGGCACTACAGACTTCTCAGTGTGAGTTCCCTGGCCCTGTTCTTGCTTTCAAAACACCTGCCACCCTTGAAATTGCTTCTCTGGGTAGTGTCTGTTCCTCAAACTCCAAGACAGCAGACATCATGTCTCCTTTTCTCCCTGGTATCTGAAAAGGAAAAGGTGGTCAGGAAATGGTTGTTAAATGACTGAGTGCTGTTTTAGCTGGGCCTTTGATGTGGGGGAAGGAGAAGAAAGAAACTTCACAACCATAGGCCTGAAGCTGGGAAGACAGGCCCTGGGGGTTCTTGATGTTGGCACTTAGGAGGGCAGGGTGTGGGGGCTGCAGTGGGAAAGGGGTATCTGGGGACACAGGGTCCCTACCTGAAGCCTGGGGTTGTTGGGGGCCCAGTTTTGCAGGCATCTCCCGCAGCACCACCATTGTGACGGCTTACGTGATGACGGTGACAGGGCTGGGCTGGCGGGAAGTGCTGGAAGCCATCAAGGCCACCCGGCCCATCGCCAACCCCAACCCAGGCTTTAGGCAGCAGCTTGAAGAGTTCGGCTGGGGGAATTCTCGGAAGGTAGGGGCAGGGCCGGATGGGTTGGGTGGGCCTGGGAGAAACCCTTGCTCCCAGTGGTACATAACACCCAGGGAAAAGAATTCAGCTTCAACCTGGCTGGTGATGGTTCGGCATCTCAAATCCCATTCTGAGGGAGGTATAATGTGTCTTAATAGCCAAGTGTCTCTTCCTTCCTTTCCTGTCCTTTCTTCCCTCCCTCCCTATTTGTCTCCTTTCCTTCCTTCTCTTCTTCTTTTTCTCTTCCCTCCACCACTTTGAGTCAAACCTGTCCCTTTTGGTTTTAGATCTGACACCAAAGGCTGGGTTCAAATTCTTTCTTTTTTTTTTTTTCTTTCGCCAGTCCTGGGGCTTGAATTCAGGAACTGGGTACTGTCCTTGAGCTTTAGTGCTCTACCAATTGAGTTACAGCACTACTTCTGGCTTTTGTGTATGTCGATCCAAGGAATCAAACCCAGGTGTTTGTGCATGCTAGGCAAGCACTCTACCACTAGGCCACCCTCCTGGCCCTGGGTTCAGGTTTTAATTCTCTCACCTATGATGGGTGTGGCTGAGACAGATGCCACTTACTGATTAAGATGAGGTCGTGCTAGCATTTTGTCCTGGCTAGCCTCAAATTGGAGTCTTCCTAGTCTCTACCCCCTGGGAATCTGGGATTATAGTTGTGAACCACCATACCTGGCTGGCCTGCCTTTCCTTCCTTCCTTCCTTCCTTCCTTCCTTCCAGTTGAGACAAGGACTTGCTATGTAGTTTAGGCAGGCCTGGAACTTTTGATCCTTCTGCCTTAGCCTCCGTGGGGAAAACAGGCATGTTCACACCACTGCACTTGGTTTGAATTTTCTTTTTATTTTTGTGCTGGTACTGGGGCTTGATCTCAGGACCTTGGCACTCTCCCTTAGTCTTTTGCTCAAGGAAGCTCTACTTACAGCTTTTTGGTTGTTAGTTGTAGAGAAGAGTCTCTTGGACTTTCCTGCTCTGAACCGGCTTCCAGCTGGGATTCTCAAATCTTAGCCTCCTTAGTAGCTGGGATTATAGGCATGAGCCACGGGTTGCCTGACCTTCTGGGTCTTTCTGAGGCCAAAGCAGTGGCTTTGCATCCCTCCTGGGCAGGTGGCATGGAAATGTCAGGAAGTGAGAGAAGAGTCTAGAGTGCTGGAAGGTCCTCAGCAGGTGGCAAATAAAGGGAGGGTGTTGAGCTCAGCCCTGTGGGCGTTGGACAGGCTCAGGAGACTGCGTTGCAAGTCTGGAAGGGTCCGCGGGGAAGGGGTTCCAGCGGCGGTGAGGGGGCGGGGCACCGCGGAGGCCGGGGGCGGGGCACGTCGGGGGGCGTGGCCTGACCCGCCCCGCCCCTCGGCCCGCCCCCAGCTCCGGCGGCAGCTGGAGGAGCGCTTCGGGGAGAGCCCGTTCCGCGACGAGGAGGACTTGCGCGCGCTGCTGCCGCTGTGCCGCCGCTGCCGCCAGGGCTCGGCCGTCCCGGCGGCCACGCACCCGGCCACGTCGGACGGGACCCTGCAGCGCCTGGTGCCACACGCGTCCCGGGACGCGCACCGGCCGCTGCCGCTGCTGGCGCGCGTCAAGCAGACCTTCTCCTGCCTCCCGCGCTGTCTGTCCCGCAAGGGCGGCAAGTGAGGAGCCCTGCCCCGCCCCGGCGCCCCGTCTGCGGGCCGTCGGGGCCTCCCACGGCCACGACCTGCCCCGCGTCTGTGGGGAGCCCGCCCCCGCCCCTCCGCGCGTCCTGTCCGGGCCGGCCTGCTGCAGCCACCTGGTGCCTTAGTCCTCGGGCTGGGGGGGGGCCCGCGCGGGAGGGGCCGGCGGGCGGGGACGGGGGGCCTCGGGGTATTAAAGAGACTCAGAAGCTGCCTGTCCCCCGCGCCTCTCCGTCTTCGCCCAGGCCAGGCCCCGAGTCTGCAGGATGCAGGGCGGGAGCGAGGCCGTGCCCGCTGCGTACAACCGGGGGCCGCGTCCTCCACCACCAGAGACCAGTTCTGGAAGCAAGCCGCGCCCCCTCCGAGCCCCCTTATCCCCCAACTCCCGCCCTACTGAACGCGCCGGGCTCACTTTGTCCTCAGGGAGGCCGCTGGGGCTCGGAGAGTCCGGCAGCTTGCCAAGGACACGCCGCTGGAGCGGGGCTGCTGGACGGGAACTTAGAGTCCCAGGAGAGCTGTTGGGAAGCGGGGGCAAATCCAGGGGCTCACAGGTCCCACAAGTCTGTGAACTCCAGGTGCAGCAACAGGAGGCAGTGTGGGGCCATTTGTCTAAGTTGCTGGACTGGGCATTGAGACTCACCTGTGGCTGTCCTGGCCGGCCGAGTGTCTCGGTTCCAAGGCTTACATTTCTGAGAGAGGCAGCCTTTTGTTTTTTTTAAACAGTAGAATAAGCCCATCAACAACCCCATGGGTGGTAGAGCAGCCCTCTGACTAGCTGTGGGTAAAGGGGACTTCCAGTCTAGGAGTACAACCCGATTGTGTCAGAACTCCATCAAAGTCCACTCCTGAGCTTCCAGTCCCGCATGTCAGGTAGCACAGGTGTGACAGGGAAATCACAAGTGTGCCTTTGAAACTAGCCACTGCCTCCCAATTAAGACAACGCTTCCCTCCCTTTCCAGCTGGGGCTAAGCCAGGTCCTAAGAGAGACCGGCATATCCCAAGTGTGCATGTGTGTAGAGAGAGAAAGAGGGAGAGAGGTTGAGAGAGAGAGAGGTGAGGGGATCATCATGAGTCAGGAGTTCAAGACCAGCCTGGGCAACATTTGGAGACCCCATGAAGACAAGAGCGGCAGTGTGGTAAGGTTACCTCTCTGGATGCCTGCTGGGGTCCTCTGGGACTGGCTGAACCTCCTGGCCACCCAAGGGTCACAGTGGTGCCTCTGGCCTGGGCCCAGCCCAGCCTCTGCATGGCCAGGATGTGGGGGGGGGGGAGGGAGGGATGGAAAGCAAGACCAGTGGTACACTTTCTCATTCGTCGCCCCCCCCCCACTCCTGGGATCCCCTGGTTCAGCAGGTTCCAGCACCTTCCTCACCGGGGAGGGGGTCCTTGATGCCAGGATATCCTTGGTGCGGGGTGGGGGGGGGCAAATTGAGAGCAATACCCTCCTCTGCATTCCCTGGAAGCATGCGGCTGCCATCTGGCTTCTATCTCCCCCCCCCCCCCGCCCTGTTAATCTAGCCCTGCAGCCCAGCTTTCACCTTTCCAGCTCCTAGGTGAGCCTGCCCATGGCTCCCCTCCTCCCCGCAGTGGCTTTTTACAGTTTCTGCCTCCCTCCTCCACCCCTGTTTTGCTCTGCCTCCCAGGCCCTGCCCTCCTGCCTCTTACCTTCACCCAGCCTGTATTCCCAGACGTCCTTCCTCAATCTCTCCTCTCCTCCTCTATGGTCCCCATGTGGAAGCTCCAAGCCTGCTGGTCTCATTATCTGTCAGCCAGACACTGCTTCTTGGATAGTCACCTCAGCTCTGAGCCCTGGCTGCTCACCATCCTTCAATCTCATGGCACCCCATTTGAGAGCCCCGCCCCCTCCCAGGGTTGAACTCATTTCCCCATTCCTCCCCAGGACAGCTACCAGGACCTCTCTGGGCTTCCTGCTTCCCTGGCCCTCCGCGGTTCCCTCAGTCCTCCAGAAGGTTCTTTCAAAATTCAAAGATGGTCTCAACACTTTTCTCACCAGAGAAAAGTGGCCACAAAGTCTCAGCATCTCAGCCTGGCCTCAAAGCCCCACCTCCACCCTTTTCTCTGGGCCACTCTCTTCCCTCCCCAACTCCAGTTCTGTCACTTTCTAGACAATTGCTCTCATAGGGATTTGTACACCCAGCCGCTGTGCCCCTCACCCGGCCTGCATCAATTCTCAGCAGTACTGGGCATAATGCCTGGCACATAGTAGATGCTCAGTAAATGTTGAACAGGTCTGTTCCCTTAAGATTTACCTGCTGTTGTTCAGAGGAAGAGCATTCTTCTGGTGCTCCCACCTAAAGCTTCATCCACCATGACACACGTGATTCCTTAGCTTCCAGACTACTAGTGCCTCAAAGCCCATGGGATCGAGGTTAGCCTTCAAGGACAATCATCATCTGGCTCTAACTAGCTCTTAAGTCCTCCTCTTTCCCTCAGCATGTACAGCTTGAAAACTCTTCTGCTCCCTATCACGTACTCATCATCCCAAAGCCACGTGTTACATTGCTTTGGTGAGCATGAAGGACATGCAGAATGGCGGGGAAAACTTTCTTTTGTGGTGCAGGATATGGAACCCATAGCCTCATGCACAATCCTGTGTTACCACTGACTGCGCCACAACCCTAGTGTCCCATAAATTATTTGGTACACTACAAGCTGAGGTCAGACAAGGCCAGTCCCTGCCTTGTTATTCCAGCCTCATACTGCAAAACAAGTTTTGCTAGTGCCAGATGTGTGTGTGTGTGTGTGTGTGTGTGTGTGTGTGTGTGTGTGTGTGCTGATTCGGGGGCTTGAACTCAGGACCTAAGTGCTATCACCTGAGCTTTTTTGGTCAAGGCTGGTGCTTTGCCACTGGAACCACAACTCTACTTTTGGCTTTTTGGTGGTTAGTTGGAGTCTGAGGGACTTAGCTGCCAGGGCTGGCTTGGATCCATGATTCTCAAACCTCAGACTCTTGCGTAGCTAGAATTTCTGGTGTGCACCTCTGGCACCTGGCGTCTTTGCGCTTTTCTTTAGTGTTTAGAAAGACCCATGCATGGTGCAGGGTGCTGTCTGGTGTTCCTGATGCAAAGACTGTGATGGGCCCCGCACTGAAGACATGTGCCAGATAAACTTTGTTCAAGCATGAGGTGTAGGGCTAGAGGAGTGAGTTCAGTGCTAACAAGTCACCATGCACACTAAGTAAAGTGTCCTTAAACAAAGCCACATAAACAAGGATATGCATTGACGGGCTGATGAGAACCGGGCCCTGTTTCTCCTTCAAGCTGTGACCATGTTCACAGTTGTTTGTGGAGACTTAATGAATATCCACGCCCCCTCAGACCCACAGGCTCAGTGCCAGCAAGCTTCGGCTCCCTGCGGTTAGTTCCTTGGGCTTGTGCCTTTCCACACTGCCAGGCTTCGCCCCTGCTGTTCCCTCAGCCATGAAGGTCAGTCATCGGGTCAGAGCTGAGCACCTCTCCTGCCAGGCAGAGCTATGGTGCTGGGGACGACAGCTCCCTGTAGTCATGGTGACTGCATGTTCTGCCCCGTGCTTGCATTGCCTCAAATCAGATGATCCCTAGAACCATGAATAAATGCTCACTGTGTACCTGGTACTGTGCTAAGCACTTTCTGTATACCACATACAACATTCACAATAAAACCGAACCTCAGAAGGTCCAACTTAAGATCCCAGCACAGGAACTGAGGCTGAGAAATTTGGTTCTTATGTTACTCAGTAGACCTAGAGTTTCATTCAGCAGTTCAATCCCCTTTCCCTAGATCTGAGAAAATAAGTAATGCATCTCCTAATGCCTTTTTATAACCCTGACCCAGCCATTTTATCCTGACTTTCACTTATCCTTTTCCTGCCACAGGACCTTTAAACATGCCTTTCCTCTTCCCTAGAACACCCCTCTCAGAGCTTTCTGTCAGACCCCAGCCTTCTTTCCATTCAGGTTTCAGCCCAATGTCACCACCTCATAGAGGCCTTTTCCAAGCACCCTCTGAACAGTAGCCTTTCAGATTCCTTACTCATTCATTTAGCCCCTCTGTCACCACAATGATTCTACTATGTATCATTGGCTTGTATGTATTCTGGCAAAAGGGATGTGACTGTTTTTTATGTACTCTTATCTTGAACACATCCTGTTGTAGAGTTTGTTACTTCCCCACCCCTTACAACCCTGGTTTGAAGATGTGTTAGTACTCTGTACATTTAACCTGTTGCATTGAGATATTGCAAAGGCTCTGCAGGGGGCGTCCATTACACACCCACCCATCGCCCCCTCCTTCACTCCCCCTTCTCCTTCTCTCTTTCTCCTTTCTTTTTGCCAGTCCTGGGGCTTGAACTTAGGGCCTGGGCACTGTCCTTGGGCCTTTTCAAAGCTAGTGCTTTACCACTTGAGCCACAGCACCATTTCTGGCTTTTTCTGTGTATGTGGTACTGAGGAATTGAACCCAGGGCTTCATGCATGCTAGGCAAGCACGCTACCACTTGACCACACTCTTGGCCCCCCTCTTTATGGACATTAATTTACTTCTTACAGCTCCATGGCTAATGTTTCTCTCTGACTCCCTGATGAGCCCCTGTGAGGATTCCTCTGGAATTTGGGTTCTTGCTGTCCAGATATGTTCACAGGCCTTAACTTAACCGGGGAGGCCAGAGTGCCAGCCAGAGGCTCTTGTGCCCATGTGTAGAGACTGGTGCCTGGGAAGAATACACCAGTTCTACCACTGAGCTATCGCCTCAGCCAGTAAGCCATTAGCATATGAGGAGAAAACTATGCACCCGACAAGGACAGAAGTCACTCAATTGCTGTTTTTCACAGTCACACCACAGATATTCAGTGAACACCTACGCTGTTCCAAGCCTCTGTTCCAATGTCCAGTGGAGACAGGACAGAACAAAACAGGTCTCCCTGCTCTCTTGAAGTTCACAATCCTGTCTTCTAGCCAAGGCCCTCTGAGCATCCTCACTCCTGACGGGTAAAAGGTACAAAACCCTGTATTCAAACTCACAATTGTAAGGACTGTGGATGTGGCTTAGTGGTAGAGGGCTTACCTGGCATGCACGAATCCCTGGGTTTGATTCCTCAGCACCACAGAAACAGAAACATCCAGGAGTGGTGCTGTGGCTCAAGTGGTAGAGTGTTAACCTTGAGCAAAAGCAGCCCAGGGACAGTGCGGAGGCCCTGAGTTCCAGCCCAAGGACTTGAAACAAAACCAAACCCCTCCAGCTTCATCACTCATAAGTGGTGTCATCTCAGGTAAATTACTTAACTTCTCTGCTACTCAGACCCCTCATCCTTTCAAAGAAGGAAATGTTAGCCAGAGGAGATGACCGACCACGGACATGGGAGTGGGCAGGCAAGGGCTGTCAGCTGGACCTCCAGCTTTGGGCCTGCAGCTAGCAGAGCCTCAGTGACCACAGTCATGTCAGGCTCTCCTAAAGTTCTGGCTTCTGTGCAAGGGACCCTGTGCCCTCACTAGGGGCTGGGCTGAAAAGACCTGCCAGCTCCATTTCAGGGTAGGGAAACAGGCCTGGCCAGCGGCTTGGGAAGATTGCTGTTCTGATTGCTGTCCTCCCCGCACCAGTCACCAGAGGGCGCCAGGGTGCAGCAGAACTGGGTAATGCCGCCTCCTCACCCTGAGTCCAAACCCCATTTGGGAAGAGGGCTGGGAACAGAGTGGCACCCAAGGCCCTGCACTGCTGGGAGGAAAGGAAATGGGGGGAGGGAGGAGAGGGGACCCCTGAGGATTTTTCCATTCTATGGAGTCTGCTCAGATTCTGCCCATCTGTGGTCTCTGCGATCAGATCAGCATGCCCCTCCCCCTGCCCCACCTTGAGTCCCTACCTGTGTCTCTCAGTAGCTCCTTTTTCCCCCCCCTGTCTGAATGTAGATTTGTTCCTTGCCTCTCTCTCAGAGATTCATATTCTCCCAGTATTATGTCCTCTCTGCCTCCCTCTGCCTCTGTGTCTGTCCATCTCATGTCTTACCTTTGTCTCTTTAAGTCTGACTCTTTCTCTTCTCTGTTGTTTGTTTTTCTCTGCCTCTGCTTCTTTAGGTTTCTGATCCTAGCTGGCTTGGTTTCTAACTTAATTTCACATCCTGTCCCTCCCTGGCCACCACCACCCCGCATATGTGAGCCGTCCCTTCCCTCCCACCTTCTCTGAGCTGTTCACAGCTTTCCAGCCCAGGCCTCTCCTGCCCGCCCCTCTTAGGCCTTGTAGGGAAGAGGGGGGGGTGAAGAGGAAGGGAGGGCAGCCTGGCCGGTCCACCCCTTTTTGCCTTTCCAGGCTAGGAGGCTGGGCCATGGGGCCTTTTAACAGCCCGGGCAGGCTGTGCCGGGCCCCCGCCAACCCTGGATGCTGTGCCTGGGCTGTGCCTGGCCACCATGGAGCAGCTGCCCCCCTCGGCTGAGCCCACCAAGCCCCCCTACAGCTACATAGCCCTGATCGCCATGGCCATCCAGAGCTCGCCGGGGCAGCGGGCCACCCTCAGCGGGATCTACCGCTACATCATGGCTCGCTTCGCCTTCTACCGCCACAACCGGCCCGGCTGGCAGAACAGCATCCGCCACAACCTGTCTCTCAACGAGTGCTTCGTCAAGGTGCCCCGCGACGACCGCAAGCCAGGCAAGGGCAGCTACTGGACCCTGGACCCCGACTGCCACGACATGTTCCAGCATGGCAGCTTCCTCCGCCGCCGCCGCCGCTTCACTCGGCGGGCAGGTGCCAGGGCAGCGCGTGGGCCTCTCAGAGCCACCAGCCAGGACCCAGAAGTCCCCAGCACCACGCCTGACAGACAGTGCCCATTCTCATCACAGCTGCCAGACCCCAAAGGCGTAAGCTTTGGGGGTGCGGTGGGTGCCTTACCAGGCAACATGTGCCCAGCAGCCACTGATGCCAGACCTCAGCTGCCCACAGAGCCCAAAGAGTTGTGCATGCCCAAGGCTTCAGGCCCAGTGGAGGCCCCTGGGACCACCTCGGCTTCTCTATGCCCGGCCTTTGGCTTTCCTGCCGGCTTCTCCGAGGCCGAGGGTTTCAGCAAGGCTCCGACATCCGTCGTGGCCCCCGAGGCAGGCAGTGGGAGCAGCTACCAGTGCCGGCTGCAGGCGCTGAATTTCTGCGTGGGGGCTGACCCAAGCCTTGACCACCTTTTGGCTTCTACAGCCCCCGCACCACCCACCCCTCCAGCTTCACTCCGGGCCCCACTACCCCTGCCAGCTGACCCCAAGGAACCATGGGTAGCAGGGAGCTTTCCTGTCCAGGGGGGCTCTGGCTACCCACTGGGGCTGCCCCCATGCCTGTACCGGGCACCAGGAATGTTCTTCTTTGAGTGAAGGAAGCCACACCTCTGCAGGGCCCCTGGTGGCTGAGCCTGGCTCAGGGCCTGGAGTACCCTGTAAGGACCAGTCCTCCCAGAACAAGGACAGCCAGCACAGGAAGCCAAGACTGGAGCGGCGAGCACTCAGCCAGGCCTTGGGGCGCCTCCGCATAGACTTGGGGTGAGGGGGAGCAGGGCCCTTTGGGATTCACCCTGTGGCTCTGAAGGCCAATAAAGGCAGTGTGTCAAAGGGGGTCAGCTTACTGGATGGCTGGGGCCGAGGGCCAGGATGCTGGGTTTCTGTGTGGGGCGCTTGTGGGCGGTGTGTGCTGACCTGGATGAAAACGTCTCACTTGCAGCTTTCTCCTGCTGGGGATTTTCTCCAGAAGTTTCCCAGGATGGCAGAAGAAGGGAAAGTGGGAAGTGGAAAGGAGTGGAGGAAGGGTGCAACCCAGAGGGGGACGAGGCAGGGTGCATTTGGGACTGGCTCTCTAGCCTCGGCTTGTAGGTCAGTAGCCTCTATCATGAGTGGTCAGACCCACAGCTCAGTGGTATCGCTTCTACCCCTCGCTCGTATCTGTCTCATCGAGTGTCAGCCCATGTTCAGTAGTGGAAACTGAGGCTCCCACGCTGGCTCTAACTCCAGGTGGCAAATGAGGAAATGGTACCAGGTATGGAGAGAATGCAGAGTGGAGAGCAGGCTCAGGCTCAGTTCAGGGAAGAAATATACTACAATGCCTGGAGTAACAGAGTCCCTTGTGCAGACAGAGACCCCATGGCACAAAGACAGTTCCAACCTGCATCTTAGGATTTCCCACACTAACAGCAACCTCTTCTGGGCCCCCCACTCCTTGAAGTGTACTGGGGCAGTGGCAGGGGCAGAGACATGGTCTGTGGCTTCCTGGGTATCTGTCAGAGTCTGAGTACTGAGTTTTGATCTTCTAGCCACCACCTTTGAATAAGAATAGGGGAAATGGTATACTCATGACACCTTCAGAGAACCAGAAACCTGAAACCTGTCACCACCCCCCAGTGGAGACACTAGAGGCAGATGGGTTCCTCCTGGAGCCTTAGTTACCTGTCTGGACCATGATATGAGAAGGGATGGAGATGCTGAGGGCCTCTTCATCCTCACATCCCTTACATCCTACAAGGTGACACCCAAAGGACTGGAGACCCCTACCTCGGGCAAACAGCCCAGGTCCCTCCAGAGGCCTTGCCTGGGCATCCGGCCACACAGCCTTCGCCTCTGTGGCTTCCCCCTCCCTCTGCAGGTCCCCTGGGGCTGGGGAGGAAGCGAGCCCGGCTGGACAGGCTGCACTGTCTGGTTCCCACAGACTCCAGAGCTGAGATGGAGGGGGGACCGAGGAGGCACCCGCTCCCTGTGGGGGGAAGGGGCTGGGAAGATGCCTGCCTGGCTGGTGATGGGGACTCTTTCTCCCCACCATGCTTGCCACACCCCAGCCTTGAAACCTGGGGAGGAGAGAGGGTCTGTTCCCCTCATACAGCAGCTTCGTGGGTGGGCAAGAGTGGAGACAGTCCTGCGTGAATGAGGAGAGAGAAGAGGGATGGATGCCCTGCCTGGCTGTGTACCACAGTGGGTGCATCGAGTGTGAGAAAGGCAGGCAGGCAGACAGGCAGTTAGAGGGTGTCTCTGCCAGCCATGCATCCTGCTGTGGAGCGGAGAGTGTGCCCTGAGCTGGTGGGGGGCAGGGGGAGGGTCCTGTCTACCCCCCACTCCCAAGGATTCTCAGCCTCCATGCTGGGGAGGGTGTTGTGGAGAAAGATGGGCCCCTGCTCTTCTGTGCCTCAGAACACATGCAGAAGCCCCAGCCACACCCAAGGTCATAGCTCAGCTCTGGTGTACTCTCCCACCCCACCCCCAAAAATCTTCTCTGTCAAAAAGTAAAGACAGGGGCCAGGCATGTAATCCTAGCTACTCGGGAGGCTAAAATCTGAGGATCACGGTTAAAAGCCAGCTCAGGCACGAGAGTCCATGAAACTCTTCTCTCCAATTAACCACCAGAAAAGCAGAAGTGGCTCAAGGGGTAGGGTAGTAGCCTTGAGCTGAAAAACTCAGGGACAATGCCCAGGCCCAGAGTTCAAGCTTTATGGCTGACAAAAAAAAAAAAAAAGAAGACAGCGCCCTTCCCCAATCAGTCCCAATTCCCAAGCAGAACCGGGGGCCTTGGGCTCACCCTGTGAACCTGGCTTGGTGCCCACTTCTCTGGGCCTTGGTTTCATTCCCTTTGCCCTGTAGAGTGGGGTGGCAGCCTGACTCTCTGGGTCTGAGTCCCAGGGGAGGGTCTGACCTGGCTGGTGGCCTGGAGGAGGCCAAGGCCGGGAGGTGCTGGGCCAGGAGGCTTAGACACCGTGAACTCATACTGCCCTCTGCTCACTGCCCAGCCAGGGAGCCCACCCACTGGGCCTCCTGCCCTCACATTCTTTCCACTACCAACAGACACCTCTGGCTCTGGGTGATCACCCCCCCCACCAGGGTGAGGGGTGCCAGAGGCAGCAAGTGCTTCTCTCTAGGCTTGCCCAAAGCGCATCTCGACACAGGTGGAGGCTGAGATAAGAGAAGGCAGGCAGCAAGGCGGAAGTGGATGTCTTCTCAGCCTACCCACTGGACCCCCTTTGCTATAAAGCTAAGACAGAGACTGTGGCATTTGGCTCCACTTCTAGGGTCCCCACCCATACAGGATGGGCTGCCTCCAGACTGCTCCCCAAAAGCACGCCTCCTCGGCAGGCTGGAGCAGAAAGGGTATCAGTTCGTTGCCTTGCCGCAAGTGCAGCACAGCAGAACCAGTAGCCGAGAATATTCCAAACAGGGGGCTGGTGGCTCACACCTGTAATCCTAGCTATTCAGGAGGCTGAGGTCACAGTTCAAAACCAGCTGTGGAAAGAAAGTCCATGAGGCTCTTCTCACCGATTAACCACGAGAAAGCCAGAAGTGGAGCTGTGGCTCCAGCTGTAGAGTGCTAGCCTTGAGCAAACGAGCCTAAGGACAGCACCCAGGCCCTGAGTTCAAACCCCACAACGGGGGGCTAGGAGGAGAGGGTGGACTCCTTAATCACAGCAGCTCAAATTCTCAGCATATCAGTGTTGACAGCTCACCCCAGTTCTGAATCCCCTCCATGAGCTCATGCCAGGTTCAGGAAGGAGGCAGGTCCTGTCTGCCCCACCAAAGGACTGTTGGGACCTCACCTGCTGGCCTTTGGTCCTGAGGTCAAGTCGGGAGAGGGCGCCCTCCCCCCACTCCACCAGGAGACTACCCCCTCCCCAGCACTGGCCTTCCTCAGCCTCCTCCACCCCCCTTATCTCAGGCCCGCCTTCCGCCCACTGCTTCCTTCCCCCGGCATGGCATTCCACAGCCCGAGTTCTGCGCCTTCCCACAGCCCAGACAGTGCTTGGCCGGCAGAGACCCTCTCCCCCAGAGGCCCAGGCTGCCACAATGATGAGGAAGCAGGGGGAGGTGGTGATGGCCTGGCACGTCCGTCCATCCATCCCATTCGCCTGCTGGGAGTGCAGAAACCCAGGAATCCAGGCCTCCGCCAGAACCTCCCTTCTCTACCCACACTCCCAACACCACCCAGGCCAGGCTGCCAGAGCCTGGCTGTGCTCACACCCCAAGGCTGACATGTCCTGGCTGGATGACCTTGTGCAAGCTGCTTCCCATCTCTGTGTCTCTCGTGGATATTCCTAGTGCTTACCCCACTTGGTGGATTCGAGGATGACCGAGGGACTTAGTACTTGCTTAGAGCAAGTGGGGCACATGGAAATTGCAATATGTTTGTTTTGTGCAATAAATATATATTTTGGTCCTGGGCTTGTCCCATTCTCCCTCTCCTGGTAGTGGAAAGAGGAGAGGGCACAGGGGGAGGGTGGCCTGTCTCATAGACAAGGTCGTGACCTCGCCTCTCTGAGCCTCAGTTTCCTCATCTGTGACGTGGAGATAAGGTCTCTGCCCCTTGTTCTCCCAGGACTGGTCTGTAGGAAGAGCCATTCTGCCTACTGCAAGGTACAGTAGGGTCAAAGGGATGAAATTAAAACAAACAAACAAAAACAACAACCCTGCCAGGCACTGGTGACACACACCTGTCATCCTAGCTATTCAGGAGGCTGAGATCTGAGGATCACAGTTCAAAGCCGGCCTGGGCAGGAAAGTCTGTGAGACTCTTATCTCCAATTAACCACCAGAAAACTAGAACTGTGGCTCAAAGTGGTAGAGCACTAGCCTTGAGCAAAAGGAGCTCAGGAACAACACCCAGGCCCTGAGTTCAAGCCCCATGACTGGCAAAAAGGAAAAAGAAGGAAGAATTAACCACAACAAAACAAAACCAGCCTCACTAGAAGACCTTGTAGCCTTGGCCAGTCCTCCTAGCTTCTTCCTCCATATAGGGTAGAAATCACATTCCCAGAGTAGAGGTTCAGAGATACTTAATCCCCCTTCCTGTGTGCTGGGTAACTGGGTGTGACTCAGGGAGGCAGCTGGTGGGGCCGGAGGAAGTGGTCTTGAGGCTAAAAACAGCAAGAGGCTCATTTAGTCACTTGGTCATCCAGGAAGACCAGGGCGGCCTCATCCCAACCACAGCCCGCAAGCCTCAGGCTACTCTGATCTCACTTGAATCCTTGAGAGAAAGGCTTGCCCTTCTGCTGTAACCAGCTCCCATCTCTGGGCCTTTGCACAAGCCATTCCCACTACCTGGGACGCCATCTTTTTCTCTGTCTGCAGAGCTCATGTCAGACTCCATCACTCCTCCAGTAGCCTCTCCAGTGCCCTCTCCTCGTCTGCCTCCTAGGGTCTGCCTCCACAGAAGACCTATTTCAATGCACAGTGACATGGGTGTACATGTCTTCCGCCTTATGTCTCCACCTTGGGACAAGAATTGGTGTCTGTCTTATTCACTTCCTCCATTCTAACCCACAGTGAGACCTCAGTGAGTGAATGTTTGCTGAGTGGATACACGGAATCCTAGCCACCCACTCACCATTTACCACTGACAAAATCTCAGAGCACCCAGGGGCTCCTCTGGAGTTTGTGGGTGAGGGACTGTGTGAGGTGGCTCCATCCTACCCTTACTCTGTGAGCAGCTCCTGCTCATCACTGCTCCTCTTCCAGCCTGGATGGACATGGCAGCCACCAGCTTCTTTCCTTCATGTTCAGCCTCCTTTCAAATGTCCTCCCAGCAGTCCTCTCTGACTGATTTGAGTGAGACTCTGAGAGGGTAAATAGTAAACCCGAACCTGGAGCCCAGTGTCTGTTATGTGTCTGTCTGCCTAAGAGAGGGCTGAGCTCTGTGTGTCCTCCAGCCTCAGTACTGACAGCTTCTCTCAAACAGATTGGGGCCTGGCCTCCCCTGGTCTCTGGGCCTCAGTGTATCTTTATCACACATTCACTGACCTGCCTGGCTGTGGAGATTCAGCAAAAACGTGAATGTGACCACATCTCTTCTTTGTTCAAAACCTTTCTATGGCTCCCTCTTGCCCTGGAGACAGCCGGCCATTCAAACTTCCCATCACCTTTCCAGACTTGATTTCTCCTTTGTCATCCTACACAAAAGCCCCACTGAGATGCTCCAATCCCAGTCTTGGGCATGACCTCCACTCAGCCTTACCACAGCTTCAGTGCTGTCTATGCCATCCTTCCTTGAACTCCCGGCGGGTGCCACGCCCCCAGGACAGAAGAGAATATTGTTTGGTGTCTCTTTCCCTCCTTGTGGATTCAAGAATTACAGTCCCAGAGGCCATGTACTCCCTTAGTGCAGAAGTCACTACTTCCTGTCTGGTCTCCTGCTTGAGCCAGGCCCAGAGCGAGACCGGACAAAGAGGGGTGACGTCATCAGACTGCCCGCCTTGCCATCATCAGACTCTTCCTGTGCTTCACTGGCTGGGAGCCATTTCCTTGTCCGTTTACTCTGCCTGCCTCAGTTTCCCCTGCCTGTGAAATGTTGCCCCCTCTAGTTGGGCATGCCCTGCCATGCCTGTTACCCTGCAGCATTCAATATTGAGAGCTGAAAGCCAGGCTGGGGTACAGACCAAAATTCATTCTCCAAGACACTAACAAGAAAAGGCAAAGAAAAGAAAGTACCTGCTCAGAAAACACCACTCGTCTAAAGGATGGAAGGAGGGTGGGTGGGAAGAGCAGGCGCGCAGGCGTCTCTCAGGTTCGAGTCCAGACCATTGGGGCACCTCCTTCAGACCGCCCAAGCTGCCTCACACCCTCAGGGCAGCCCTGTCACTGGCTGAATCTTTTCCCACCACCGCCTTGTTGGGTCCAAGGTGGCCGGTGGAATTTGAGGCCACTCGACCCAGACAGGAAAAGGCAACGTCACCAGCCCTGGGGTAATCCAAACCAGATGTGGCCTCAGTGGCTTCCAGACCCATGGGGGTGGTCACTGTGGGCCCAGCCAAGGCCCAGCGGCAGGAAATGGGCTTGGAGGGAACTCTCTGGGCTGGGACCAGCTGGGAGGAGAGGGTCCCACAGAGTGTCTTAACCCTTCTTGGCCCACATGGAAACCTTGTAGCCAGGCACCTTGGAGGCCCACCATGGACCAGGGAAGGCATGGGACAGACACTGGGGACTGTGCCACGCAGCGGGGAGGGAAGCTCATTGCCTGGTACCCTGGGGACTGCAGGAGCCTAGGTTCAGAGCCAAGGCCCAGGCTTGGCTCCAGCTTGGCAATCCCAAACCAGCCCTGGGCTCCCTCCCTCCCTCCGTCTGGGCAGCTCCTAGGGTGAAAACGCTTTCTCTGTGACAGCCAGGGATGGAAACTCTATTGAGAGCACTGGGGCTGGAGTCCAGGCCTCCCAAGAGGGAAGCTCAGCCCCAGCCTGCAGTAAGAACAAAACCTCTCCCAAGACGCCATTTTCCCCATCAATATGGTCAAATCTGTATTATTTACCCACAGAGACCCGAAGAGGCCCAAAGGTAGCACTTAACTCTCTAAGAGCTTTCCAAACCTGAGGATTGGAGTTCAAAGCCAGCCTGAGCAGTAGAGTCTGCAAGACTTTTCTCTCCAATTATTCAGCTACAAGCCAGAAATGAAGGTATGCCTCAAGTGGTAGAGCCGAGCAAAAAAAAACGAAGGGAGCACACCCAGGCCTTGAGTTCAAGCCCCAGTACTGGCGTGCACATACATAGGCGTGGGCGTGGGCGTGCACAAACACACACACACACACACACACACACACACACACACACACACACACACACACACAGAGCTTTCTAAGACGTGCTCTGAAAAGGAGCTGGGAAAAGACCAGCCTTGTCCATGGTTCTGGGTGGGCTTTTTGCCCAGAACATGTTCATTGTCTATATGGCCTTCGGTAAGTCACTTCTCTCTGAACCTGTTTCCTCACCTGTGAAATACAATGACAGGGCATCCTACCCACTCCCCCTCGACTGTCACAGAAGTGGCAAAGGGCTGGGGGGTGTCAGTCTCACACGAAGGAGGACGCAGAGGCTGGAGTCTGAGGGCTGCTGCTATCTTTGGTGAAGAACCTTTCTCATTTGGGCCTTGGTTTCTTCCACATGGATCCAGGCCTTGGTTCTCTTGCTCACTCCCTCCCCTCCCCTTGGTGGTGATTCATCCTTCATCATCGAGCTGTGTGGCCAAGGCTCAGCCTGGGTGGGGGCCAGTGAGGCCAAGCCGGCCACTCAGCGGAAACCACAGGCCTGGCCCAGCTGGCAGGTGGCGGGCGGGCCGCAAGTGGACGGGCAGGGTGCACGGCCGTGGAGACCCACCTCCCACAGAGATCCCAAACTAGGCTTCGAGCCTCCCAGCTCCCCACACCAGGGCCAAGCTCAGGCCCGGAATTCCTCCATCCTGTACCCCACATGGCACCTACCACAAGGCAGATAGGAGTGAGGTACCTGGCTCTGCCCTCCAGGAGGCAGGAGAGGCATACAAGGCACAGCCAAGGTCTTTGTCCATGGAGGCCAAGACTTGGTGGGAGGTGGCTGTGTAGAGAGTGAGATCAGGGGCTCTGTGCCCAGCCTGGCTGGATGCACGATCTGATTCCACCACTGACTTGCTGGGTGATGTGACCACCCCCCCAAGCCAGAGGCTGAACCTCTTTGAGATTGGCACCCCCATCTCATCACTGTGAGCAGAACCGCAGCCCCTAGTGGGGAGCAGACAGCTGGAAGCCCACCAGCATGGCAGGGCAATAGGAAATGGCCACTGCCCCAGAGGGACACCTGCTCCCTGCTCACGCCTGGCTCTGGTGAGAAGCAGGTAGAGAAGAACTCATTTCTAGCCCCAGCCTCTAACTTTCTGAGAAGTCTTCAAGTTCCTTCTCAGCTCAGCCTCAGTTTCCCCATGCATCAGATGAAGAGTACACTGGCAGCCTCCCTCACCAGCCTGTGACATCCATTGATTCCCCCAATGTGCCCACTATCTTTCATGAAAGTAGGCCCCTCCCCTGCCTCGCCACCCCTCACTTTGCTCCCCTCTGTGAGCCATCTCCTCACAGGGACCGGAGTTCAGACACATGTGTTCAACCAAAAGCTAGTGTGGTCACCACAGGGCGTGGTGACCATGAGAGATGACACTCCTCTCATAATGTGGAAACTGAGGCACAGTGCTAGGAAGTCACTTGCCCAGAGAGACCACCTGCAGATCAGTCAGGCTCCTAAGTTGGCATGTGTAACCAGTACCTGTAGGGGCATACATTCCAGTGCCTGACACAGAGTAGGCACCTCAGCCAACCGTGGTCATCTGATCACACGCAAGCACTGGCACATGCAGTGGGCAGCAGGCCGCATCCAACCTGTACATTTATTTATAAGGCACAAGCTGAGAGTAGGCTGGGAGCACTGCCCAGTGGCCTTCGATCACCTGAGCCTATTGACAACCAGGGGCTAGAGGTGCTTTCCTGTTTCCCAGGCCTCTTCCCCCGACCCGGCCAGGCCTGGGCTGGGTGCCTTGTCTCCCAGAATTCCTGTGTGTTGGTGGTCACAAAGGAGGTGGGAGGGGACTGGGCGGGCCAGATGGTGAGTATGCAAGGCCTTATCTGTTGGGAGAGGGTGTGGGGCATGGAGGTCCTCTTTCACAAAGCCTACTCTGTCTCCCCTGGCAGCTGGACCTTAGAAATCATACACACGGCTTCCTGCCTGTCCCCGCCAGGAATCCCTCCTCCACACCAGCGGAAGCCCTCCTGCTGGACCCCACCCCCACCCCGATATCATCCCACCCCAGCTAGGAGCACGCCCAGGCTGCCCATGTCCCAGGTGGGGCAAAGCAGTTCAAAGGGAAGCTAAGGCAGGGACAGAGTGCGGCTCTGTGCCGTGGAGTCTCGTGTGGTTGGTGGGTCCCATGTCTGTGGGGGAGGCAGTAGCGAGATGGATACAGGCCACTCTCTGAGGTCCGAGGCGGCTCATGTCGGGGAAGCGTCACTGCGTGGGGCGGCGTGGGGAGCCCCGAGCCTCCCAGCCTGGCACAGCCGGTCCTGGCCAGCCGGCCCCAGGGATCTGGCCTGTCTTCTCTGGCCTTCTGTGGCCTCAGCCCTGGCCACTGTGCGGCTGTTTTCAGACCTCAGCTGCTCCTGGGGCTCAGACCCCCAGAGCCATGAGGGCCCCTGAGCTGCTGATCTTCTTGAAGCGATTGGCTGCGCTGACAGCAATGAAATTTTTCTGGAGGTGAGGGGCGGGGTAGGAGAGGGGAGGAGGAGATGAGACAGTGAGTCCTAGTCAATGACCCTTCATTCCAGGAGGGTACAGTACCCAACCTGCCCACAGGAGATGCCATGAAACAAATGGGGCTAAGGAGCCCTACGATGTAGCCCTTGGTCCCCTTATTCATCTCTGGCTTCTGCCTTTCTCACTCTAGCTCAGCCACAATGGCTTCTTCCCTGTTCCTCACACTTGTCAAGTGGGCACTGCCACAGGGCCTTTGTGCTGACAACACCCCCTGCCTGGAAGGTGGTAGAAGTAGAAAGTTTCTACTTCCCATCCCCACAACAAAAATCCCATTTTCTACTTCCCACAAAGGAAGTCCAAGAAGATGGTGCTCCTTGTCTCCTGCTAGACCCACTGCTGCACCCTGGAAGCCCTGAAGTGGCTGCTCAAGAAATATTTGGGTCGGGCTCAGTGGCTCACACCTGTAATCCTAGCCACTCAGGAGGCTGAGATCTAAGGATCATGGTTCAAAGCCAGCCTGGGCACTAAAGACAAGGTACTAAAGACCGTGAGACTCTCAATCTCCAATTAATCACTAGAAAATGGGAAGTGGCACCGTGGCTTCAGGGGTAGGGTGGTAGCCTTGAGCTGAATTGCTCAGGGAAAACGCCCAGGCCCAGAGTTCAAGTCCCACAACCAAAAGCAAAAAAAAAAAGGGGGGGTGGGGAGGAATGATAGAAGAATTATGACCATGTCAGAGACATTTCCCTGAAGAAGGCTCCATTCCAGAGCAAGAGCCAGCCCAGGAATGGGAGGAGAAAGCCAGTCCTTTTCTCTAGACAGCTCCAGGCCTAGTCAACAGAAACTGTCAAGGCAGGGTTGATGAGCTAGGCTCGGGAGCCAGGCCTCTCCCCAATCTGAGGGCTTCCCCACCCCGTCCTCTGCCTTCCCCAGCCCCAGTACCTTCCAGCGTCTCTTCATCAGATATTTCTTCAGCAGGATCTGGGACTTGAGACGGCGGTTACAGCGCTTGGCTTTCTCAGCCAGGTTGTTGAGCCAGGGGTGGGCGAGGCACTGGGCAGCGCTCATCCGGGCCCTGAGTGGGAGGCCTGCTCAGTGAGAGTGGGCATGCACCAGGCCCCATGGCTTCCTAGCCTGGATCCCACCCTGTGAGCAGACACACAGAGCTTGCACACTCAAGAGTTCACGCCCCCGGTAAGCCTTACCCCTGGTCCTTGACGATAAGATTGGAGACAAAATCCTTGGCTTCGTCTGACACAGCCTCGAAGGTCTCTTCATCAAAGTACCAGTTGCCAGACAGAACATTGTTTAGAGTCTCAGTGTCATCATCTCCCAGGAAAGGGGACAGGCCACTCAGCCTGGAGGAAGAGGAAGAAGTCAAGAGTGGGGAGGTGAGGTTGAGGTGATGGGGGAGAGGAAGGGGGCAGAGCCTAGGTAGTAGGTAGCACTGTGTGCTAGAAAGACCCCCAGCTTTCCGAGTGGGACAGACCTGGGTTTGAATCTGGCTGGGTGACTTTGGGCAAGTCACTTCCCCTCTCTGAGCCTCACTCTTCTCATCTGCAAAATGGGCATGAGCACCCTAGCTTCCCAGGGTCACAGGGAAGATGAGGAACGGTGAATACCAGGTGTATGGTGAGTACACACACACACAAAATGTCCACTGTCCCTCTGCTCCCACCCTGGACCATCTGCAATCTGCTAACCAGAGCCCTTGACTGGGGTTCTATGCCATTCAGGGCCTTGGCTTTTCCATCTATAAAATGGGCACCCGTCTCCCTCCCTGGTACTCCCTGTCCCCCCTCCAGTCAAAAAATAAACTCTGGCTGAGGGATCATGGAAGAGGCGCCACCTCACCAGGACCCTGTGGCCCACCTCAGTCTCTACTACCCCTCCCCGGCCCCCGCCAGCCACCGGCCCCGCCCTTGGGGCTCACAGCATGTAGGTGATCACCCCCATACTCCACATGTCTGTCTTGTCGGAGATCTGGTCGTAGTTCACCACCTCCGGGGACAGGAACTCCGGGGTCCCAAAATTCACCTTCAGCTTCTCGTTGGGGTTATACCTGGGGGTGAGGTGAAGCGTTCCGGGCTCAGCCTGTCCCCAAGGCGGCTGCTACCGGGCTGACCCTGCCCGCCCACCCGCCCACCCTGTGCTACCTCCGAGCCAGGCCGAAGTCAATGATCTTCACCAAGTGACCGGTGGTGTTCACGCACAGGACGTTCTCTGGCTGGAGAGACGGCGGTGGCCTGGATTGGCCTCTGACCCAGCTCATCTGCCCCGTCCCGCCAGGTCCACCCATACCCCAGGCTAGATATCCCAGGCTAGCTATGGCAGCCCAAGCTGCCTGGACAGGACAGCCTGACTGCAGAGCCCCTCACACCGCAAGGGAAGAATTCGGAGGCCCTGCTCGGGCCCAGTCTCCCTTGAAGGCCAGCAGAGCCAGCTTGTCCTGAGGCTGTGGAAACAAGGCCACAGAGGAAAAGTGTGCCTCACTCCCGCTGAAGACCAGACAGGGCTCCTGAGAGGCCTGGCTTCCTCCAACTCTCACACATGCACGTCCTGTGCCCACTAGAACGAATGATGATCAACCATGAACGACATAACATTCAGCTAGTATTGCCTTCTTTACATACTTAGGGTCTTGCTCGGTAGGTGCTCTATCATGTGAGCCATGCTTCCAGCCCCCTTTTCCATTGTTTGAGTTTTTTTCCAGATAGGGTTTCCCACTTTTACCCAGGCCGGTTTTATACCACGATCCTCCTACTTATTTTCCTCTTAACTAGGATTATAAGTGTTACGTCACTATATCTGACTTGTGTTTTTGTGAAATAGGGCCAATCTGGAATTTTGATCATCCTATCTCCATTTTTTAGTTATCTGGGATTACAAGTGTGAACCAGCTCCCTTTTATTTGTATTTTTTTTTGAGACAGGGTGGGTCTCACTAGGTCATTCATATTGACCTCAAACTCCTGGGTTCAAGTGACCCTGATTCAGCTTTCTGAGTGACTGGCTTACAGGATTTCCACACACACACACACACACACACACACACACACACACACACACACTTAATTAATTAATTTCTGTTGGTCGTAGGGCTTGACCTCAGAGCCTGGGCTCTTTTCCTCAAGGTTAGCATCTACCACTTTCAGCCACAGCTCCACTTCCACTTTTCTGGTGATTAAATGGAGATGAGTCTCACAGATGGGGCCGGGAGTTTGGCCTAGTGATAAAGTGCTTGCCTAGCATGCAAAAAGACCCGGGTTCAATTCCTTTGTACCACATACATAGAAAAAGCCAGAGGTGGTGCTGTGGCTCAAGTGGTAGAGTTCTAGCCTTGAGAAAGTCCAAGGACAGTGCTCAGGCCCTGAGTTCAAGCCTCATGACTGGCAAAAAAAAAAAAAGTCTCACAGACTTTCCTGCCTGGGCTGGCTTTGAACTGCAATCCTCAGATCTTGGCCTCCTGAGCAGCTAGGATTGAGCCAGGAAGCTGGGTGCTGGTGGCTCACACCTGTAATCCTAGCTACTCAGGAGGCTGAGATCTGAGGATTGCAGCTCAAAGCCAGCTTGGGCATAAAAATCCATGAGACTTTTATCTCCAATTAACCATCAGAAAAAAAAACTTGAAGTGGCACTGTGGCTCAAGTGGTAGAATGCTAGCTTTGAGCTGAAGAGCTCAGGGACAGCACCCAAGCCTAGAGTTCAAACTCCAACAACAACACCAACAAAAGAGAATCAGTGGAGCTGCTGACTGTGCCTTCTCCAGACCTGGCCCATTCTCCACTCATTCCCAGTCAATCATGGACCTGTTTCTAACCCATTTCATGGTGTATAAATGGCATTTAATTAGTCACTAGGCTAAAATTGTCTGCTTTCCTCATTCATCTGTAAGCTCCCTGGGCAGAAAGCAGGTCCTTCATGGTTCCTAAGGCAAAGGCCCCAGGCCGAGGGTGGTCTTACCACAGGGGTCTTAGCTGCCACAGCAGGTGCTCAGCACATGTTATCAAGGAAATAAATGGAAGAGCCACCCATGTACTGAAAAGGGGTTCACATTCTTCAGCATTAATATCTCATCTAATCTTGCCAATTACCCACATGCATCTACCGGGAGAGGGGCACTCACAACCTGGGCAGGCATCTCTAAGCTGCAGCCTCTACCATGTGATGGTGTTTCAGGAGCTAGCTCAGGAAAGGATATACATTGTTGTGTTGCTGCATACACACAGGCTTATGTGTGCATGCATACAAGCATGCATGCACCTGTGTGCCAGTACTGGAGCTTGAATTCAGGGCCTGGGCATTTTTGACCAAGGCTGACACTCTGCCTCTGGAGCCACAGCTCCATTTCCTACTTTATTTTTTGCGGGTCCATGATTGACTAGGAAGGGGTAGAGAATGGGCCAGGTCTGGAGCAGGCACAGACTTCCCTCTCTAGGCTGGTTTTAAACCACGATCCTCAGATTTCAGGCTCCTGAGTGACTAAGATGACAAGCATGAGCCACCCGCCAGCCGTCGACAGGGATTTTGAGTCCGGGTTGACCTTGAATCTGCACCACCTAGCACACTGGCTACCAAAAGCAACCAATGAATGAATAAACCAGCCCATCACAGGCTGACCCTGAGGCGGGTGCTAGACCTTGGGGCTCATGGGGTGCAAATGACTGGGGAACTATTTAATGCTAGACTAGAAGTTACCAGAGAGCCGGGGCATCCGCTCTGCCCATCTCTCTTATGTGCAGCTCCTGACATGTTCGGGAATCTACGGATGGGAGGAAGTGGAGGAGGAGTGGGATGCTGGGGCCCCGGGCAGCACCTTGAGGTCCAGATGCAGCACGTTCATCTTGTGCATGAAGAGGATCCCGTCGCAGATCTGCCTGACGAATACCATGGTATCCACCTCGGTCAGCTGGTAGTCCTCATCCACGATCCTCTCGAACAGCTCACCTCCCTCGATGCTGTGCGCACACATCCCCTCTGCAGCCTTGCGCTGGGCTGCCGGCCCCCCACGGCCCGCCTCCCGAACCCCCTCAGCCGCTACTCACTACTCCATGAACAGGATGATCTCGTGGGCCGTCTCCATGGCAGCGTAGAGCTGGATGAGATTGCGGTGGTTCAGCTGGTTCATGACCTCAATCTCCAGCATCACCATTTCCTGGGGGGGGGGGGGGGGTCAGAGCAGCCAAAGGGGCCAGGGGAGCGTCATCAGCCTTCCGCCCTCCAAACGGGGTGGTCCCACCCTGTTCTTGATATCCCTCAGGCCTCTGCCTCGAGTCCACGGCTTGACACTATATCCAAATATGATGGATGTGCAATTCCATAGCTCTGCCTCTGAGCTCTCCTGCAGCGACCGTTTCCAAAACAGCCAGCTGCCTCTTTGTCATGTGCCTTGGATGGCTAAGAGGATCTCAAATGGATCTACTACAAAATTAAGCCTTGGTGACATCACTACGCCCGCTGAGCTGCCCTCCCTTGCCAAGCTTCACCCCTGCATTCAGGATAAAAGGCCCCGGGCAACCTTCGGTGCTCCTTTCTCTCCTGTTCTGCAGGTGGTCCCGTCCCTCAGTGAGTCCTTTAATAAAACTCCATCTTCAAACTAGACTCCAAGTCCAGTCATTTCTCACCCACCTCCAGCTCTGTTCTCCTAGGCCTAAGCCACGATTATTTGTCACTTTCAGAAGGCTCACAGGCCAGTTATCACATTGGTGGGTGGATAGCATCTGTCTAGGAATATTCACACTGTGGAAATCTGTGCAATATCAGGCCTCTCCCTGCAGCAGCTGCTCCTAGGGTTCATGTGAAACAACAAGGCAGCTCGTGATCCCGTCCCTCAACCTCGCCTTACTGCCACTGTCTCAGCCGAGCTTTGTCCCACCCTCCCACCACCCCACCATCCTATCTACAAGCAGCCACCACGCACCCTGGTTCTCTATTCCTTACCTGGCGCTATCTTTCTTCCTAGCACTTCTCAGTCCCTGACACTTGTTCCTTTCCTTTTGTCTTAGCTTCTAGCTAAGACACGTGTCGAACCCAGTACCTGGCACCGTGAATGGCAAGAAAAATACTCAGCTGTCAATTAACCAGTAGCTGGTGCCAATAAATTCCTGCTGTACATAGGTCTTGAGCAGCTACTGAACCAAGTTCTGGGATAGAGGCTCTCTGATCTGCAGGGTCCTTGCTAGGCTCTGCTTTATGTGTCTGCACCTCCTCAAAGCTCACTTTTCAGCATCCCTGCTATTTTTGGCCTGTAGGCCTTTATTCCTATAGATCCTTCTTTCCTTTTCCCTTCCTTTCCTTTCCTTCCCTCCCCTTCCATTCTATTCCAACCTATTCTCCCCTATCCCATTCCATTCAATCCTGTCCTTTCCTGTTTTCTTGTTTGTTTGTTTTTTTTTTTGCCAGTCCTGGGCTTGAGCTCAGGTCCTGAGCACTGTCCTTGGACTTTCTCAAGGTTAGAGCTCTACCACTTGAGCCTCAGCACCCCTTCCAGCTTTTTTCTATGTATGTGGTACCGAGGAATCAAACCCAGGTCTTTGTGCATGCTAGGCAAGCACTCTACCACTAGGCCAAACTCCCAGCCCTTCCTGTTTTTGTTTTTGGTTTTTTTGTGTGTGTATGGGTAGGGGGTCATGGGGCTTGTACCTGGCCTGGGCGCTGTCCCTGAGCTCTTCAGCTCAAGGCTACCTCCATACCCTTGAGCCAAGCACCACTTCCCATTTTCAAGAGGTTAATTGGAGTTAAGAGTCTCAGGTCCTTTCGTGCCCTGGCTGGCTTTGAACCTTGATCCTCAGATCTCAGCCTCCTGAGTAGCTAGGATTATAGGCGTGAGCCACTGTGCCTGGCCTCCTTTTCTGTTTTTGCTTTGTTTTTTTTCTTTTGGTATAGGCGTGAGCCACTGTGCCTGGCCTCCTTTTCTGTTTTTGCTTTGTTTTTTTTCTTTTGGTCAGTGGTGGAGCTTGAACTCAGGGCCTGGACCCTGTTCCTGAGCTTTTTTGCTCAAGGATAGCACTCTACCACTTTGAACCACAGTGCCACTTTGAGTTTTTCTGGTAGTTAACTTGAAATAAGAATTTCATGGGGGCTGGGAGTTTGGCCTAGTGGTAGAGTGCTTGCCTAGCATGCACTAAGACCTGGGTTTGATTCCTCGGTACCACATACATAGAAAAAATAAGCCAGAAGTGGTGTTGTGGCTCAAGTGGCGGAGAGCTGGCCTGGAGGAAAGCCCAAGGACAGTTCTCAGGTCCTGAGTTCAAGCCCCAGGACTGGCAAAAATTTAAAAAAAAAGATTTTCATGGACTTTCCTGTCTGCTTTCCTCAGATTTTCACCTTCTGAACAGCTAGGACTATAGACATGAACTACCAACAGCTAGGACTATAGACATGAACTACCAGTGCCCAGCTTCCATTTTATCCTATTCTGTTCTTTTCCATTCTATACTATTCCATTCTTTCCCATTTTATGATCTTTTCCATCCTATTCTATCCCATTCTTCTAATCTATCCTCTCCTACAAAGTCTTCGCCCTGGAGAAGTTGGTCCAAGAAGCTTCCTCAGGCTGAGTCAGGAAGCTCTCCCATACTCAGAACCCCCCAGCTTCCCTGAGTTACAGCTCTCAGCATACCAGGCAGTAAGGCTGTCGTCACCACCTCACACACCAGCTCCTTCCCCTACGTGAGCCTATGTCTATATTCCCAGGACAAGAACTGCTCCTGGCCTTGGAGCTTGGCCCACACTTGGAGGTAAGGCAAAGCACTACACAGAGCTTCCTCACTGTCGTCAACTCCCAGAGGACACTTGAGGACCCTAGTGCCCAGCAGAGGCCTGCCTCCGAGCCCACACGTGTATCACTGAATTGAACCCAGGGCATGAACAGGCCCGTACCTAGAAGATGTCCCTAGAGAAGTTCACTAACTGGGTGTATGATTTATGGTTTGGGGTACCAGGCACCTCAGCAAGTCTCCCCACCTCATATCTTCAATGAGGCAAGTTTCACATACCAGCCTGGGCCCAGCAGTGCAGGCTTAGGAAGACACCCCCTCTCTGGCACAGCCAGCTTTCCCCACTACCTTGTCCTTGGGAGTCTGTTTCTTGATGACCTTGGCTGCCAGTTTGAGGCCTGTGGCTTTCTCTGTGCAGGTACAGACAGCTCCGAACTTGCCACTGGAAAAAGAAGATGTGGGGTTGAGGGGGATGGGTCCATTCTTGGCCCCAGGCCTTGAGAGGTGAGAACATTCATCCCTACAAGCCCCAAACCTCTCTCCTGAAGCTGGGAGCTTTATATTTGCCAGGATAAGAGATGGAGGAGGCTGGGAACCACACACACCAAATGCATGGACCACCCTGTGCTCCTGGATCCAAGGTGTGTGGCCCTGGGAGGGACCTATACAGGGTAAGGTGGACAAGGATACTGCGTAGCAGGGAAGGAATGCTCTGTTAATGGTGCCATCCCAAACCAGCTTGTTTGCCTTGAGGGGTCCCTGTGGTGCCTGGAATGGAGGCAGAAGTCAATACTGGTGTCTGTGGAAATGACACCCTGCATACCAGCACATGATAATTGGTACACCACGCAGAAGTGACCATATTCACATAGGCCCATGCCCTCTACACACCGAGGCCTCCTCCCCTGCCCATGTTCCCCACCCCAGGATCCCCTCTCTCACCCTCCCAGTGCCTCCTTGGAGTTCATGCTGAATTCACTATTCACGTTTCCGGTCCTCAGTTCCACGATGCGATGTGGGAAGGGGGCTGGGGGTGGTGGGCAGTCATCTGGGGAGGCAGAACAGAGTTGAGGTCATTGTTAGGATTTCTGGGGATCCAGCTTGACAGCAAGCACCTGCCCCGGTCTGGGTCCCCCCCCCCAGGGAATTTTTGTTTTTTGTTTTTTTTTTTGCCAGTCCTGGGCTTGGGCTCAGGGCTTGAGCACTGTCCTTGGACTTTCTCAAGGCTAGCACTCTACCACTTGAGCCTCAGTACCACTTCCGGCTTTTTGTATGTATGTGGTACCGAGGAATCGAACCCGGGTCTTCGTGCATGCTAGGCAAGCACTCTACCACTAGGCCAAACTCCCGCCAGCCCCCCAGGGAATTTAAGTTCACTACATGATACCTGGGGGACACCTGGCTCCAGGACAGGGGATAGGAGACCCAGTTTCCTATTTCAGCTCTGCTGCTGACACCTAAAATAGCCTTGGAAAGTGTCTGCCCCGTCAGAGGGGACCCAGCTTCTCCTGGCAGAAGAATGAGACAGCTGAGCGGACCTCTATGACCTTTATTGTAAGATAGCTGTTTTTCCATTTTAAAACACTACCCAATAACCCCATACAGCAGTCATGAATCTCAGAGAACAGGGTTCTGTGTCTGAATGACCTGCCCACCATCCCCTCTTGATTTCCCTACAGCTCTGGGACAGAGCAGTTTGGTAGGAAGAGGCTGCCATCTAGAGGCCATTATGTGGAACTGCGGGCCATGGAGGCCATGGGCTGAGTCATCGGGAATGGAAACCTCTTTATAAATAGCTAGAGACGCCAGGGAAACCGGGCTGGTGATAAATCAGACAGCCCTTGGAGGTGGTTCAGGTCCTGTCACCCCGAGGATGTGATCTCTGGGCGGGGTGGAGGTCTCTGTCGCCGCTGGGGGCAGGAGGCAGGGCCCCTGGCTGCCGCCCAGCCGCCAAGTCTTCCCACCCAGTCTGGGTGGCACTGTGCCGCTCACCAGGCAGACTGGCGGGTCTCCCAGAGCACCTCAGCCTGGAGGAAGGGGTGTCGGGACAGTCTGGCCTCTCCTGACCCCATCTCACCTCATCCCCAGCCCTACTGAACCCCTGCTGTGCCCCCTCCCTCTTCCGCAGCATCCCAAGCTCCATTAAGTTCAACTCTGAGCACCTATCTCACATGCCCAGCTTCCTTAGTCACTGAACCTGCACACCAACACTGGTCCTCAGCTCATAAACTTCTATGGCTTTCATGACACCCCAGGATGGAGTTTGCCAAAGGCTTTTATAGATTGTCCCCACATTCTATTGTCATCAAGTGTGTGTTGTTCCAAGTATCTGCATGATTTCTTAAAACCAAAAATCCAAAGAAGACAGTGGCATTAGATGTCTTTATGTTTTCATACACGCCATTTCCCCTTTTCCATTTCTATCCAAAGGAAATAATTCCTAGAGGCTGAGTGTCATTTAGTCAGGTTAAGTCTGTCTGAGGTCTAATTCAGACCCCTAACAGGAGCCACTTGGGACTGATGGGCCCCGTCCCTCCCCATCACCAGGATAGCCCCAGCCAGCTGCCACCCTCCCCTGGCTTACCCAAAATCTGGAAGCAGTCCTCCTCTCTGGCTGTGAGACAGAGGGCGGGTCCTGCCTCCGATCTCTCTGAGGGAACAGCCTGGAACTCGATCCCCGTCGAGGCGTCCCCTTGCACTTTAGCCTGGCCAGCCTGGCTTGGGGCTTTCTGTGCTTCTTCCTTCTGGCTTCCTGCTGGGGTGTTCTTCTCTCCTCCTTCTGCCTTGGCTGGCCCAGGAGCTGGAGGGGCAGGGGTCACAGGCACCCCTTCAAAGATGAGTTCTGATGCCTCACTCAGGAGCTTCTCAGCCAGCTGCTTCTCAGAACTAGAAAGTGAGAAGAGAGGTGAAGTGCTTTAGGCAAGTGTGGATGCTTCTAGAAACTCACCTGTCATCTAGAGCTAGTCCAAACCTGCCTCTCTCCACACCTCCATGGTACATCCACATTCACATTGTAGGTAATCAAGGGATGCCTGGTTCAAAATCATTAATAACTATGAATAGAATTGCTGGTAGTGTTAATCCTAATATAGATACAACTAGGGAGCTACGTAGCTCTTGATTCATAAAATCCGTGAGGATGGTAATGGATATGAGTGCACAATCACCAAATTGATGGTAATTCATTTTTGTGGTTTATAATATGGCATGAATGATCTCATGTAACATAACTTTTCTAGTATACTAATCATCGCTATTAAGAAAAGCTATCCAAGCCCATGGAATAAAAAGCACTCTGGATCCTGGAAGCCTAGAACACACAAGAGAAAAGTAGCATGGATGGTTTGGGGGGCACATGGCCCACCTGGCATTCTGAAGGCACAGGGTGGTCCAGCCAGTAGCCAGAACAGAGGCTGTCCTCCCCATACTGCACATAATGACTGCAGGGCTCGATCAGGGAAACTAAGCATGACTCCCAAAAAACAATGATGGGACCCTTCCCACCTTGGAGCAGGAAGCACTCACCTTGAGATGACAGCAGGGCAGCTGGGGCTATGCAGAAAGGCAGGTGAGCCCCTTCTGGCCGCAGCTTGGCTCTCTGTTTCCTTCTTGCCCACTTTGGGCTCTTTAGGATCCTGGAGGCCTGAGGGTCCCTGCTCAGCATCAGGTTTTTTGATGCTGGCCTGGGCTGTGGAAGTCTCCTGGGGCAGGGCTGCTGGCTGCCCTGTACTGCCCTCTGCAGCGCTGCCCTCGGCAGGGCCCCCTCCCTCATCAATGGCACCCACTCCCTCAGGGGCCTCGCTGCTAGATGGGGGTGGGGGCAGGGCACCACCCCCTTTCTCTGGAGCGGGGGCTTTGGCATCTTCTTTCAGGGAGGATAGGTCCGGATCTTCCTTCGGATCTGCTTGTGTGTCTGGGGAGTCTCTCTGTGTAGCTGGAGGTCCTTCCCTGGCAGCATTTTCTGGTGCCTTGTCTGCAAAGGAGGTGAGAGACCCATCAGGACCAACCTTGTCCTCCTCTGTCCACAGCCAGGCTGGACAGAGACCAGCTCTGCGCCTGCACCACTCCTCCAATGCAGTCAGTCGTTCTGAGCCTCTGGAACCACTTTGGCCTGGAGATGGGCTGCCAGGACCTTGGAGGCCTCTGGGCCTTTCTGGATAGGCCTCACTGCCCGTGCCTCTACCCCTCCCATCACATTTAGCATCCCCAGCAGCCTTCCAAGGAGACTGCACGTCTTCCTGGTCTCTCCAGGGAGGGCTACATGTGGGCCCTGGAGCCAGCCCAACCCCACCCCAAAATCATTCTGACTTTTGAGTACCCCAGGCAGTGTGCAAAGACACCCCCCAAATACATCTCCCTCTGAGCAACTCAAACACCCCCTCCCAAGCTCCTCCTCCACCCCTTGTCCCGAGTTGGCACCTGTTGATGGGCTCTGGGTTTCCAGTTCAACTGCTCCGTTTTCTGTGGCCATGAGGTAGGGAAGATGTGCTTCTGTTTGCCTAACTCAAGTCTTTCTAGCTGCAGAGAGAAGAATGAGGTATGCTGAGGCCTCCTCTTAGCCTGGCTGTGGCAACAGGAGACCAAGGGAAGCTGACTGAGGGAGAGAGACCAACCTAAGTAGAGCGGGACAATCTGGCGGTGGCTGTGTCACAGCGGCTGCTGGCTGCTCAGAAGCAGTGGTTGTAAGGGATTGAGCTTGGTGGGCAGAGGCGGAGGCAGGGTTGCGGGCAGTGGAGGCGGGGACGGGGAAGAGGATCCCTTACACCAGGGGCCACGCAGCTCAGGCTGCCACCACCTGTCACTCTTGGCCCCCGTTCAGAGGACACGGCATTCTTCCCACGGCCTGACTGGGGGTAACATGGTGTTGGAAGCAGCAAGAAGAGAAGAGGGGGCAGCCCTTTCCCTAGACCTTATCCAGTATTCCCTATTTGGACAGGATCAGAGAGGGTCCTTGGAAGGAAGAGGGGATTTCAGGCAAGATTTCTGCCCAGGCTCATCCTTGGCTCTGCCTGCTAGCATGCCACAGCTCCTAAGGGTTCCCCAGAATGTGGGGAGAGTTATGCAGGCCCAGGATAACTACCTTGAACCCCAGTGCCTAACTCTGTGCTTCTGGTATCCGGACCTTCTTGGACCACCATTGGGTAAGAAATTGCTTCAGGCCTGAAAATACTTTCTTTGGGGAAAAAAAAAATCTGTATTTGTCAGGCTCCTGGGGTCCCAGAAGCTGCCTCAGTGCTTGGCAGATGTCTGCAGCTCCTCCTTTGGGCAGAGCTGCAGTTCTGCCTGGAAGCAGGGGCTGGTGAAATCGTTTCAAAGATTCTGTTGCTCAGCTGAGCTGGGATGGGGAGAATCCTGCTCCTGGAGCCTTCCAACGCTCAGCTTTCCCTGAAAATGGGCCAGGGCCGAGCGCGTCTGAAAGATCTGGGCAGTGGTCTCCTGGGTTTAGGCTCCGACTGCAATCAACCATCCTATCACTAATCTCTACATAAAACTGAGGGCAACAGCTACTGCCCTGACATGGGGGGAGAAAGGAAGGACCGAGGAGTGAGAAGAATATCTCTCAGGAAAAGAGAAGCTCGATGAAGTGTGAAACAGCCTCTCAAGTGAAGGGGAGAAAAAGCAAAGCGAGGAAAGAGCACGGCGAGAATGTGCGACAACGGGATGAGCGTGACATGGAATTTGTTTACTTTGTACACAGAAGAATTTGATCTGAGTGCCAGTGGCTCACATCTGTAATTCTCAATCCCTAGGAGGCTGAGATCAGGAAGGTTTGAGGCCAGTCTGGGCAGAAAAGTCTTGAGACTCCCTGTCTAAAATAACCAGCTAGAGTTTTGCAAAAATAACAAAAAGCCAGGCTGCAAAAAAGCAAGGTAGAAGTCATGGCTCAAATGAGAGAGTACTAGCCAAATAAGCTATCTAAGTGCTACACCAAGCAAGCAAGCAAGCATAGGTTCTGAGTTCAAACCCTAGTAGTGGGAGAAAAGAAGTGAATTTTATTTTATTTATTTTTTTTTGGTTAGGATATTTGAATTCTAGACCTGGGCGTGGTCCCTGAGCTCTTCAGCTCAAGGCTACCCCCCTACCCCTTGAGACACAGCCCGACTCCCCCCTTTTTAGGCATTAATTGGAGATGAGTCTCTCTGTATTTTGTGCCTGGGCTGGCTTTGAACCGCGATCTTTATATCTCAGCCTCCTGAGTAGTTAGGATTACAGGTATAAGCCACTGCATCCAGCAAAGTTTTTAAATTTTTCAGACAGAAAAGCTTGTTAAATTATACCATAGTTTTAATTTTTTTTCTTCTTGATCTAGGTGCCTTTTGCCTACCAGGCCCTCACCATGCTCTGCCCTTTTTACTTTTTTACTTGAACTAGGAACTATGTTGAATGCATTATGTTCCAAGAGGAATAACTTAAAAAAAAAAGACAGGCGAGGGCCGGGAGTTTGGCCTAGTGGTTAAAGTGCTTGCCTAGCATGCATGAAGACCTGGGGTCAATTCCTCAGTACCACATACATAAAAAAAGCTGGAAGTGGTGCTGAGGCTCAAGTGGTAGAGCTCTAGCCTTGAGAAAACCCAAGGACAGTGCTCAGGCCCTGAGCTCAAGCCCAGGACTGGCAAAAAAAAAAAAAAAAAAAAAAAGAGACAGGTGGAAGGACAAGGTTTTTATTAGAATATGTCAGCTGTACATAGGGTATGCCATTGTGACATTTCCACACATATATACTGTATCCTGACCAACCTAACATCCTCTTATCACACTCTCTTTATCATTTCAACAGGTTTTTATTGTTTTGTTTTCATTCTCATCTCTCTTTTTACCAGCCCTCCCTTCCATTTCAAACCCCAGCAGAATCTGAGCCAGAAGCAGGGCTCTTTTTTGTGTGTGTATCAATCCTGGGGCTTGAACTCAGGACCTGGGCACTGCCCCTGAGTTTCTTTTGCTCAAGGCTCACACTCTTCCACTTGAGCCACAGTGTTCTTCCTGGCATTTTCTGAGTTGTTTGTTGAGGATAAGTATTTCGTAGCCTTTCCTGCCTGGGCTGGCTTTGAACTATGATCCTCAGATCTCAGCCTCCTGAGTAGCTAAGATTATAGCCAGAGCCACCAGCACCCAGCTCAGAAGCAAGGTTCTCCATATGAGCTAGTAAAACCAGAATTGGAGCTCCTGTTCCAGTCTGGACCGTATAGACAGCCTGACTCTCCTCTCTAGGCCTGGCTTCCTTTCTTCTATTTCTCTTTTTCCAAGTCTAGTTGACCGCCTGCCTCTTCCAGGTGCCTGTGTAACACCTGCCATGTGCAATGGCTTGGCTCTCTGTAGATCATTCACTCTGAATAACTTGCCCCAAATCACCTGGCTTAGGAGTACCTGAGCTGAGGTCCAAGTCTCATCTCTCCTAAGGGCAGGAGCTCCCACTCCCTACACATCCACCAATGACCTATCTTGTCTCTAGACATCATTTGAGTAATCCCTATGAGCTATGCTCACTCTGTTTTCTAGATGAGGAGCGTTAAAGGAATGGGTATCTTACCTGAAGTCAGCAAAAAAGGGAGGGCTGGAGGTGGAGCTCAGTGATAGAGCACTTGCTCAGTCCAAGCATTAGCCTATGGTTTATTCCCAGCACTGAGAAACTCCACACACACACACACACACACACACACACACACACACACACACACACACACACCACAGAGTTGAGTCAGAAGTGTACTTTTGTCAAAGAATTCTTCCCTAACTAAAATTTCCCAGGATACACCTCGTCCTTTTCTCCCTGCCGGCTACCACTCTCCCTTCTGCCCTGTGGATAGCAGCATTCTGAGAGGCAAAATGGTTCCCATCCTTGCCTATGACTGGGACTTTCTGGACATGTTGGCATGCCACTCCTCCAATGCCCCAGGCTGATCCCATCGTGGGTGGACATTCTGGGCACACGATGCTCACGCGTATCCCCAGCAGTAAGCATGTCTGTCAGCATTTGATGAGTAATGCCTGAGTGGCCGCCAGCCTCCAGCTTTGAGTCTAAAGCTTTGCTTTACCCCTACTGACATCTG
Source organism: Megascapheus bottae (assembly GCF_031878675.1). Lineage (NCBI taxonomy): Eukaryota > Metazoa > Chordata > Mammalia > Rodentia > Geomyidae > Megascapheus > Megascapheus bottae. The sequence goes on along the minus strand of NC_143526.1, from coordinate 28,952,941 downwards.
TGAAGACCACTGTGGTTAACGGTAGTCAGTCATCAAGTGCCCATCCACTATTGGCCCGGACCAACTGTGCCAAGGGCTTTACCCAGCTTCCCAGACCCACACAAGAGACTATCCTCGGGCTTGAATTCAGGACGTAGGTACTCTCCCTTTTGTTCTCAAGGGACAGCTTGTTGCTTGAGCCATAGCTCCACTTCTAGCTTTGTGGTTGTTAACTAGATATAAGAGTCTCACAGAGTTTCCTGCCCAGGCTGGCTTTGAAACTTGACCCTCAGATCTCAGTCTACTGAGTAGCTAGGATAACAAGTCTGAGCCATTGCATCCCTACCTTGCTTTGATTGTGTGTGTGTGTGTGTGTGTAAGACTGGTGCTCTACCACTTGAACCACAACTCCACAACTCCACAAAGACTAATGTTCAGGGAGGGTAAGTTGCATGTCCCCAAAGTGACAAAACTTAGTAAGTGGCTTTAAACAACTCAGACCAAAAGTTAGGCTAGGACAACTGAAGGGGCTTTACTTGTTAATTTTATTATTGTTATGATTCTTAAATAGAAACAACTAAGACTTACTGAACTCTTTGCTAAGTTGGCTGGGCGCTGGGGTCTATAACTTGATGCCTGTTCTTTAACTGCCCTGCTTGGTGGGCAGTGAAACTGCAACCACCAAACTCTGTAGTTGCCAAGTTGCCATTGGTTTCCTGTGTGGGGAAGATACACAAAGCATTTAGAGTGGTTCAGGAATGCCTAGGCCATGCTGCAAAAATGTCAGCAATTCCATCCCATTTCACAGATGTGGCAGGAAAACAGTCACGGGGCCAAGTCACAAAGTTGAGATTGGAACCATCTAACTCAAGGCTTAGCTCACAACCACTCTACCCTATTACTTTCCACTCACTGACAGGGGGGCTGGAGCAGTGCTTGGTCTACTGCTACGGGTCCAGGGTGGGCTCTGTAATGTGATGGAAACCTCGGTTAGAGGCCCCAGCTATTCCTGTCCACTCTGTCACAGTGCCTTCTGCTGGGACGGAAGGCTGGCCTGGTTCCGATCTTCGGGATTGCCAGCTGTTCCCAGGGACTCCCCATGCTTCTCAAATCTCCCTTGGAGGCACAGGGGTGGGGCACAGGGAAATCTCCACCCAGCTGGGGGCTGCCAGTGCCCCTGCCCACCCTTCAGAAGGGGCTTCCCCACCCACAGCAGCTGTGCAGGCACCCTCCTGCCTCTACAGGGACAGGACCGGAAGTGGGGCAATGCCAGGACCAATTAAACCCAGCCAGGGGAATTAAGGTCAGCAGGATGCGATTATGCCTGATGGATTTAACAAGGCCAGAGGGAAGGTTTCTCCAGCCAGAGTTCACGGCTCCTTAGGCCTTGTGCCCTGGGTAGTTCTGCCTTCCAGGAGCCTGCGCTCTGAGGCCTTCTATCTCTGGGAGAATTCGTTGGGAGTAGAGGGGTTAAGTCCACTGGGCACCATTTATTTGGCTCTTAAGAGGAAACCAGCCTAGCCAAGAGGCTTTAAAAGGACCTACTCAGAGGATACATTCCCTGCCTGACCCTTTCCCTGCTCTGCCACAATGGAAAATCCAAGGAGTTGAGCAACAACCTTTTTGCCTCCAGAAGAGAGCAGCCAACTCTCCATCCTGCTCCTAGTCTGAAAGCCTCTCAGGGAAGTCGTTAGTCTGAGGTACCTTGCCCTCCCACCTTGGGCTTCTGAGGTCAGAGCTTTGGCAGTAGCTCCTGCTTGTACCTCCCCGGCCTCTGGAAAAACCCTGTGTGAGGCTCAGTTCTTTGCAGAAGATTCTGTTCTTGCTGCAGAGCTGGTAAGAAGAAATTTGTGGGCATCTTTCTGGCAGCTGAGGTGCCAGTTTCTCCAGAAATCTTATCAACAACTGTCATGTACCAGAAGTGTAAGACTTTATGGCTAAGCTTATTTACTGAAGGCTCTCCTCTGTACCAAAGACTGACTGGTCATTCGAATCACCATATATTCAAGGAAACCTTCCTGTGTACAATTAATGCAAGAATTAAAATGCTTTCAAAGTTGGCTGTCAGAGGCTCACACCTGTAATCCTAGCTACTCACGAGACTGAACTATAAGGATTGTGGTTCAAATACAGCCCAGGGAAGGGAAATCTGTAAGACTCACTAGTTAACCACCAAAAAGCCAGAAGTGGTGCTCTGACTCAAATAGGAAGAGTGCTAGTTTTGAACTACAGATACATTTTAACAGGTATGAGAATGGAGATTATTTTCACTCTTTTATTCTAGGTTTTCCAATTTTAAAAAATTACTCATTATAACATGCTCAAAACAGGTCAAGCTGGGTGCGGTGCTCATGCCTGTAATCCTAACTACTGATATCTGAGGATCAAGGTTCAAAGCCAGCCTGGTCCCAAAAGGACCTAAGACTTTTATCTCCAATTAACCTCTAGAAAACAGAAAGTGGGGCTTGGCTAAAGGGAAGAGTGGCAGCCTTGAGCTGAAGAGCTCAGGGACAAGGCCCAGCCTTGAGCAGAGAGCTGTGGGGCCGAGCTCAAGCCCCATGACCCACAAAAAATGTCAAAACAGGATGAACATGGATACAGACCAATGCAGAAACTGGGAAGAGTGATGAAATGTAAATTACTTTGGAAGCAGTCTTTGGGACTGATGGTCAGAGATGACTTCTTGGCCAGACCCATGGTTCATATCTCAGAGAGTCATATCAGCTCCCTTGGGGTTCCTCAGTGCGTAAGCCCTGTTGGTTTCCTGTTGGAAGAGGCAACTCCGTCTTTGTGTGTACTGATCCTGGGGCTTGCAATCAAGGTCTGGGCACTGTGTCTAAGCTTTTGTACTGAAGAATAGTGTTCTACCACTTGAGTCACAGCTTCACTTCTAGCTTTTATCCTTCCAGTCCTGGGGCTTGAACTCAGGGCCTGGGCACTGTCCTTGAGCTTTCTCAAAGCCAGTGCTCTACCACTTGAGCCACAGCACCACTTTCAGCTTTTTCTGTGTATGTGGTACTGAGAAGAAACCTAGTTCAGTTCATGCATTAGGCCACAGTCCCAGCTCCACTTCTAGCTTTTTGAGATAAGAGTCTCATTGAGTTTCCTTTTAGGGATGGCTTTGAATTGCAATCCTCAGATCTTAGCCTCCTGAGTAGCTAAGATTACAGGCATAAGCCACCAGTACCTGGCTTATCCCTGAGCTTTTTTTGCTTAAGGCTCACACTCTATCACTTGAGCCACAGGTCCACTTCTAGCCTTTTCTGGTAATTAATTGGAGACAAAAGTCCTGTGAAGTCAGGAGCCTGTAATCCTACTTACTCAGTAGGCTGAGATCTGAGGATCGACGTTCAAAGCTAGCCCAGGCATAAAAGACTGTGAGACTCTTATCCTCCAATTAACCACCAGAAAACCGGAAGTGACTCAAGTGGTAGAGTGCTAGCCATGAGCTGAAGAGTTCAGGGTCAGCGCCCAGGTCCAGAGTTTAAGCCCTACAACCGACAAAAAAAAAAAAAATCTCATTATGGTGGTTATAAGTTGAATCATAATTCAATGAGTTTTAAATTAAACTAACCACCATACTCATCTCATTCTATCTTTCCTGGCATAGGCTGGCTTCGAACTATATTCCTCAGCTCTCAGCTTTCTGAGCAGCTAGGATACAGGTGTGAACCACCAACACCTGACTAGAATCTGTCTTTATGACAGGCATTTCAGGTGGTTTTTAGGCAAACCCATTCGAGAGCTGCCACGTCAGAAGCCCACCTATTAGAAAATATCATAAGAGCCCTCAGAGAAGACCCAGCTTTGTGAAGCCACAGAGTCAAACGGGAGAAAGCTTTGAGGACCACATCGCCCAACAGCTTGGGCCTTGCTTCTTAGCTCATGCAAATACTAGAAACCCTCAGTTATTAAACCCTTTCATAACACATGAAATCCTAGCCCCTCCTGTACTCAAATCAATGAAATCAGAGCATCTGAGGTGGACATAAACTGTTGGTATTTAAAAAAAAAAAATTCTAAATGGCCAGGAGTTTGGCCTAGTGGTAGAATGCTTGCCTAGCATGCACAAAAACCTGGGTTCAATTCCTTAGTACCACATATATAGAAAAGCCAGAACTGGTGCTGTGGCTCAAGTGGTAGAGCACTAACCCTGAGGAAAGTCCAAGGATAGTGCTCGGGGCCTGAGTTCAGTCCCCAGGACTGGCAAAAAAAAATTCTTTTTCTAAACATCTCCCATGAGTAAGGATAAATTGGTACACATGGCAGGTGTCCCTTCTGATCTGCTGGTTCTGTGATCCCCAAAAATCAGAGGCTATGAATCCAGATGCCAAGGCCATGCCTCATTCATCTCTGTATCCTAAGCATCTAGAGGAAAAATTGTCTGAGCTATCAAAGGTAAGTGGTGTGAGAACAGATGTTTTTGGTTTTTTTTGTTTTGTTTTTGCCAATCCTGGAGCTTGAACTCAGGGTCCAGGCACTGTCCCTGAGCTTCTTTTGCTCATGGCTAGCACCCTACCACTTGAGCTACAGCGCCACTTCCAGCTTTTCCTGTTTATGTGGTACTGAGGAATCAAACCCAGGGCTTCATGCATGCTAGGCAAGCACTCTACCACTAAGCCACATTCACAGCCCCAATGAGTACAGAATTTTATTCCAATTGTCTCACCCTGGAGCCCTCCTGCTTAATTTCTATTCCATACCACAAAGCGATGCCCACTGAAACACACATTTACAAGCAAAGAATATTGAACTATGTCACCCTGACAGTCTGGAGGTATTCTGTAAACTCGGAAGAACTAACACTCCTAACTTTGGTACAACCCTGCAACAACAGAAAGCTAAGATGGGTCTTCCCTTTACTCCTCCTCCTCCTCCACCCCTTCCCAACTTCTGCAGCATAAACAGCAAAGCTAAAAATAGCTATGCAGTGACGTCAGAGGAACAAGGTCATCTGAAAATTGCCCACAGCCACTGGATACCTCGCTAGGAGATCAAGTAGCAGAAGGGTACCCCAGGCTGGTGCAACTGTTCCAAGAACAGGAAATGTCCCAGGAACAGACTTAGAAGAACCCTCACACGGAGGCAGAAACAGCCACAGGAAGAAGCAAGACTGAACATAGCACATAGATGTGGGTGTGGGGAACAATTTGACTCTCTCTGCATTACAAGTCAGCCCTAGGACATGATCCCAGGAAATGGTTCAAGAAGCGGGAATGCATGTTCTGTCCCACTGCACAGGACAGACAGCTCCTGGCCTGGCGTTGTGCTATTTATAAAACCCTATGTCCATTTGTTGAACTGGGTGACCATAAGAACGAGAGGATACATGGCAAGCTCCAGGAGGCTGCTGGGAGGAGGAATAGTGAAGAGCATACAAATAAAAGAATTAGAAAGGGCTGGGGAAGCTCTTTGGCTACCTGGCAGCTGCCTCACCCCTGACACGAACCTAGCATCCAGCATACCCTGAGACATCAGCTGGGCTGATTGCAGGGAAAGTCGGGAGAGGACCTGCCTGGAAGCCTCTACAAAGCTTAGCTGGAGGTTCCCCTGCAAGGTCAAGAGTGCAAAGAAAGCTGGGCACTGGTGGCTCATGCCTATAATCCTAGCTATTCAGGAAGCTCTGAGCCAGTTCAAAGCCAGCCTAGGCAAGAAAGTCCATGAGGCTCATCTCCAATTAACCACGAGAAAACCAGAAGTGGAGCTGAGGCTCAAAGCAATAGAGCTCTAGCCTCAAACAAGAGCTCAGGGACAGCATCCAGGAACTGAGTTCAAGCCCTACAACTGACGAGAGAGAGAGAGGGGGGGAGGGGGGAGGGGAAGGGTACAAAGAGGGCTTTAACTCACATTTCAAAAAGAGTTGAGCCTCCCTCTCCAATAGCTCCTGGGGATGTGATCCCCTAGAGCTGGTTCAGCTCCACAGATACAAGCTGCGGTGGTAGGAAGGGAAGTTGATGGCACATAGATTTGGGTTCAAATTCTGGTCGTGCCACTTCTAGCAACAGGACTTTGGGTAAATAACTCTGAACCTGTTTCCTCATTTGTCTTAAGGCTTGCTGGAAGGATATATGGAAAAGCATTCTTCTTTCCATCTTTTATCCTAGGCAAGAAGTCCCAGGTGAGGAGAAAAATACCTATGCCACAAACTCAGCAACAGAAACATGGTGCAAAGATAACTGGGGCAAGAAAAAAAGTGCTCTCTCTAGAAAGTCTCCTCATTGGCCTGTGGGATGAGGGTCACAAGGAGAAAGCAACCATGGGCTCCCTGGCCTCTCCTAGCACGTGGTCCTCATACTTGGGCATGCAAGCCCCTGGAGGGCTTGTTAAAATACACTGCTGAGCCAATGCCTATGGCTCACGCCTGTAATCCTAACTACTCAGGAGGCTAATATCAGGATCACAGTTTAAAAGCCAGCCCTGGCAGGAAAGTCTGTGAGACTCATCTCCAACTAACCACCAAAAAGCCCGAAATTGGAAGTGGAGCTGTGGCGCAGATGGTAGAGTACTAGTCAAGCACAAAAAGTCCAGGGACACAGCCCAGGCCCTGAGTTCAAGCTTCAGGACCAGCATTAAAAAAAAAAAATTAAACTAAAGCAAGGCATGGTGGTTCCCATCTATAATCCTACTCAGGAAGCTGAGATCTGAGGATCATGGTTCAAAGCCAGCCTGGGCACTAAAAAGTCTCTGAGCCACTTATCTCTAATTAACCACCAGAAAACTGGAAGTGGTCCTGTGGCTCAAGGGTAGGGCCCTACCCTTGAGTTAAAGAGCACAGGGACAATATCTAGGCCCAGGGGTAGGGTGGTAGCCTTGAGCTGAAGAGCTCAGAGATAGCGCACAGGCCCAGAGTTCAAGTCCCACAACCAACAGAAAGAAAGAAAGAAAGAAAGAAAGAAAGAAAGAAAGAAAGAAAGAAAGAAAGAAAGAAAGAAAGAAAGAAAGAAAGAGAAAGAATTTAAACTAAGTAAAAACAAACAAACACATTGCATAGTCTTAGGGTCTTTAAGTCCAGGTTAGAGTGAAGAATTCCCATTCCTCGCCCAGGGTGATGCTCAAGATGTTGGTGCAAAGACCACACCGAGGACCTGTGTTTCAGAATGAAGTCCTAGCCCAAGATGTGAGGCTTACCAGTCCTGCTCATTCCATGAGGTCTGCAGAGAGGACAACAGGAAAACAGCCTCAAAGAAACAGCACGTAAAGGTAAGCCATAGCCACTCCCTCATTAGCCACTGGCTGTGTGGCTCCCAGCAGTCATGTTCTATTGCAAATTATGTTCTGTACAAATTATAAGCCAGAGAAAAAGGCCAATGTGCAAAGAAAAAAAAAAGCCCCAAACAGGAGATCATTTCCAACGCAGTGAGCCTGTGGTGTCAACATCAACCAACAAGTGGGAATGAAATCTCTACAGGCTCAACACAAATCCATGCCCAGCTTCTCTGGCTTGCACAAACTCCCAGGAGCCTCTTTTCCTACAAAGACATCTCCTTGTTCCTTTCAGCTGCCTGTTAACTAGCAGCTGTTACCCCGGTCCTGTCAGGTTGTTAGCCGTGGGTAAACAGCAGGGGCTTCTGGCAACCTCTGGTGACACATACCCACTGACAATTAATAGGAACTCAAGAATGGTCACATTAAGCCACAGCAGCCAGCAGGGGTGAATAATATTCACAAAGTGCTTTAAGGTCACATTAAAGCTGAGGAAAACTCTCCTGTAACCAGCTGAAGGAAGAATCCTTCCTGGAAACGTATCTAACTTCTACCATGAGATTCAAGTCCAGAGAATCCAAATGTCACGTTCAAGGCCACAGAGCCAAAACAGTTCTCCCAACTCCCAATCCAGGAATCACAGCCAAGTTTAAACAAAAGCACTCCAGGGTAAGGACTATAGATCAAGTGGTAGCATGCATGCATACCCAACAAACTCACAACCCTGTGTGTTCAATCCTCAGTACTAAAGAAAAAAAAAATCCAAACTTTTATTGGCCACCAACACTATAAAACCTGAATTGCCATGGAAAGAATTAGAAAAGGGAATCTGCTCTAATGGTGCATCCTTAAACTGCCTCCAATTCAAAGATTGCTTCTAAGAAAAAAAAAAATCCATCCTGATTGGGGGAGGGGAACTTGTGGTCGTCTGCAAGAATTGAACATTCTGTGCAGTTTTTAAGCAGTTCCAAAGTCAAGCGAAACATCTGAAATCTGTGTGTGTGTGTGTGTGTGTGTGTGTGTGTGTGTGTGTGTATGTGTGTCCCGGGATATCATTCAGGGATTAGTATCCTGGAGGGATCTGGGCTAGCTTTCCGCTTGGAAAGTCCTCAACAAGACAGCGCACTGGTCTCATGTGGAAAACAAGAGCAGCAGGTTATACAATGTGTGTGTGTGCCCACATGCCAGTGCTGGCTGCTGGGATTGGAACTCAGGGCCTTATGCTCTCCCTTAGCTATTTTACTCGTCTGTTCTGGAGCACTTGAACCATGCCCTAACTTCTTCAGCTGCTATAGAAGAAATATAAATATGGAAGCTGGGGCACTGGGGCTTAAACAAATTGTCAAAAAAAATCTGCAAAAAAAACTTTAATTGTTCTAGTTCAATCTTTTTTGACAGGTGTAGAAATTAAGGTCTTGAAAAGGGGGGTATTTTTTTGTTGTTGTTGTACTGTTACTGGGGCTTGAACTTAAGTCCCTCACACTCTCACACTACTGGCACACTACCATTTGAGCCATGGCTCCTGTTCTGGTATACTTATTCCAGACAGTGACAGAAGTGAAACCACAATCCCTACCCTTTTCCCAAAAGATACATCAGAACCCTAGCTAGAGTAACAACGACAAAGGCTTAAAAAAAAAAAAAACTATATGGGCTGGGAGTTTGGCCTAGTGGTGGAGTGCTTAAGTTATAATTTTTTTTTGTTGGTTATGGGACTTCAACTCTGGGCCTGGGCATTGTCCCTGAGCTCTTCAACTTATAGCCACTGTCCTATTCCTTGAGCCACAATGCCACTTCCGGTTTTCTGGTGGTTAACTGGAGATAAGAGTCTCATGGGGGCTGGGAGTGAAGCCTAGTGGTAGAGTACTCACCTAGCATGCATGAAGCCCTAGGTTCAACTCCCCCGTTACCACATACTCAGAAAAAGTCAGAAGTGGCACCGTGGCTCAAGTGGCAGAGCACTAGCCTTGAGCTCCAGGACTGGCAAAAAAAAAAAGTCTCACAGACTTTAGTGCCCAGCTAGGATTACAGGTGTGTGCCACCCAAGAGACAGAAACCTGGAGGTTTGTAGTTTGAAGCCAGCCCAGGTAAATAAGTCCTCAAAACTACTAAACTGGCCAGCAAAATGCCAGACTGGAGGAGTGACTCTTGTAGAGTGTCAACCATGTGCAAGAAAGGCAAGTGAGAGTGCAAGGCTTGATCTCAAGCCCCAATACCAATACATATTCAAACACATACTCAAACACACACACACACACACAGATCTGAAGCTTGGAGACAGCACATGCATTGTATGACTATTTTAAATACAAGGCTTTAAAATAGCATAAGTAGAATTATCCTCATAAGCTTTGCTAAGTCTCAATACATCTTTTTGTTGGGCCTGAGCACTAGTAATGCTGACATCAAACCAGCCAAAATGCTCTTCCCACTTTGCAAGTGTACATGCCAGAATAATGTTGCTGAGTATGCTTTTAAGAGCAGCTTGTATTTCCTTTTGAGCTTATATTTTAATTACAAAGATGGTAAGTAGTTAGAAGACAGCCATTTAAAGTTCAGATACAGACATGACACATTAAGAGGAAGCAAACACAGACAATTCTGTCCTATAAAGAGCCCAGAATAATCCTTTACAAATAGGATTTTTTCACTGGGGAAAAAGTAAACTCAGAATGAGATAGCATATTGTTATTAAAATTGCTATTTACATAGTATGTAATAATACAGGAAAAGTATAATACCACTGTGACAAAATATATATACACACACACATACATACACACATATAAAAAACCTGTAGAAGTTTCATCTATGAAGACACCAGATCAGTATTGAGTGTAATGAGACAGGTCAGTAAGCCCAGCCACAAGGGAAGCAGAAAGATGGAGGTCTCAGGCCAGCCCAGAGCAAGTACACGAAACCCTACAAAAAAAATAAACAATGCAATCTTGAACTGCTTTTCATATTACGTTAACAAAGTATTTTGGCCTACCAGAATCTATTTCTCCTACCTGAAAGAAGGCCCAAGAATACCATCAGTGCCCGAACAAGTTGGGTATTTGACCGCAGTGTCACGAGCGGGCATGCCAGGAGTTGGGAGCTGTTCCTTAACTTTTTTAGCCTGAAGCTGGTGGTCTATCATTTGACTCACCCTTCCACTTCGTTGGCCAAAGTTTTTTAACAGGCTCACCCATCTCTGTGTAATATTCTAGAATGATATGCTCAAAATTACACAGGTTTCTGCAGATCAAACCATATAGAATTTCTTCTGTCCAATAATTCCAAGAAACATCTTTAAGAAGGAAAATTGATGCCTTTAGGTTGGGCTTAGTTTGGAGAAACCATGCTTTCCTGATAAAACCTAATATTTCCTCAGCCCATTAACCTATCCTCTCAATTATAATTTCTCAGAGTCAAATGTCATCCTGTGTGAAATGCCTTCTAAAAATGAATACCTTTAGCACTTAAGAGCCACATCATGGCCTGAACCCAGCATTTTATTCTTGTACAAGATGAAGAATAGCATCAAACTCATCCAATATCAGCAATCTTTCCTGCAGCATTAGGAAGCAGAAGGTACACAAGAACGCAAGGGAAACTATGCTTTTCTCCCGCTGGGTTTTTCTTCTGAAGCAACCACACTGGCTTTAGCTAGATAACAAATTGTCCTGGAATTCTTGGCATTGAAGCAAACATGTCAGTTCCCTGGTTACGCCTTCGTCACTGCTCAGAACACCACACACTATAATCATCCTGCTCTTTCCATAGGCCTGGATTTGTCCCATCTCCAGGAAACTTTATATGTTGTCTAAACTGAGCATCTCAGCAGGCTGCAAGGCAGATGGCAGCTCAGAACTCAGAATGTTGACCAGTTCCTACCTAGATCCACAATCACCAAGCTGAAACTCAGCCTGTCTGTGCAGAAATAGGAGCCCTGTCATGTGGCTCACAATGTGTTTAACTGCTGTGCTCAGCACTGAGGAACTTCCCCAGCAACTGGATTCAGTAAGATGGACTTCTAAACAGGAACTGAAGAGAAAGCAATATTGCAACTTATCTCAGACATGCATGATAATAAGCAAGTCCACAGGACTCAACCAGGCCAGGAGTGAGAAGTCCTGTGGCCAACCTGTTCTCGAGTCCTCAGGGCTTCAGTCACTAGCTCAGCACATAATACAGAGGTCACTTCATGTCACCAAATGTACACCAGAGGCTTCTGGTCTACGTAAAGAAGGAAGACAGGGCATGCTCCGGGTAGGGTGGAACTATATCACTCAAATCTATATCACTCAAATAACACATGGAAAAAGGCAAAGAACAGGGTACAAAATATAACATGTTCAGAACTAAAAGGCAGGGGGAATAGGAGCATGTACATGCAGAAGCTGCAAGGGAACAACAATCCTATCTCTGAGGAGGGCAACTGGGACAGTTACTTATCTTCACCAGTCCTGGGGCTAGAACTCAGGCCCTGAATGCTGTCTCTGAGCCTTTTGACTAAAGGGCAGTGCTCACTTGTGCCAGAGCTCTACTTCTTTTTTCTCTTTCTTTCTGTCTTTCTCGCTCTCTCTTTCCTTTATTTTTTGCCAGTCCTGGGCTTGAACTCAGGGCCTGAGCACTGTCCTTGAGTTTTCTTAAAGCTAGAGCTCTACCACTTCAGCCACAGCACCACTTCCAGCTTTTTCTATGTATGTGGTACCAAAGAATTAAACCCAGGTCTTTGTGTATGCTAGGCAGGCACTAGATCAGTAGGCCAAACTCTGGACCCACTTCTAATTTTTTTTTTTTTGGTGGTTAATTGGAGGTAAGAATCTCATGGACTTTCCTGAGCTGACTTCGAACCTCATCTCAGCCTGAGTAGTTATGATGTACCTGGCTTTTTTTTTCCCCCCGGAAGAGGTGGGGGGAGGCAGATTTTAGGTCATGTGAATATGTATCCTTAAAAAAATTTTTTTTAAGGCAGGATGTCATTAATATGTGTATATTAATTCTGGGGCTTAAAATCAAAGCCTTTGCACATTCAGCTCTCTTGCTGAGAAACTTAATTGTAAATGATGGGTGACTTGTAGCCAGTAGGAGCAGTGGGTAAAAAAGAAGATATATATGTTTTAGACAGTCTATACTATACTTTCACTTTTTCTAAGGATAAATGTGTGTGTGTGTGTTTTAGACAGTCTATATTTTCATTTTTTCTAGGTTAGCAGTACATCTTTTGCAACTTTTACTTAAGGGGAAACATAAGGAAAAGTCAGGTGCCAGTAGCTTACATCTGTAATTCTAGATCTTCAAGAGGCTGAGATCTATGGATCATGGTACAAAGCCTGAGCATAAACATCCACCTGAGACTGTTCAATTAGCCACTCAAAAACTATAAGCGAGCTGAGCACGGTAGCTCACATCTGTAATCCTAGCTACTCAGGAGGCTGAGATCTGAGGATCACGGTTCAAAGCCAGCCCAGGCACTAAAGACCATGAGACTCTTATCTCCAATTAACCACTAGAAAACTGGAAGTGGCACTGTGGCTCAAGGGGTAGGGTGGTATGAGCTGAAGAGCTCAGTGACAGTGCCCAGGCCCAAAGTTTAAGCCCCATGACCACCACCACCACCACCACCAACAACAACAACAACAACAAAACTATAAATGGAAGCCAGGCACTGGTGGCTCTTGCCTATAATTCTATCTACTCCGGAGGCTGAGACTTAAGGATGATGGTTAAAAGCCAACATGGTCAAGAAAGTCTGTAAGACTCATATCCAATTAACCACCAGAAAACCAGAAGTAGCACTGTGGCTCAAAGTGGTACAGCACTAGCTTTGACCAAAAGAGCTCAGAAACAGTGCTTAGGTCCCAAGTTCAAGTCCCATGATTGACAAACAAATAATATCAACAATAATGACAACAACAACAAAAACTGCAATTAGAACTGTGGCTATCAAACTTGAGCAAGAGTTCAGGAGTTCAGGGACAACACCTAGGTTCTGAGTTCAAGCCCCAAAACCGACCATTAAAAAAAAATCTTTTTTTTTTTTTTGCCAGTCATGGGCCTTGTGCTTGAGCACTGTTCTTGGGCTTTCTCAGGGCTAGACCTCTACCGATTGAGCCACAATATCACTTCTGGCTTTTTTTCCCCCTAGGTAAATGGTACCAAGGAATCAAACCCAGGTCTTCATGCATGCTGAGCAAGCACTCTACCACTAGGCCAAACTCCCGGCCCCTAAAAATCATTCTTAATGAATTCCAAGTTCACTTCTAATGAGACTCCCACAGCACTGTCTCATGTTACTGAGTCATCTCATCTGGCCTACAATTATGTGTATCCATGTCTCATCCCTGTTAATACAAATGCAGTACATCCACCACTCCAGCTCTACTTTCCAGGGACAAAATTCCACAAAAAATAACCAGTTTAAAAAAAAAAAAAAAAAGCATGGGGCTGGGAGTTTGGCCTAGTGGTAGAGTGCTTGCCTAGCATGCACAAAGACCCGGGTTCAATTCCTCAGTACCACATACATAGAAAAAAGCCAGAAGTGGTGCTGAGGCTCAAGTGGTAGAGCTCTAGCCTTGAGAAAGTCCAAGGACGGTGCTCAGGCCCTGAGCTCAAGCCCAGGACTGGCAAAAAAAAAAAAAAAAAAAAAAAGCAGTGCTGGACGCAGTGGCTCACACCTGTAATCATAGCTACTCAGGAGGCTGAGATCTGAGGATCAAGGTTCAAAGCCAGCCTGGGCACAAAAGGACAAGAGACTCTTATCTCCAATTAACCTCTAGAAAATGGGAAGTGGGGCTTGGCTCAAGGATAAGGCAGTAGCCCAGAGTAGGGTGGTAGCCTTGAGCTGAACGGCTCAGAGGCCGTGCCCAGGCTGAGTTCAAGCCCCATGACCCACAAAAAAAAAAGCACTCCAGGCTGAGAATGTGGCTAAGTGGTAGAATGCTTGGATTGCATGCACAAAGGGCTCCATTCCTCAGTGTCACATAAACAGAAAAAGCAGGAAGTGGCACAGTGGCTCAAGTGGTAGAGTGCTAGCCATGAGCAAAAAGAGCTCAGGGACAATGCAGAGACCCTGAATTCAAGCCCCCAAGATTTGCCAAAATAAAGTTAAAAAAACAGGGACCAGGAGCATGATCTAGTAGTAGAGTGTTCACCTAGCATGCACAAAAGCCTGGGTTCGATTCCTTGGTACCATATAAACAGAACCCAGAAGTGGTGCTATGGCACAAGTGTGTGGCACTAGCCTTGAGAAAGCCTAAGGACAGTGCTCAGGCCCTGAGTTCAAGCCCTAAGACTGGCAAAAATAAATAAATAAATCGATAAGTAAATAAATAAGAAAAAAAACCAAACAGCAATCCAAATGTCAACCACACCCCAACAAGGACGAAATAATCCACCAAGCTAATAGAACACAATCATCGTACATGAATTTGTGCATAAGTATTAGCAATGGAAAAACAATACCAAGTTAAAACCATTCTGAAAACTGTCCTTCCGAGAAACTGTGAGAATTTCAACAATATCAAGAATGTCACAAAATTCCCAAAGTGCCAGCCAGATTTCTTAACGCAACTTAGTACATTTTTATCTTGAGATATTTTCTTTGTTTAGGAAAATTCCTAAGTAACATCTGAGTATACAAAGATAAAGCTCCTAGTTCACAGGCAGCCTGGGCATGAAAGTCCCAGCTCAAAACCGTGCCCAGGCCCAGAGTTCAAGCCCCATGGCCAACAAAAAAGGATTTTAAAGAGGGTTGATGGATTAAAAAACAACTAACAAAAAGCAGAGATGGGAAGGCAAAAATGTATTTATTCCAAGGCAGATGTAAGACTGCACCAATCTGTTATCATTGGCACCTACAAGGAATATGCTTTAACAGCGGCTCTGCCCCAAAGCCTGCCAAATGGCGACTTCTTCATTGGTGCAAAAGGAGGTTCTCCACAGCACAGTGCTTTAACTACTTTGAGCAGAAAAGAGACTGTTCCTCAGTAAAACCATGACTTAAAACATATCACAGAACTACGTTTATTTCCTAAATAAAATACATATATAAAAAAAGGAAAGGGACAGGAGGAAATAGAATTTCACTGTGCTGACACAGGACTTGAAATTCTAGTTAAGATCATATTAAGAGTCAACTGATGTTTAAAGGAAATAACTACAAGAAGTCTAACTGAGGCATAGATGGATTGAGTCTCATTACTAGCCTCAAAAATGCACAAAAACAATTTTAGCAGTTCAGTGTCCACAGCTGTCAGGGATGCTCTGTCTTGCATGGATAGAAATCTGGAGAAATAAGTTGACTCCACGCCTCGTGCTGATGGAAGAGCAGCATCTGTTGTCACGTGGTATCCATAGCTCACAGCTAGGCTTAGCAGTTGAATCGAGTGGAGAACTTAGGGGACACGGGCACGGTGAGAGGCTGGTCACTTGACTTCACCTCCACAGCCTGGTACTTGCGTATTGGATTTGCTTTGTGCACCTGCAGAGTAAGGAAACCAATGTTACCACTGACAGAGATATGACGGAAGAGAGCCATGCTTATAGCTGCTCTGTTTCCTTTGAAAGAAAATGATTCGTTTTTACAGATTCCAGTCAGAAATTTAAAATGGAAGAGGTAAAGACAACACAGTTGGATAGATAAGGATAGAACCCAAATAAGTTTCTATTAGGCTTTTTTGCTGGGACCCTCACTAAGTTAATGTCAAACATCCCCAGTGTGAAAATGGGGCGATGCTTACTTACAGCCAAGCAAAGTTACAAGTTCAGAATTTGCCACTGTAAATTTTAAACTTGGGCAGGGAGTCTGACCTAGTGGTAGACTACTTGCCTGCCATGCACAAATACCTGGGTTTGATTCCTTGGTACCACATACATAGAAAAAAGCAGAAGTGGTACTGTAGCTGAAGTGATAGAGCTCTATCTTTGAGAGAGCCCAAGGACAGTGCTCAGGCCCTGAGTTCAAGCCCCAGGACTGGCAAAGAAAAATTTAAACTTACTGACCTGGAGCTGGTGACTCATGTCTGTACATGAGGCTACACTGGAGGCTGGAATCTGAACAGAGTGATTCAAAACCAACTGGATTTTAGAAGTTCACTCATCTCCAATTAACCAGCCAAAAAAAGGGGGCGGGGAAAGGGCAGGGGACGGGGCAGGGAATAGAAAGTCCAAAGTAGAGCTATGGTTCAACAGTTAAATAGTAGAATACCAGCCTTGAGTGAGAAAGCTGAAGAGACAGGGCCTGGGCAGATACTTTTTTCTTTTGGTCAGTTGTGGGGCTTGAACTCAGGACCTAGGCACTGTCGCTGAGCAATTTTGCTCAAGGCTAGCACTCTACCACTTTCAGCCACAGCTTCATTTCTGGTTTTCTGGTGATTGACTGGAGATAATAGTTTCACAGACTTTCCTGCTGGGAATGACTTCAAGCCATGACCCTCAGGTTTCAGCCTCCTGAGTAGTTACAATTACAGGTGTAAGTCACTGCTACCCAGATGGCAGATTCTTAATATTCACCAAAAACATAAACTAAACCAAAACCAACAATACACAGGAAGGGCCACTGGAAAGGACACGTACCATCTATTCTTTTTGTCTAAATTAGGCCAGATTAGTAGTGCATAACTGGCACCAATTGCGCTTTAGAATATTGCCACTGGCCCACTTTAAAAACTCTCTAAGATTTCTTTTTTTTTTTGCCAGTCCTGGGCTTAAGCTCAGGGCCTGAGCACTGTCCTTGGATTTTTCTCAAGGCTAGAGCTCTACCACTTGAGCCTCAGCACCACTTCCGGCTTTTTCTAAATATGTGGTACCAAGGAATCGAACCTGGGTCTTCGTGCATGCTAGGCAAGCACTCTACCACTAGGCCAAACTCCCGACCTCTGTAAGATTTCTTAAAGAGACCAAATGTTGAAGAAAAACCAAAGAAATCAGAAAAGATTGGGATGTACCTCAGTGATAAGAATGTTTGCAGGCTGGGAGTAGTAGGTTGGGAGGCCTAGTGGTAGAGTGCTTGCCTAGCATGCATGAAGCCCTGGGTTCTATTTCTAAGTACCACATATACAGAAAAAGGCGGAAGTGGTGCTGTGGATCAAATGGTAGAGTGCTAGCTCTGAGAAAGCACAAAGACAGTACCCAGGCTCTGAGTTCAAGCCCCAGGACTGGAGGGGGGAGGGTGGAAGGGTGGGAAGTGTTTTAGCACAGAAAAAATAAAACAGAAAACCAGAGACAAGTCTGGGTTAATGACTATGCATACTGCCTAATTACCAGTTCTTTCCGTAGTCTGACCAGTTCCTCCTTCTTCTGCTCTTCTTCCTGTTGCCTAGCCTCTTCCAACTGCTGCATTTTCTGGGCTTCTGCCTCAGCCATTCTCTTTTCCAGTTCCTGCCGTTCCTTGGCTCGCTTCTCAGTGGCCAGCTGAAAAGGTTCCTGAACTAGAGAACCAGAAAGGCTCTCTAAGCACAAAGAGAGAATATTGGTGGAAGAGCAGTACTTGTATAAACCTAACACCCCTTCCCCCCAACAGGATTGAGTCAAATGGCAGAGACATAGACAGTAACAAAAACCCAAGCATGGCCTGGTGTGGGTGGCTCAAGCTTGTAATCCTAGTTAGATCTGAGGATCATAGTTCAAAGCTAGCCCAGGCAGGAAATTCTATGAGACTCTTATCTCCAATTAACCACCAAAAGGAGTTGGAAGTAGAGCTGTGGCTCAAGTGGTAATATGGTAGCCTTGAACACAAAAGGTTTGGAGACAGTGTCTAGCCCTGAGTTCAAGCTCCACACCTGACATACCAAAACAACAAGCAAAAACCTGAGTACTTAGAAAGGTAGAGTAAGGGCCGGGAGTTTGGCCTAGTGGTTAAAGTGCTTGCCTGGCATGCACGAAGGCCCGGGTTCGATTCCTCCGTACCACATACATAGCAAAAAGCCGGAAGTGGTGCTGAGGCTCTAGTGGTAGAGCTCTAGCCTTGAGAAAATCCAAGGACAGGACTCAGGCCCTGAGCTCAAGCCCAGGACTGGCAAAAAAAAAAAAGAAAGGTAGAGTAAATCACCTATAATATATCTTGGAATTTTAAAAGTTGGAAGGGCCTCTGGAAATCCTCTAGTATAAATGGGAAAGAAGCAAGCACAGAAGTAAAGTAGCTTGCTCAAAACTATAGGGTAGCTTAAAGAAGATGTAGAAGAAATTCAATTTTCTAATACTAAACAAATCAAATGTTTTAAAACTATGGTTTGCTTTAGGGTGATGTTTTGTGGTCCCTTCTCTCTTAACACTTATATCTGGTGTTGACATGCTAGCTGCTTCTGCCAGTACTTACATACATCAATCTGGAATGGATACATGTATAGTCACAGGAAGTTATGAGGGCCCAACAAAAGCAAAAGACTGGGTGAGTTTAGGGAAGAAAAGCTACCATCCTCTAGCCAAACACATCTGCTTGTCACAGCATTGCCCTGGCAGTAATACTGCAACACTGGCAGCCTAGTATTCCCCTGGAATTCTGACATTTCACCCCAATCCTCCAATGGCATATAGAATGCTACCAGCAATGGATCTTTTCTCTTTCTTGGGAACAAAGGGCTCCTGAGAGGTGACAGTGTTTGGACGAGCCTTGAAACAAGCTGCTTCTTTCTGCTGTTTCAGTTCTTCCTCCAGCTGTTGGGAAGAAAATCTGTCAGTCGGGCAAGGACATAAGTTCTCATGACTACCACAGCAATAATTCAAGTTCTAAGATTTCTGAGCTGCTATGTCATTAAAGATAGCAGATGAGTCGAGTGCCAATGGCTCAGATCTGTAGTCCTAGCTACTCAGGAGACTGAGACATGGAAGACTGCAATCAAAAGCCAACACAGGCAGAAAATCCCAACAGACTCTATCTCCAAATAACCACCCAAAATCCAGACTGGAAATGTGGCTCAAGTGGTAGAGAGAAAGTTAAACAAGGGCTCAAGGCTCTGAGTTCAACCTCTACACTACAAGTAAAAAAAAAACCAAAAAACTAGGCACCTGTAATCCTGGCTGCTCAAGAGGCTGAGCTCTGAGAATTGTGGTTGGAAGCCAGCTGGGGCAGAAAAGTTCCCATGAGATTCTTATCTCCAGTAAACTACTCAAAAAAGCTGAAAATGGTGTTGTGGCTCAATTGGTAGAGGGCTGGTCTTGAGCACAAAGAGGCTCAGGGACTGGCCAGGCCCTGAGTTCAAGCCCCAGGACCATCAAAAAATGAAAAAGGAGGAAGAGGAGGAGGAGGAGGAAGATTGATTATATGTCCATGTGCACATGCACGCGCATGAGCGCACACGGATGTGCATGCACACACACACTCACAGACACACTTGTGGAAAAGTCCACATGTAACCTATAAAACTTAGAATATTTACTATCTAGATCAAAAAATATATAGAGTACAGAAAAATATACAGAACACAGAAATATATAGATACACAAAAATGAACTGACTCCTCAGCCTATCCTGACATACAGCCCAACCAACCACACAACCAACGTACACTTAGCTATATTCCCATCTCCTACCTGGTGTTTCCATATCTCTTCCTTCTGAGCACCTCTTCGGTCAGTTTCCAAAAAGAAAGGCTCTGTTTGGGTCACATTCTTTACCTTTTTCTCAGGCAGGTTAACAGTATCAAAATGAGGCAAAGGAAGTGCCTTAAACTTGGGTACCTAATAGAAAAGAAAATGACACTAAAGATAAAGAACTCTCACCCATCACAATACCAGGGAAGTATAATCCCAGCACTCACTCAGATTCCCAGTGTGTGACCAGCCCTCAGGCTACCAAGACAGATTTAGACTCAAAAACAAAACAAAAAACTTTCAACCTGGAAAAGCACTATCTGCTTCTATCTGCAAGTGTAGATGAACTTAAAAAATACAGAGGGGTTAAGTTGTCAAAACAGCTATATCTAGCAGAAAAGAGTAATTGGTCCAAAAGAAAACCCAGGTTTTCTTTACAGTATTGTTACTATCTGGCAAACATATTAAATTACTTGCCCTCCTCATATTTCAGAGGGGTCTTAGAAAGTCACTGATTTAATAGTCACAAGGACTACATAAAAGGTTCAATTTGAGGGATCAGAGAGTAGTATCATGATACTTTTCTAAAGAAATGGAAACACCTACCTCCCCTTTCTGCAGCTCTTTTATTTTCTTCTCCTTCTGTAGCTGGCGTTCTTTGTCCCGAGAGTCAAAGGAGAAAGGGCATATTTCCAAAGATCTTGGCTCTGGGAGTTGAGGCTTAAAAGGCACCCCATAATGTGGCATGGGTTGAGCTCTTATCACTACTGGTTCATCCTCTTCCTAAGAGAGAAATTTAGTTTATAAACAAGACTCTCATTCCTCCCACCTCCTCACTCGGAAGGTGAAGGTAAAAGAGATATTATATGAGATACATCAGTAATTAAAGCAAGTCATTTAACCTTACGTGTCTTAGCTTCCTTTTCTATCAAAGAGAAACTGCTAAAGCCAGCTACCACCACATCACAGAGATGAAAGTGATGTGGACGCATTTGGTAAAGAAATGACATAATTACTCTTAAAAGATCAAAAGCTTTTCATAGGAATGTGGATTCGATATATGAGTAAAATGAAGATCACAAGAAAGCATACATACTAACCAAACATACATACACTTCAGCCTCTTTTTGATCCAGCCTCCACTAAACCATGTGACTGGAATTAATAGTTGCCAAACCCAGAATAGGACCAAGTAAGTTGTTTGTGTTCAAGTTAAGTAGTAACATAAGATTACTGTGTGAGCCAGGAGTGGAGCCTAGTGGTAGAGTGCTTGCCTAGCATGCACAAAGCCCTGGGTTTGATTCCTTGGCACCACATACACAAAAAAGGCCAGAACTGCTGGGAGTCTGGCCTAGTGGTTGAGTGCTTGCGATTCCTTGGTACCACATACATAGCAAAAAGCTGAAAATGGTGCTGAGGCTCAAGTGGTAGAGTTCTAGCCTTGAGAAAAACCCAGGGACAGTCCTCAGGCCTTGAGCTTAAGCCCAGGACTGGCAAAAAAAAAAAAAAAAAAGGCTTGTGATGGAGATCTGCTACATTACCCTAATTCTGGATATTCATAAATAAAATGAGAGAAGTAATAAAGAAACTAATAAGGGGGTGGGATATAAGTGGCAGAGTGTTTTTCTAGCAAATGTAACATCCTGGGTTTGATCCCTAGTACCAAAAAAGGAAAGATACACACATACAAAAAGTAAATGAAAAGAAAAACCCAAACAATAAGCTAATATGAGAGCTCAAGTATTTTAATTCTGTGAATTGTCCCTACAGTTATCTATGTGACCTGTGGACTATCAAAGAATGTGGATAAAACTGAATAGTGACAATAACTCAGGCAAACTAAACAAAAACATTTGGCAACTTCTGGGCCTGGAGTTTGGCCTAGTGTTAAGAGTGCTTGCCTAGCATGCACAAAGACCCAGGTTCGATGCCTCGGTACCACATATATAGAAAAAGGCTGGAAATGGTGCTGTAGCTCCAGTGGTAGAGTGCTAGCTTTGAGAAAGCCCAAAGCTCAGGCTCTGAATTCAAGGCCCGGGACTGGCAAATATAAACATAACTATATAGACATAAAAACCTATGACTCTATAGACATAATGTTTTATTTCATAAATATGCTTCTATGACATACAAACCCTTAGCCTAATTGTGATTAAGTTCTAAATACCAAGTCCCAGTGATTGTAAATAGAGATTCCCTCCTTGAACACTTGTATGTTAAACTTGTCATTTAAAATATGATGTAAAAATCAACGTTAATAAATTCTTAAAAACAAAACAAAACAACCCCCCCCCGCAACTTCTGGCAACTTCTGATCAAAAAGACAGACTGATTTCACAGCTATGGAAATAGACAAGCCTCTAACTCCTTCCTCTCATTTTCATAAATATTACAGACAGGAATAAGTACTTTGCTCCCAGAGATTTTTTTATTAAGTTTAATTTACTTTGTTTTTTCATACTAGAAAACTGAACTCAAGGCCCTTACCACTTGGATCAAGCCTCCAGTACTAAATGTTCTATCATTCTTTTGTTTTGGGGACACTGGAGTTTGGACTCAGGTCTTCTCTGTTACTAGGCAGGCACTCTACCACTTCAGCTGATCTTCATTTTCTTGTGTGCCTGTCCTGGGGCTTGAACTCAGAAACTATGCATTGTCCATGAGTTTTTTTATTTAAAGGTATCATTCTACCACTTGAGCCACAGGTCCACTTCTAGATTTTTTGGTAGTAAATTGGAGATAAAAGTTTCATGGACCACTATCTTCAGATCTCAACCTCCTGAGGAGCTAGGATTACAGGCATGAGCCAACAGTGCCATTCTTTTTTTTTATTAAAGAATTTATTAACATTGATTTTTACATCATATTTCAAATGACATGTTTAACAAACAAGTATTTAAGAAGGGAATCTATGTACAATCACTACCACTTAGATTTTAAAACAGTTAAAATTAGGCTGAGGGTTTGTATATCATAGATACATAATTTATGTAATAAAACATTATGTCTATAGAGTCATAAATTTTTATATCTATGTAGTTGTGTTTATATTTCCAAATACCATTCTTAAGACAACTCCAGACTGCCAGAACCAGCCGGCAGCGAACCGGGATTCTTCCTCGGGGGGGGGGGGGGGGGGTGAAGACTGGGAAAAGAAATAGACAAGAAAAAGATGGGGTCGGGAGGACTACAGCCTAAGTCAGCAGCCCAAGCCTCCAGCCTAAGACGAGCTTCAGACTACAGCCTAAGCTTAAGACTGTAGCGCCACCATTTATTTCAAGTTCCAACCTTAAATACTTTTCTTAAAGCCAGGAAACTGCCAGGGGTTACATTCGTATAAAACAGCAATCAAGTCTCAGTTAGGTTACATGAGAAGCGATTGGCATCACCCAAAGTCATCCTGATAACAGTTTAATTGTGCAGGTCCAAGGTCACTGACCCCATACTCCGGACAACTATGATTGCCTTTTATTCAATGTCAAAGCTTAGCCTGACTGCACAAGGAAAAAGAAAGACACTGCTCCCAAAGAATCACCTCATCCCCAAGTTTAGCAAAAATACATAAATAAACAAACAAAAAAAGTAAAATGAAAAAAAAAAAAAAAAAGAATCACCTCATCTTCTCTTGTAAGCATTCGGACTCGGTTCTTCAGTGCAAAGGCAGGTGACTTAGGAACAGTAATTGGAAGTACCTTCTTATCAGGAACACCCTAGAAGGAATACGAAACTCAATCAGACATCCCAGAGCAACCCCTAAGCTGTGTAAAAGACTAAAATCCTTTCTTCTTTCCTTTTCCCTCCTTCCTTCCTTCCTTTCGGCAGTCCTGTGGCTTCACCTCAGGGCCTGGGCACGATCCTTGGGCTTTCTCAAGACACGCTATATCCTTGAGCCACAGCACCACTTCTGGCTTCTTCTGTGTTCATTGAACCCAGGGCTTTGTGCATGCTAGGCAAGTGCTCTACAACTAGGCTATGCTCCTGGCCCCAGAATCCTTTCCTTAATGACAATTTCATATACATATCAATATATCCCTCTGCTCCCACACCTATAGAAGTGATCCTCAGGGATCCCAGGATCCACATATGCTCCAGTCCCTTTATAAAAACATTTTTTATTCTTACATTCAGTATGAATGTACTTTTTCCCCAAGTATTTTCTGTTTATAGTAGATGGAAGCAGAGATTCAGAACCCACAAAGGATAGATTATGCACACAAAATTGACTGTACTTCTGGGACAGAGTTAGGGAAGGGATGATATTGTCCAAACAGAATGATATTGTTGTTGGTGGTCAAGAGGCTTGAACTCAGGGCCTGTGCTATCCCTGGGCTCTTTTGCTCAAGGCAAACATTCATCACTTTGAGCAATAGCTCCACTTCTGTTTTTTGTTTTTTTTTGTTTGGTGGGTCATGGGGCTTGAACTCTGGACCTACGTGCTGTCCCTGAGCTCTTCAGCTCAAGGCTACTGCCCTACCCCTGGATCCACAGCACCACCTCCAGTTTTCTGGTGGTTAATTGGAGGTAAGAGTCTCATGGTCTTTAGTGCCCGGGGTCGCTTCGAACCAAGATCCTCAGATCTCAGCTTCCTGAGTAGCTAGGATTACAGGCGGGAGTCTAATAGACTTTGGCCTGTAATATGTGTTCATATTACACACAGTGGGAAGATCATCGTGACTAGAAGAAGGATATCATATACACGGCACTGTCTCTGAGCTTTTTTTTTTCTGCTCAAGTGACCACAGTGCTACTTCCAACTTTCTGGTAGCTAACTGGAGATAAAGAGTTTCACAGACTTTCCTACCTAGGCTGGCTTTGAACTGCAGTTCTCAAGTCTCAGCCTCTGAGTAGCTAGAATATAGATATGAGCCACCAGTGCCCAGCTTATGATTTTTTTTTAACTCTGGAAAATATTAAGTTCAGGCTGCTTTTGACTTACTACTGAAAGAATACAATGAACAAAACTAGGGCCTTAAAGGAAATGTATTATTTTAGTTTCACCAAAAAATATGTTTGACTCTAAACGAAGACAAGACAGTAAGCTAGGCATAATAGCATATGCCTATAGTCTCAACTACTCAGGAAGATGAGAAAAGAGATCTCTTGAGTCTTCAGGATCAAGACCAGATCAAGCAACATAGTAAGATCTCATCTCAAAAAAGTAAATTAAGCCAACTGGTGGTTCATGCCTGTAATGCTAGCTACTCAGGAGGCTGAGATCTGAGAATTGGTTCAAAGCCAGCCCAAGCACTATAAAGCTTTGAGATTCTTATCTCCAATTAATCACTAGAAAATGGGACGAAGGTCTGTGGTTCATGGGTAGGGTGGTAGTCTTGAGCTGAAGAGTTCAGGGAAAGCACCCAGGCCCAGAGTTCCACTAACTGATGAATGTAACTATAACCTCTTTATATATTACCCCTACAATAAAATTTTTTTAAATAAATCAATGAAGCATATGGTAGAATGTATATAATTTACATGAAAATACTGCAGAATTTTATTTAAAGTACTTGAATATCTTCAGATTTTGGTATCTGAGGGGTGGTTCTGTAACCAATCCCCCACAGATACTAAAGGACCATTGTGTATGAAATGGGGACAGAGCAGCTCCTAGAACATATCAATAACACAATGACAACACTCCACTACACATTGTCAACATCAGTTCAAATGCTGCCCCATCCATAAAGCACCTCCTGAATCTTCTGAAAGGAATCATTCTCTCTGAATTCTTATACTTTAAATTTCCTTTTGCTATGTATTATCATCTCTAGCTACTAATATAATGCCCTGTGCACAGTATCATTGAATGTTTCGGAGGCTTCTATTCTTACCACAACATCTTCCAAAATCTTAGTAGGGCAAGGTTTGGAATGAAACTCGAAGTGTTCATCCTCTGATTTCTTCTTTGACTCTCTCTCCTGAATTCTTTTCTCAATTTCCAAATCAAAGCCAATAGGCTGAGTAGGTGGTTTCACAGGTGGTTTCTTGGGTAAGATAGGCCCGCCTTCAAGAATTCTGGGATCAAGCTCCCGTGCTTTGAATTTGTATCTGTAACATGGTGTTCAATGACATCCACAAGAAGAAAAATAAAACAAAAAGTAAAAACTAAACAAAGCATAGCAAAAACAAAAAGTAATCATTAAAATGACATTCCATGGACAATACAATTTCTACTCTCCATACTTCAGATGGCCCCATTATCTTTACTATATTTTTTACTTATTTTTTTCATATTCACACACTAAATCTGCTTTATTTTTTATTTAAGGAAGTACTGGGGTTTGAACTCAGGGCCTCACATACTTGTTAGACAAATACTCTACCACCTAAACCATACGCCCCAGTTCATTTTGCTTTCATTATTTTTAAAATAGGGTTTTGAATTAATGTCCAGGTTAGTCTGACCCAAATTTCTATTTATGTTTTCCATGTAGCTGGAATTGCAGACATAAAATACTCTGCCTGGACTGGTTTCCAGTTTTGATACTAGTAACAATGCTGCAACGAATATTTATACATAAACCTTCTTGAGTATTTGGGCCAATGCAAAGGTTTGCCAACTTAGTAGTTATTCACTCTAAGTTTATAAGAATTTTTGTATATATAGTTTTTCTAATTTATTTTTATTTTTATTGTATTTTATTGTTGGGGTAATGTATACAGGGGTTATAGTTATATTTGTCAAGTAGCGGGTATATTACTTCTTGGACATTGATACCCCTAGTATTTCTAATTATAAGCTTCTTGTTTTCACCTACATAGGGATTTGAACTCAGATTTCTTGATTGTCTTCTTGCTCATGGCTCCAAGTCTCACAGACTTTGGAGCCCAGGCTGGCTTTGAACCATGACCCTCAGATCTCAGCCTCCTAAAGTAGCTAGTATTACAGGTGTGAGCCACTGACACAGCCCGAAGAGAATCTTACCTCCATTTAACCACCAAAAAATGGGAAGTAGTACTGTGGCTCAAGTGGTAGAGCACTAGCCTTGAGCTGAAGAGCTCAGAAACAGTGCCCAGGCCCAGAGTTCAAGCCTCACAACCGACAAAAAAAAAGGGGGGAAGCAGGGGCCCTTGGGACAAGAACAGGTGTATCTCTGTTTGATAGCTATTCTTCATAGCTGTAAACAGTTCTTGGCTCAATGATTATATTTTCAATTATGAAATTATCCTATTGAGTTAATTTCCAGATTTCAATGTATTATTTAAAGAATAAGAAAAACAGATACATTTTAAATTTTACTATCTATCCATCCATCCATTACTTAACATCTCCACTACTTTAAAAGATCAGAGTTTCTCTTCATGGAGGAAGTTCCCTTTCTCAAAAAGAAGCACAAAGGCTGGGTTTGATGGTGTATACCGATAGTCCCAGTACTTGGGAGGCTGAGGATGGAGATTGTGAGCTACACAGTGAGACCTATCAATAAAATTAAATAATAAAATAACTGTGACCTACCTAGGCTAAACTCAAAAGACATTCTTTGATTGGAATTCTAAGGGCTGATAATGTAGCTCAGCAGTATAGTACCTGTTTAGCATGCTTAAGGACTTAAGTTTTATCTTTAGCATGCAAGAAAGGAAGAAAGGAATCAAGACTTACAATTATCTCATTCTCTCACCTCTGCATTAGATTTTTACCAGTTTACAATCTAGGACATCTGCATTCTTCCACTTTCAGTCTTTCCTCCAATCATAGAACCCAAAACTCAATGTCACAAATTCTCATGAAAAGAAAAACAGTAACAGAGAAAGCAGGCAAGTATTAGAACTCTTCTTTAGACACTGCCAACAGGACTTACTGTTGTAATTTCTCAAATTCCTCTTCCTCCTGCTCAGCAGCACTTTTGCATGTCACAGGCCTTGCTCGTAATTTCGTTTGCAGTGTTGGAGTCTGAGGGTCTCTGGAGATCTTGGGCACAGACGACTTGGAGGGCAAGAGGCCTGAAAAATGGAGGTCATAAATTCACTTAATTCTGCAAGTTCCAATTTAGCTTCTAAGTGCTGACTCAACTAGGCAGATGAGAAATGAGTAACAAGTTAGAATATCTGACCCTCTACAGTAAGCTCAGCTTAAATCAGGCAAATGCCCACTCCCTTCTTCCTGTCACTCTGGTGAAGAGTAGGTAACCTCTGGGTAAATTCTCCTGCAACCTTCTAAATTTAACTCTAGTCAGGTCTGATCCTGCACAGGTCTGTACTTTCTACTGCTACCACCAACTATCTTGCTCATTACTGATAAGTTTTTTTTATTCCAATCTTAAATCATAAGGCCTTCCAAAGACCAAGTAATAGCTCTGAATGTTTTTTTAACTTCCTAAAAGCATCTGTACCAAAGCATTAAGAAAGAATACTACTCACAGAAATTCAAATGGTAAAAGTTAAAAAACTAACTCCGTAGGGGCCGGGAGTTTGGCCTAGTGGTAGAGTGCTTGCCTAGCATGCACGAAGACCCGGGTTCAATTCCTCGTTACCACATACATAGAAAAAAACAGCCGGAAGTGGTGCTGAGATTCAAGTGGTAGAGCTCTAGCCTTGAGAAAGTCCAAGTACAGTGTTCAGGCCCTGAGCTCAAGCCCAGGACTGGCAAAAAATAAATAAATAAATAAATAAATAAAAAACTAACTCCGTGAATGTACTAATATTAAGACCATCATTTCCATTCATCACCCATTTATCTAAACAGGGACGACCCTCCTAATTTTCCCAGATATTTCTGAGTCCTTCAGTAGATCTGACAATATTAATAGAGAAAGATAAAAACCTAATCTAACCATGCACTGGTGGCTCATTCCTATAATCCTAGCTACTCAGAAGGTTGATATCTAACAATCATAGTTCAAAGTGAGACAAAGCAGGAAAGTACACAAGACTCCTATCTCCAATCAACTACCAAAAACTGGAAGTGGAACTGTGACTCGAATGATTATATACTAGGGATGAGCAAAAATAAATATAGCTCAAAGAACTATTACCCAAGCCCTGAGTTCAAGCCCCAGAAATAGAACAACAAAAAAAAGTTTACTTACATTAGAAATCAGACAAGTTTAAAAAAAAAAGAAGAAATCAGACAAGTTCCAAATAAACATGTATTTTAAGAATACTTCTGCAGTTTTCATTTCTTTGTGGGACTGAGCCTTATGCATACTAAACAGAGGCACCACTACATGAAACCATAATTTAGCTGCAACTGTAGTTTCATTTTCTTTTTTTAGTTTGTTGAAGGACTTGAACTCAGGGCCTGAGAGCTGTCTCTGAGCTATCTTGTGCTCAAGACTAGCACTCTAGCACCATAGCACCACTTCTGGGTTTTGAGTGGTTTATTGGAGTTAAGAATCTCACAGCTGGAAGCCAGGTGTGGTGGCTTACACCTGTAATCATAGCTACTTAGGAGGCTGAGATCTGAGGATCAAGGTTCAAAGCCAGCCCCAGCACTAAAAAAACCTGAGGCTCTTATCTCCAATTAATCACTAGAAAACAGGAAGTGGGGTTGTGGCTTCAGGGGTAGGGCAGTAGCCTTGAGCTGAAGAGCTCAGGGACAGAGCCCAGGCCTACAGTTCAAGACCCGAGACAGACAAAAGAAGGAGAAGGAGAAAGAGGAGGAAGAGAAGAATCATCTCATGGGAACTTTTCTGTCTTCCAGCTATGACCCCCAGGTCTCAGCCACCTCAGTAGCTAAGATTACAGGTGTGAGCCACCAGCACCTGGTGGTTGTTTTTGTTGTTGTTACTATTGTTTTGTGAGTCCTGTGGCTTGAACTCAGGGCCTGGGCACAGCCCTAAGCTTCTTTTGCTTAAAGCTAGTATTCTACCACTTGAACCAGAGCAGTACTCACAGATTTTTCTGTTTATGTGCTACTGAAGAAGCCCCAGGACTTCATGCATGCTAGGCAAGCATTCTACCCCTAAGCCACATTCCCAGCCCAGGTATATTATCTTAAATTATTCTTTAGAATTCTCTCACCTGTTCACCACTGAAATGCTACAAAATAGCATGTGCACCCATGCCCCTCAATTTTGCATCTTCCTTTCAAAGAATAGTTATTGCTTTCCTCTAGAAGGAAACTTACTAAAACCTTCCTGCTTGCTCCTCAAATGGTATCTGTTAGGGGTTCTTTTATGGAAGGCTTGAACCTGCTGTGCAAGAGGCACATATGCAGAAGTTGCTTCATCAAATGTCCTTTTCTTTCCTTGGGATAGATTGAAAGGCTTAACAATGGTACATCCCTTCGTTGCTCGAGCCTGAAAAGAGAAAAGTTATTCCCCACATTAGATGTTATAAAAGAGTATAAATCTATTACAAGCCATATATTCAGCATAGTGATCAAAGTAAAAAGAACCTATATAAAGTAGAAATCACTATATTCCAAAGTTTGTCGATCCTTAAGCAAGGGTTAGAATTAGTCTAACAAATAGAGGGTGCATTCTGCAACAGTAAATAGTAGTTTTTCCAAGAATGCCCATATTTTAAACCAATCAATAGCAAACTTTCTTAGAATTTAAAGAAAAAGAAAAAGCTGTCATGGCAGAAGGTATCTCACTTTAAATCTACTAAAAACGAAAGAAAAAACAAAATAAACAAAAAACCCAACACCAGCCTTACAGGTCCACACCAGTTTAGGCAAATATTACCTAACTACAATCATTAATTGTGATAAAATTGGTCTCTGACTAGAAGCAAGGACTATTTCAAAGGCAGTAGTAACAACTTCAGGGTTTATGACATAGAGTGTGAGTGCAAGGACAATCTGAGCTACATAGTGGGCCTCCACTCACTGGTCCCCATCCACAAAGATGTTTACTTGTGAAATCATGGCATACATTACTATTTGAAGCCTCCTTCTGCATATGAGTAAATTCCATCCACTTTTCTGCAAACAACATTTCATCCTTTTTTATAGCTAAATAATACTCTATTGGATACATGTAGCACTTTGTTTTTGTTGGTTGTGGGACTAGAAGTCAGGGCCTGGACCTCAAAGTCCTCGAGGTCCTTTTGCTTTAGGCTAGCACTCTAGCATTTTGAACCATAGTGCCACTTCTGGTTTTCTGGTGATTAAACATGAAAGTCTCATGGACTTTGCTGCCCAGGCTGGCTCTGAACCATGATCCTCGGATCTCAACCTCCTGAGTAGTTAGAATTATAAGTGTGAGCCACCAGCACCCAACATGTAGCATATTTTTTTAAAAATCAGTTGTTAGGGGGTCAGGAGTTTGGCCTAGTGGTTAAAGTGCTTGCCTAGCATGCACGAAGACCCGGGGTTCGATTCCTTGGTACCATATACCTAGACAAAAGCTGGAAGTGGTGCTGAGGCTCAAGTGGTAGAGCTCTAGCCTTGAGAAAGTCCAAAGACAGTGCTCAGGCCCTGAGCTCAAGCCCAGGACTGACAAAAAAAATTGGTTGTTAGGCACCAGGCTGGTTCCACATCTTGGCTACTGTGAATAGTGCTGCTGTAGATATGGGTGAGCGTGTATCTCTCTCTATGTTGATTTACATTCATTTGCCTAGATGCCCAAGAGTGTTATAGCAGGATCATATGGTAGTTCTATTATTTCTTGAGGAATCTTCCTATTGACTTCCACAGTGATTGAACTAGTTAACATTCCCACTGATAGATAATGAATCAGAATTTCTTTCCCCCACATCCTCACCAGCACTTATTTTTCTTGATGATGGCCATTCTGCATTGGATGAAATGGAATCTCACTGTCATTTTGATTTGTATTTCCTTTATAACTAAGGATATTGGACATCTCTTCATGTATTTATTAGCCATTTATATTACTTTTTACTTTTTGGCTATACTCAGGATTTGAACTCTTATGCTTGATAATGTGTTATTATACTGCTGAGCCACGTCTCCAGACCTATTTTTCCCTAGTTATTTTTAAGATAGGGTCTCATTTTCCACCAAGGCTTATGCCTGACCACAATCTACTTATTATAAGTTTCTCTATAATTCTGTACACTGGAATGACAAGGTTATGTACCACCACATCTAGCCTTTCTTTCATGGATACTTTATGATTGGCCTAACACCCAGATCCTTCCAATCTCAGCCTCCATGAAGCTTGGGTTGATAGGTGCACACTGATGCATCCAGTAATGAATGGGTTGAGGAGTCTTGTGAAATCTTCTGCCAGTGCCAAACAGAGATCTTACTATTCTCAACCCCCAAAGTAGCTGGATTACAGGCATGGACCATTAATGACCAGTTCTGTGTCTTTTCTTTTGAGAAATGCCTGCTCAATTCACTATCCCATTTAGTCATTGTTTTGGGCTCTTTATATATTCTGGATATTGATTTTGTCCAATGAATAGTCAGGAAAGATTTTCTCCCATTCTGTGGATTGTTTTCTTGATTCTGGTAACAGTTTTCCTTTGATGTGAAATAAGTTCTAATTTTAATGCATCCCATTCATCAATTCTTGCTCTTATTTACTGAAGTCCTTTTAGGAATGTTGCTTTTGTCTATCTTTCTAGTGTTTTCCTTATGCTTTCATGTAGTAGTTTCAGTATTTGGGGTCTCACACTAAGGTCTTTCATCTATCTTGAATTATTTTCATACAGAATAAGACACAGATTCAGTTCCAGTCTTCTGTATGTAGATATCCATTTGTTAAAAAGTCTGCCTTTTGGCTAGGTATTGGTGGCTCAGGCCTGTAATCCTAGCTACTCAGGAGGCAAAGATGTAAGATTTAAGGTTCAAAGCCAGCCAGGTAAGGAAAGTCAATGACTTATTTTCAATTCACCATCACAAAAGCCAGAAGTGGAGCTGTGATTCAAATGGTAAAGTACTAGCCTTGAACAAAAGAGCTCAGTGACAGAGCCCTGACACTGAGTTCACACTTCAGGACTAGGACATTCTGTCCAAAATAATTTTTGGCTTTGTCAAAAATCAAATGTGTGTAATTCTGTGGATTTATTTCTAAACATACTATTCTATTCCATTCATCAACTTGTCAATTTTTTCCTCCAGTCCTAGGGACTTAACTTAGGGCCTAAACACTGTCCTTGAGCCTTTCTCAAGACTAGAGTTCTACCACTTGAGCCTCAGCACCACTTTGGCTTTTTCTATGTATGTGATACCAAAGAATTGAACCTGGGTCTTCATGCATGCTAGGCAAGCACTCTTACTACTAGGCCAAAACTCCCAGCCCTGGATTTCTTTTCTTTTTGGTGGTAGCATTGGGGTTTGAACTTTGAGCCCCGAGTTTGCAGAGCAGATACTCTACCACTTTAGCCATTCCCTAGCCTTTTTAGTGTTGCATTTCTCCCAGGCTTGCCTTAGACTATAATCCACCTACCTAGTACTCTATGTAACTAAATATGATATATATGCCCAGCATGGCCAGTTTGTTTGTTGAGATAAGACCTCATTAGCTGAGCAGTGGTGGCTCATGTCTGTAATCCTAGCTACTCAGGAAGCTGAGATCTAAGAATCATGGTTCAAAGCCAACCCAGGCAAGAAAGTCCATGAGATTCTTATTCCAATTAACCACCAAATAAACAGAAGCGGAGCTACAGTTCAAAGCAGTAGAATACTAGCCTTGAGCAAAAGAACTCAGGGACAGTACTCAAATCCTGAGTTCCAGGCCAACTGCCCCGATTCTCCACTCCCCACCACCCGCCAAAAAAGATCTCATTAATTTTTCACTCACTGCTCTCAAAGTATGATTGTCCTGATTCCTCCAGGCTTCAGCTGTATATAATGCACAGCTGTATGCATGTATATATACATATATGTGTGCATGTATACATGAGTGCATATATGTATGTGCATATATATGTATATAATTTTTTTTTAATTTTGGCTGATTCAGTGGCTTTGATTCAGTAGTTCACACTCTACTTACAGCACTCTACTACTTGAGTCATGTATCTATCCTGTTTTTTGGGGGTTTTCTTTTTGTGGGTTATGGGGCTTGAGCTCAGCCTGGGCTCTGTCCCTGAGCTCTTCAGCTCAAGGCTACCACCCCACCCTTGAGCCAAGCCCTGTGTCCCATTTTCTGGAAGTTAGATGGAGATAAAGTCTCAGGTCCTTTTGTGCCTGGCTGGCTTGATCCTCAGATCTCAGCCTTCTGTAGCTAGGATTACAGGTATGAGCCACTTCGCCCACTCTATCCTGGTTTTTTGCTAGTTAACTGAAGATAGAGTCTTGAGAACTTTTCTGCCCAGAGTAGCTAGGAATACAGGCAAGACTGCTCTTCAGCCTTATATACATTCAAATTCGATTTTCACAGGAACTTAGCAAGATTATTCCAAAAGGGTTAGAGCAATTTGTCCAAAATTGTAGTGTACAGAGAATTTTTATCAACCTTAATTCACTACAGGCTTCTTTCAATTATACCAATACTACATCTGAATGCTACCAAATTAGCAACAAGAATATTCAGTTAACTTCTTAACTTACAGGAGAAGCAGGATGCTTTCGCAATTCAGCGGTAAAGTTTACTTCCTTGTACTCCTCCTGGTTCTTAGGATGTTGTTTAATTCGCTCATCTGTGCGGAAGTAGAAGTCAACAGGTTTGGTGACCTGGCTCACTGATTTCTTCACAGGTTGCCCTGAGTGTGGAGCAGAGTAAAATATATAGAACATTAAGAACAGAGAATAATTGTTAAGTTTCTTTTTTGTTGGTTCTAGGATTTGAACTCTGGGCTTGGGCGCTGTCTCTGAGCTCTTCAGCTCCAGGCTACCACCCTACCACTTGAGCCACAGCACCACTTCTGGTTTTCTAGTGGTTAATTGGAAATAAGAGTCTCAGGGACTTTAGTGCCAGGGCTGGCTTTGAACCTTCATCTTCAGATCTCAACCACCTTAGTAACTAGGATTACAGGCGTGAGCCACTATACCTATTATAGTTATTTTAGTATTTCTGTTACCATAGATCTAACTTTGTTGACTATCAATCTATAACACAAAACTTGCAATAAGTCAGCGACATGAACCCTAATTGATGAAGTCTTTTGATCAGATGTAAACTAGATAACTCAAGGAGGAAAGAATCTCATTTCCCAGATATAGCCACCAGAACACTTTTGGTACAAAACTCTATGGAGCCAGGCGTGGTGGCTCTGGTACAAAAATCTATGGAGCCAGGCGTGATGGCTCACGCCTGTAATCCTAGCTACTCAGGAGGCTGAAATCTGAGGATCAAGGTTCAAACCCAGCCCAGGCACAAAAAGACCTGAGATTCTTATCTCCAATTAACCTCTAGAAAATGGGAAGTGGGGCTTAGCTCAAGGGTAGGGCAGTAGCCTTGCGCTGAAGGGCTCAGGGACAGCACACAAGGGAGTTTAAGCCCCATGACCCACAAAACAAAACAAAACAAAACTATGGATTCACTCTACGTGTGCACACCTACTATGTGTATGTGTGTATTTTGCTAGAGATCTAACCCAGGGCTTCATGAGTGCTAGTCAATTCCAGTCAAGTCTTGAACTATATTCCTTAACTCTATGGATTGACTTAACCCTATTGACTGACTTAAAAAAATAAACTCAGCCTCTCTAAGAGGCAAATTCTTTAATCTCCATGGTGCTTTTCTGAGTAAGCAGAACTTTAAAGCTCTGATGACACAAGTAACTATAACAGCTCTTTGCCTGCCAAAGCAAAGCAGAATTGTGACCACTTCCCTCATACTTTTCCTCAGTAGCCACAATTTGCCTCAGCTCTCTTTTCCTCAGCTTTAGAAGAAAAAGGAATAACAGTTAACAGAAAAACTGGCATGGGCTCTTGAGTCACTTCCCTCAGGCCTACCATTTCCCTTAATACATTTCTCTATTGCCTTGCTTTATTGCATTTAAAAAGTAAAAAAAAAAAAATAGGGGCCAGGAGTTTGGCTTAGTGGTAGAGTGCTTGCCTAACATGCACAAAGACCTAGGTTCAATTCCTCAGTACCACACACACAGAAAAAGCTGGAAGTGGTGCTGTGTGTGGCTCAAGTGGTAGAGCTCTAGCCTTCAGAAGGCCTAAGGACATTGCTTAGCTCCCCCTTTTCCCCCTCCCCTGACTTTAAGCTCCAGGACTGGCAATGAATCAATCAATACATCTGGCACCAGTGGTTCATGCCTATAATCCTAGCTACTCAGGAGGCTGAAATCTGAGGATCACAGTTTGAAGCCAGCCTAGGCAAAAAAGACCCCATGGGATTCTTTTCTTTTTTTTTCATATATATATATATATATATATATATATATTTTTTTTTTTTTTTTTTTTGCCAGTCCTGGGCTTGAGCTCAGGGCCTGGGCACTGTCCTTGGACTTTCTCAAGGCTAGAGCTCTACCACTTGAGCCTAGCACCACTTCTGGCTTTTTTCTATGTATGTGGTACCGAGGAATTGAACCCGGGTCTTCATGCATGCTAGGCAAACACTTTAACCACTAGGCCAAACTCCTGGCCCTCATATATTTTTTTATTGTAATTAATAGAAGGGTTACATTACATTCACCAGATGAAAGGTGCATTACTTCACATACATTGATACCCTTTCTCATGTCTTGGTCCCCATTTCCCTCCCCCCACCCCCACCCCCCATGGGATTCTTATGTCCAATTAAAAACCAGAAGTGGCACTGTAGCTTAAGTGTTAAAAGGCTAACCTTGAGCACAAAGAGGATCAGGGACAGTGTCCAGGCCCGGAGATCAAGCCCCACAAACAACAACAACAACAACAACAACAACAACAATAATAATAATTTTTTAAAAAACCCTAGCCAGGCATGGTGTCTCACACCTGTAATCCTAGCTACCGAGGCTGAGATCTGAGGATCATGGTTCAAGGCCAGCTCAGACACTAAAAAGTCCATGAGACTCATCTCCAGTTAACCACCAGAAAACCAGAAGTGACTCTGTGGCTCAAGGGGTAAGGCAGTAGCCCTGAGCTGAAGAGTTTAAGGACAGTTCCCAGGCTCAGAGTCCAAGCCCCATGACTGACCAAAAATTAAGATTCAACTATAGCCAAACTGACCTGCTCCTTCAAGAGCAAGCTTCTTAAATTCTTCATTTTTTTTCCGCATCTCCATCACTTCCTGCTGCATTTTCAATGTTTTCTCTAACTCTTGTTCCTCAGTACTTTTTAGAATCTTCTGCCTAAGAAGCAAAAGAGGAGAAGGAGGCTCAATGATTCAGAATCATTTGAAGGTTATTATAGGCAAGGTACTATAGACTGTTTTTAATCTACAATAAAATAGTAATCAAAAGCATAAATATTATCTAGTACACACATGAGCTTAGATTTCTTTTCTCCCTACCAGTCCAGGAGCTTGAACTCAGGGTCTGGGCATTGTCCCTGAGCATTCTTTAGGCAAGGCTACCACTTTACAACTTGAGTCACAGCTTCACTTCAGACTTTTTTTTTTTTTTTTTTTTGGTTTTCTGGTCCTGAAGCTTGAACTCTGAGCCTGGGCACTATCCCTTAGCTCCTTTGGCTCAAATCTAGCACTTTGATCCACAGTGCCACTTCTGGGGTTTTCTGTGATTAACTAAAGACAAGGGTCTCATAGACTTTTCTCCCTGGGCTAGCTTTGAACTGTAACCCTCAGATGTCAGCCTCCTAAGTAGCTAGGATTACAGGTATGAGCACCAATGCCCTGCCTCATTTATTTATTGCCTGAACTGGAGCTTGAACTCAGGGTCTGAGCACTGTTGTTAAGCTTTCTCAAGGCCAGCACTCTACCACTTGAGCTACAGTATCACTTCTAGCTTTTTCTGTGTATTATGGTACCAAGGAATCAAACCCAGGGCTTCGTGCATGCTAGGCAAGCACTCTACAACTAGGATACACTTCCAGTCCCACAAAATTAATTAAGCAGCATACTTTAAAAGCTGAGTGCAGTGGCTCATGCCTATAATCCTAACTACTCAAGAGGCTGAGATCTGAGAATCAAGGTTCAAAGCCAGCCCGGGCAAAAAAGAACCTGAGACTCTTACTTCCAATTAACCTCTAGAAAATGGGAAGTGGGGCTTGGCTCAAGGGTAGGGTAGTAGCCTTGAGTTGAAAAGCTCAGGGACAACACCCAAGCCCAGAGTTCAAGTCCCATGACCAACCAAAAAAAAAAAAAATTAACTACCACATTTCAAAAGCAGAACCCAAAGGTTGTTTACTAACTGACTGAAAATAAAGTATATTTACTTAAGTAAAGATGCAATAGGACTGAAAAAACTGTCTAATTTTGGTAGTAAGAGCTTTTACTAATCTTTTCCTTTTGTACTTTTTATGTGTATATGCCCGTCCTGGAGCTTGAACTCCAGGGCTCTATCCCTGAGCTTGCTTTTGCTAACGGATAAGTATTCTACCATTCTGAGCCATTCTGGCTTTTTTTGGTGGTTATTTAAAGATAAAAATCTCATGAATTTTCCTGTCCAGGACATTTTCCCAAGCATTATAATACAAATATACTGGTTTGTATTCTAGTTATTTACCTTACAGGTGGCACACAAGTCAAAGAAGGTTTGCCCTTGGCTTTCTCTGGGGAAGATCCATTCTTTTTCAAAGTACCTTGAGTACTGCCTTCTTCAAACTCCTTTGGCTTCTTTTCATTGTGAGACCTTGAGTTATAACAACAAAAACTACACTTTGAATTCCTTAAAGCATTCCTCCTACCACCCTCCTCCCCAAACTGACAACATAAGCTTAAATATCTTCATGTTTAGGATAACAAGCATGCTTTCACTACAAGATACTCCCTAAAGCACCATCAGACCATACACAACAATGCCTCCACTAAGTAAACTGTGAAGAAATCCACAAGTGAGGAGTCCAAGTGAGAGCTGTGCAGTGGTGACTCAGGAAATACAACATCAGATTATGGACCAATAGTCAGCTAGATGCTAATAACTGTTTCATCCCTTTCTTATTACTAAAACCTAAATTTGGACCATAGCAGCAACAAATCAAAGATATTTTACGTAGTTCAATATGCTCTCTTGCAAATGGGGGGCACAAGTGTGAGGCTGGACAACTAAGATATAATTTAAGGGCTTCTGAGAAAAACCTCATTTTCCTAGTATGAATTCTGCCCAAACACACTACTGCTGTACCCTTTTGTAATTCTCCATGTTCACTCAAAGGTCTAAGTCCAACACTAGTGGTAGGAGGCCTGGGATGCCTGCCTGTAGCAGTTACAAGCAGTGGCTACCTACACTTTCATTTTCTTGAAAGGTGGAATTTCACTGCTGACAACAGGTGTTGCACATCTCTTTGCTTTCATTTGAATCTGGCATTTTTCCTTCCGCTCCAAATTCTTCTGAGCAGACAGCCTTGTAGATCGTCTATGATAGAGTAATTGACAAAATTATTTCATAATGAATTCATCTCCTATAGACATGTTCTTCAAAAATGTGGAAATTGGTTCTACTACAAAGGCTAGAATAAAGTTTAGTATTAGGGATGGGAGGGTGGCCTCGTGGTAGAAAGCTTGCCTAGCATGCACAAAGCCCTGGGTTTGATTCCTCGTTACCATATACACAGAAAAAGCCAGAGTGGTGCTATGGCTCAAGTGGCAAGGCCCTAGCCTTGAGCAAAAAATGTCCAACAACAGTACCTAGGCCCTGAGTTCAAACCCCAGGACTGGCAAAAAAAAAAAAAAAGTTAAGTATTACTGTCTATATTTCAGAAATCTAACCTCCTTCACGGTATTGATATTTTGGTATATATAATATTCCAAGTTTTTAAATCCATATATATGTATTAATTTTTTTACTAGTTACATCAGCTTATTTCATAACATGCTTTTTAGAAAATATATTTTTGAACTGGGAATTTGGCCTAGTTGTAGAGTGCTTGCTTAGCATGCAGGAAGACCTGGGTTCAATTCCTTAGTACCACATACATAGAAAAGCCAGAAGTGGTGCTGTGGCTCAAGTGGTGGAGCACTAGTCTTAAGGAAAAACCAAGGACAGTGCTCAGGCCCTAAGTTCAGTTCCCCAGGACTGGCAAAGAAAGAAAATATATTGTTTAACTATTATTAT
Source organism: Megascapheus bottae (assembly GCF_031878675.1). Taxonomy (NCBI): domain Eukaryota; kingdom Metazoa; phylum Chordata; class Mammalia; order Rodentia; family Geomyidae; genus Megascapheus; species Megascapheus bottae. The sequence goes on along the minus strand of NC_143526.1, from coordinate 28,913,272 downwards.
AAAGTAACAGAGGGGTTACTGCTTCCTAAGTCAGGTAATGAGAACATTTCTTTTTGGGCAATGTCACCCTTTTCTCTGCTCTCTTCCAGTTTTTCCCTCCCATCTCCACCTAAAAGTTTCCTAGTTTATTTTCAATATAGTGACTAGTAAGTATCATTGCTGCATTTGTTTACCATTTGTCCCTCTATTTCTGTGCCCTCCTCCCCTTATCCCAAGGACAGATAAATGAACAAAGAAAACAACAAAAACCTTCTTGTTTCCATTGCCTGGAATTCATTTCAATAAATATTATTTTATATGATCACAGGCACCTTTGTGTTCCTCCCCTAAGAGTATCCTTTTCTGGTCTCACTGTGTGTGAATGCCTAGAGTCCTATATAATCTATCGTGTCCTAGTGTATTTTAGATCTAGCTTCACATATGAGAGAAAATATGTGCTATTGGTGTCTCAGAGCCTGGCTTACTTCTCTTAAATACACTTTAATCTTGAAGAAAAAGTAGAAAAAGAAAGGAAAGGAAAAGAAAACAGAATGCAGGGAAGGGAAGGGAAAAGAGGCAATGGGAAACCAAGGAAAGGAAAAATAAGGCACAGCACTAGTGGCTCATACATGTAATCATCCTAACTATCTAGGAGGCTAAGAATGAGAGGATCATGTTCAACCAATAGCTGAATTAAAATGCTACAACGCTAACAAGTATCTGGATGACAGTTGAGAATACAGCTCCGTGGAAGTGTTTTCCTATCATATGCAAGACACTGAGTTCCATCCCTGCATGAGTGAATAAAAGAATACATATGGAAGTAAATAAATATTTAAAAGACAAAGTGGAAATGGAGTAATAATAAAAAAACAGATGAAATGTATCAATTATATTAATAGTAATGTAGTGATATCAATTGCCAATATTAATTATTTGTATTAATTGTTTTTTAAAAATTCAAGCAAAAAGCCAAGATTAGCAAACTGTATATAAAAAGCAAGGTCTTACTAAGTGCTATCTAAGATGATAGACTAGGGCCAGGAGTTTGGCCTAGTGGTAGAGTGCTTGCCTAGCATGCACTAAGACCACGGTTCAAGTCCTGGGTTCCACATACATAGAAAAGCCTAAAGTGGTACTGTGGTTCAAGTGGGTAGAGCACTAGCCTGGAGGAAAGCCCAAGTGCTCAGGCCCTGGGCTCAAGCCCAGGACTGGCAAAAAAAAAAAAAAAAATCTGAAATTGAGACTAGAGTGAGAGCAGGGCATAGTGGTAATCATGCAGTGCTTAGCATGCACAAAGTTCTGGGTTTGATTCCCTAGAACCATATACACAGAAAAAGCTAGAAGTGGCGCTGTGGCTCAAGTGTGGCACATCGTTTGAAATGTAATGTAAAAATCAATGTTAATAAATTCTTTAATTAAAAAAAAGCTTAATGCTGCCAAGTGCAATGGCTCACGCCTGTAATCCTAACTACTCAGGAAGATGAGATCTGAGGATCAAGGTTTAAAGCCAGCCTGAGCACTAAAGACTCTGAGGCTCTTATCTCCAATCACTACAAAAGGGGAAGTGGGGCTGTAGCTCAAGTGGTAGGGTGGTAGCCTTGAGTTGAAGAGCTCAGGGACAGTGTCCAGGCCCCAGAGTTCAAGCCCTATGACCCACAAAAACAAACACAAACACAAAAACAAAAGCTTAATACTGAAGAACAAAAAGTGACATTTTTTACATGAAAAAAATGTAAAACTTATCCACACAAGGCCTTTAGATCATGCTTGAATTCTACCTCTGAATTTGCCTTAGGCAAGTAACTATGAAGTTTTATCTATAAAGTAAGCTTACAAGCTATAATTTCTAAGTGTTAAGTGAAGCAACAAAGAATCTTAGATAGTATGGCATTAAGAAGGTGATCTGGGGCCCGGGAGTTTGGCCTAGCGGTTAAAGTGCTTGACTAGCATGCACAAAGACCCGGGTTCGATTCCTCGGTATCCCACATACACAACCAAGCCGGAAGTGGCAGAGACGAGACACAACCAAACCGGAAAAGTGGCAGAGACAAGACTGCGACGGCGACAGAGAGTGAAAGAAGCGAGCTGAGCTGAAGTGAACAGAGCCCAACCGAGTGGTGGCCGGAGCGAGCGGGGCCTGAGCGTGCGGGACCGGAGCGTGCGGGAGCGAGCCGAGCCAGAGCCAGCGAGGCCGGAGCGAGCGGGGCCAGAGCGAGAAGGGGCCAGAGCGAGCAGAGCCAGGAGCAAGCGAGAGCTGGCCGGGCCGGAGCGAGCGGGGCCAGAGCAAGCGGGGCCAGAGCAAGCCAGGAGCAGGGCCGGGCCGGAGCGAGCGGGGCCAAGAGCGAGCGGGCCGGAGCGAGCGGGGCCTGAGCTAGAAAGGGGGCCTAGCCGGGCCGGAGCGAGCGGGGCCGGAGGGAGCGGGGCCGGAGCGAGCGGGGCCGGAGGGAGCGGGGCCGGAGCGAGCAGGGCCGGAGCGAGCGGGGCCTGAGCTAGAAAGGGGGCCGAGCCGGGCCGGAGCGAGCCCGAGAAAGAGAAAGGGGCCAAAAAAAAAAAAAAAAAAAAGGTGATCTGTTGATTATTTTTCTGAACATTATTATTATTATACTAACAACTTTTAAGCTGCTAAAAACAATCTTACCTCTGAGGCTGAGCTGGGGTATTTTTTGATATGGCTCCCTCGAGTTGTAAGGAAGAACAAGTACTTGATGGAACAGAATGTTCTATAAGATTTTCTTTTTCTGCCTCTTTGTAGTAAGTGTTATCAACTGTGGGAGAAGAAAAACTAGTCAGCACTCAAATCCCAAATAAATTAGTTCAAAGGATGTATGTGTATTTGTGGATATATATATATGTATATATAACTTAATATAAAACTTTAGCTAGAAATCACATATATAGGAGCCAGGAGCATGGCCAAGTGGTAAAGTGCTTGCCTAGCATGCATGAAGCCCTGGGTTCAATTACTCGGTACCAAATACAGAGAAAAAGCCAAAAGTGGTACTGTGGCTCAAGTGATAGAGTGCCAGCTTTGAGCAAAACCCCAGAATGCATACAAAAAGAAAAGAAAGAGGAATACCAGTTTTTGTTCAGATTCTGAACTGAAAAGATATCACCAATGTCCGAGCATTATTTGAAAGTCCACCTAGCAGCTCAGACTACAAACTACACACATTCACTGAAAATATGGCTCTCATATGATAGTATTGAGGCCAATTCAGAATTATTATTATTATTTTTTGCCAGTCTGGGGCTTTAACTCAGGGCCTGGGCACTGTCCTTGGACACTTTTTGCACAAGACTGGCTAGTGGCTACCGCTTGAGCCACAACGCCACTTCTAGCTTTTTCTGTGTATATGGTATAGGGAATCAAACCCAGGACTTTGTGTATGCTAAGCAAGAATGGTTACCACTATGCCCCGCTCTCACTCTAGGCTCAATTTCAGAATTTTTTTTTTTTGCCTGGGCTTGAGCCCAGGGCCTGAGCACTGTCCTTGGACTTTCTCAAGGATCTACCACCTGAGCCTCAGCACTACTTCCGGCTCTTTTTTTTTTCTATGTATGTAGTACTAAGGAAGTGAACCTGAGTTTTTGTGCATATTAGGCAAGCACTCTACCACTAGGCCAAACTTCCAGCCCCTTAATTTCACAATAATTTTTAAAAGTTCTCAATAGATTATGATAACAGTTGTGCAATACTGAATACATTGAAAAATACTCCAAATGTACACTGTGATATGTGAATCATAACTAAATGGAATTTTTTTTGGTCAGTCATGGGCTTGAATTCTGGACTTGGTCACTGATTCTGAGGTCTTCAGCTTAAGGCTACTGCCCTACCCCTTGAGCCACAGCACCACTTCTGGTTTTTTCGTGGTTAACTGGAGATAAGAATCTCACAGACTTTTGTGCCTGGGCTGTCTTTGAACCACGATCCTCAGATCTCAGCCTCCTGAGTAGCTAGGATTACAAGCGTGAGCCACTGGAGCCGTTAATGCTACTATTACTAATGAACCATTTTTAAGGAAATTTCTGACCTTTTAAAGCATATTTCTCATGATCAGACAAAATTTTGCAAATGTAGTATAGTAACTACCACTTTAAATGTCCATCATCTTTTAAAATCAGATGCCTGACTCAAAGAATTCTTACATGATGTTGAGTAGTACATCTTTTCTCCTGCCATTTTGTTCCCAGACAGACCTAAGTTAAGTTACATTAATTAAATTTTGTCATTAAAAAATTTTGTCATGATCTGGCAATAAAATTCTATATTACCTTAAGTTTGAAGAGATTTTTTTTAACGTACTGCGGTTAGTTACAACTTCATCATGGAAAAAAAATAGCCTATTTCACCAATAAGAAACCAACAGATACAGAACTTAGATTATTTACCTAGATCTTCAATCTCCTAAAACATTCCTCACCTTTCTAACTAGAAAGTTCTTTTTTCTAAAATGTTTTCTTACCTGATTTCAAAGGTGTGGTACTACCTTGCTGAAGTTTAGCTTTTCTCAAGGAAGTCTTGGCAGGAAAAAGCTCTTCTATCCCATTGTTCCCAGGAAACTTGTTCTCCAAATTGGCCTTCTTGTCTGTGAAAAGGTAAGATCATTCAAACTATCATGAAGGAAGCAAAACAAATCAGCACCGTAAATTTCAAATGGACAGCAAAGACCCTTCCGAGCACTCTTCCAACTCATTTAGCAAAAACAAGTTCTAGCAACCAAAAGAAATGCGTGTGTCTAATACATCAGAGATAAGACTGTAAAATCACCAAGAAAACTAGCAACATTAAACAATACACTACAGAAAAAGAAAAGTTCAGATTCTCTATTATGAGTAGTTCCTTATTTTTGTTTGATACAGTTAAAGTTATACAATGTCTAGCCTTATCTACCACCGAAATTTATCATGATCATGTTCCCTTTAAAGAAAACTGTAACCACCAGAAACTGGAGGATTACAAGGGCCATCTTTTACTCATAATGCTTCTCATCAACTGGGGTGAGCTGACAAGAATGTGGGTTATGTAAGAGAGAAGCAAGGCTATGTTTTCTCAAGGAATTTTATCTTGCCCAAAGGTCAGGACAAAACACTGAAAGGTTTGTTCTGATAGTTCATGGAAACTGTAAAGATGGGGCCAGGAGTTTGGCCCCAGTAGTGGCCTAGTGCTTGCCTAGCATTCACGAAGACCCAAGTTCAATTACTTGGTACCACATACATAGAAAAAAAAAAAACCAGAAGGGGGAGGGGGAAGGAAATGGGGAGCAAGACATGAGAAAGAGTATCAATGTATATGAAGTAATACACCTTCTATCTAGTCAATTTAATGTAACCCTTCTATTAATTACAATAAAAATATATATTAAAAAAAGAAAAGAAAACAGAAGTGGTGCTGTGGCTCAAGTGATAGAGCTCTAGCCTTGAGAAAAAGCCCAAGGACAGTGCTCAGGCCCTGAGCCCAAGCCCAGGACTGGCAAAAAAAAAAAAAAAAAGAGTGTAAAGATGGGTCAGCCCAGTAATAATTACTCTGTGCATATAAACTTTGATTACAACTGTATAAACTGATGTGACTATTTAAAAGAAAACTACAAAGCAATATGCTAGAACTAAGGTCTGAAAATTGGTAGGGTAAATTTTAGAAACTGCAGCCAGGAACCAGTGGCTCATGCCTATAATTCTAGGTACTCAGAAGGCTGAGAGCTGAGGATTGTGTTTGAAGCCAGCCTTGGCAGAAAAGTCTGTGAGACTCTATCTCCAATAAACTACTCAGAAAAAGCCAGAAGTGGTGGTGTGGCCCAAGTGGTAGAGTGATAGCTTTCAGCACAAAGAGGCTCAAGGACATACCCAAGTCCCCAGGACCAGGAAAAAAACAAATTAGGAACTGTATTTAACAAGCTGAGTGCAGTGGCTCACACCTGTAATCCTAGCTACTCAGGAGGCTGAAATGAGGATTGTGTTTCAAAGCCAGCCCAGGCACAGAAATCCTGAAGTTCTGAGACTCATCTCCAATGAACTACTAGAAAAATAGAAGTGGTGCTGTGGCTCAAGGGGTAGGGCAGAAGTCTTGAGCTGAAGGAACAACACCTAGGCCCAGAGTTCAAGCCCCAGGATCACCAAAAAGAAAAGAAAGAAATTGTATTTAACATTATTGTTATTCCTAATCTGGAAGCTGACGTCTGAGGATCACAATTTGAAGCCAGCCCCAGAAGGAAGGTATGTGGGACTCTCTTTAGCTCAAGGCTAGCACAGAGCTACAGCACCACTTCCAGTTTTCTGGTGGTTATTTGGATATAAGAGTCTCAAGGCTTTTATGCCCTAGCTGGCTTTGAATTACAATCCTCAGATCTCAGCCTCCTGAGTAGCTAGGATTACAGCTGTGAGCCACTGGCACCTGGCTGGGATTCTTATCCCTAATAAACTACTCAGAAATGCAAGTGGTACTGTTTCTAGTTTTCTTGGTTATACAACACAGATGTCTTGGTACTTCGTACAAATAGAAGTTCATTGTTGTTTTTATGCTGGTCCTGGGGCTTGAATTCAGTGCTTGGGCACTGGCTGAACCTGAGCTTTTATGCTCAAGGACAATATTCTATCACCTGAGTCATACCTCCACTTCTGGCTGTCAGATAGCTAATTTAAGGTAAGAGCTTCATGGACTTCCTGCTCAGGCTAGCTTCAAACTACAATTCTCAGATCGCAGCCTACTGAGTAGCTAAGGTTATAGGCATCAGCCACCTGTGCTGACTCTACTTATTTTCCTACAATCTTTGCTATCTTCACAAAGCAAACCACTAAAACAAGACACTTACCAAACCACGAGTCTACATTTTCAGTATCTTCCTCCATATCCAAAGAGGTAAAATTGATGAAGTCCGAGGGGGCGTCAAAGGAATAAGGCGTTGTAACTTGTGACATTGTGTCACCCTTATACAGAAGAACAGGTTTTCCCTATTTATGTCACTCTTCTTAACAGGCCACCTTTTGAGGAAAGAACAGTTCAGAAATTTAGCTGCACATTAGTATAAAGTATAGAATCCCTAGAAACTATCTTGGTTTCATAACCACATTGCAATTTTAAAAATCATCAGGAAAATACAAGCCACAGTATCAAATCAACAGTTAAAGGGTTAGGGATGTGTTTAAAATCAGAAAAAGGTGTGTTTTTTGTTGTTTTGTTTTTGCCAGTCCTGGGGCTTAAACTTAGGTCCTGAGCACTGTCCTTGGGCTTTCCTCAAGCCTAGCAATCTAATACTTGAGCCACAGCACCACTTTTGGCTTTTCTTATGTTATGTGGTACCAAGGAATTGAACCTGGGTCTTTACACATGCTAGACAAGCACTCTTACCACTAAACCAAACTGCTGGCCCCAGAAAAAGGATTTTTTGCTGGGCATGGTGGCTCACGCCTGTAATCCTAGCTACTCAGGGGGCTGATATCTGAGGATCAAGGTTCAAAGCCAGCCTTAGCACAAAAGGACCTTAGACTCATCTCCAATTAACCTCTAGAAAATGGGAAATAGGGCTGGCTCAAGGGTAGGGTGGTAGCCATGAGCTGACGAACTTTTGTCTTTTCTGGGCAGAAAAGAAGGGGATGCTAGTAGTAGGACTTGAACTCGGGTCCTGGGCATTGTCTCTGAGCTTTTTCACTCAAGGTTGGCACTCCACCACTTGAGCCATGGCTCTACTTCCAGCTTGTTGGTGGTTAATGGGAGATAAGAGTCTTACAAACTACTTTTCTAACTGAACTGACTTTGAAGGGAGATCCTCAGGTCCCTCTCTCTGGTACTTGGCCAAAAGAGGCTTTTCTTTTTTCTTACTTTTGCCAGTCCTGTGGTTGAATTCAGGGCCTAGTTGCTGTCCCTGAGTGGTAGAGAGTCAGCCTTGAACAAAAGAAGTTCACAGGCCCTGAGTTCAAGGCCCAAGAAGGGCCAGGAGTTTGGCCTAGTGGTAGAGTGCTTGCCTAGCATGCATCAAGACCAGGGTTTGATTCCTCCATACCACATACATAGAAAAAGCTGGAAATGGTGCTGTGACTCAAGTGATAGAGCCCTCGCCTTGAGCAAGTCCAAGGACAGTGCTCAGGCCCTGAGTTCAAGCTCTGGGACTGGCAAAAACCAGCAACAACAACAAAAAAATCCTGTATTGCTATACTGTTCATCATATACAAACAATCATCTTACCTTTGCTTTTCTTACTGTTTTTATGGTGCTAAGAACTGAATTCATGACTTCAAGCATGTTACGCAAGCAATCACTCATTGAACTATAACCCATCCATATATTTTTTGTGGGGGGAGGTCATGGGACTTGAACTCAAGGCCTGGGCACTGTTCCTGAGCTCTTCAGCTCAAGGCTACTGCCCTATCCAACCATATTTTTTAGTGGATCATTGATATTTTGAATCTGCTTTGCATATTGTGAACATTTCTTCTGCCAATAAATTTGAACATCATCGACTAATGTGCAATTACTTATACCCTATTTTTAGCCTTTTTCCAATATTTTTACCTTAAAGATATTGCTAAAACATTTTCGAAGCTAATGTTCTGTACATACCCATAATTCCCCCTAAATATTAAAAGGCATAATTGCTGAGTCATAGGTTCTTGATATACACTGTGAAAATGTTCCTTAGAATAATACCCACTTAGGACCAGGAGCATAGCCTAGTGGTAGAGTGCTCGCCTAAAATAATGCCCACTTACATTTACCAGAGAATTATGCCAACTCCCCAAACCCTCCCACCTCTGCACTCCCAGTGCAGGCTCATCTTATCTACACTAAACCACTAACGTTATACTTTGAAGATAAATCACCCAATGTATATTGTAGCTAAGTACTTCATGTAGAATTTCATCAACTTTTCAGTAAATTAGAGTAATTCAGAAAATATTTCTGGTGCCTCAAAAGTACTTTTAACAAGCTGGGTGCTGGTGGCTCATGCCTGTAATCCTAGCTACTCAGGAGGCTGACTTGAGGATTGTGGTTCAAAGCCAACCAGCGGCATGAAACTCTGTGAGACCCTTATTTCCAATTAACCACTGGAAAACTGTGGTACTGTAGCTCAAAGTGGTAGAGTGCTAGCCTTGAACAGAAGAACTCAGGGACAATACCCAGGCCAAGTTCAAGTTCCATGACCAAAAAAAAAGTGCTTTTTAGCAAATATATGGTTTATACAATAACATCACTCTACATCACAGGGAACTCTTCCTTTGATAACTCACTATAATACCATCCTTAATGCAGAAACATGAAGTTCTAAAAATTGGGAAAATTGTAGAAAACACCTAACTTCTGCTTTTCTTTTTTCTTTTTTCCTTAGTGCCAGCCCTGGAACTTGAACTCAGCATCTGGGTGCTGTCCCTAAACTTTTTTGCTCAAAGCTGGTGTTCTCTCACTTGAGCCTCAGCTCCACTTCTGCCTTGTTGATAGTTAATTGAGGTAAGAGTCTCACAGACTTTCTTGCCCAGGAAGGTTTCAAACCACAACCCCAGGTATCAACCTCTTAGATAAATAGGATTACAGGTGTAAGCCACCAGCACCAGCTAACTTCTGTAGGTTTTAGGACAAGAAGAAAATAAAAGAAAAAAAGGTTCTCTATGATCACATAACAACTGGGGTGGTGGCTCATGCCTGAAATACTAGCTACTCAAGAAGCTGAGATCTGAGGATTGTGGTTCAAAGCCACTCCAGGCACTAAAGTATGTGAGACTCTTATCTCCAAATAATCACTAGAAAATGGGGAGTGGGGCTTGAGCTGAAGAGCTCAGAGACAGCACCAGGCCCAGAGTTCAAGTCCTATAATCTACCAAAAAAAAAAAAAAAATCACCTAACAATAGTAATAACAGTGTTGGTTAAAAACAACACCAAAAACCTAAAATTTTTATTACTACCATTTGAATTACTGATACTTTTGCTCTCCTGGACCACATTTCTATTCAAAGACGCTATTGACTGACAATAGTTAAAATCTCCTGGCTTCAAGAAGGAAGTTTCCTTGTTCTTATGAACAAACTTGCTGTACGACATGGGAAAATCTTGGATTCCCATGATCTTAATGCCTAGTCAAGGTCACTGGGAACAATTCCCAGGCTAGAATGTAATAAAGTCAACCAAAGCTGGGGGAGGGAAGAGATGGGAATGTAAGAGGCAGCAATCATATTCAGCCTTCTAAAACCCAGGATTTCACAGCATGCTGCTTAAAAAAAAACAAAACCTCTGAGAACATGTTCAAACTTAATCCTTTGTCTTTTTCCCCCCTTTTTGGTGATACTGAGGCTTGAACTCAGTGCATCATGTTTGTTCTGCTTACACTCTACCATCTGAGTCAGGCCTCCAGCTCTGCTTCCCATTTGTCGTCGTTATTGTTTTTTTTTTGTTTTTTTTGGGTTTTTTTGCCAGTCTTGGGCTTGGGCTCAGGGCCTGAGCACTGTCCTTGGACTTTCTCAAGGCTAGAGCTCTACCTCTTGAGCCTCAGCACCACTTCCAGCTTTTTTTTCCTATGTATGTAGTACCAAGGAATCAAACCCAGGTCTTCATGCATGCTAGGCAAGCACTTTACTAGGCCAAACTCCCGGCCCTCATTATTGTTATTTTAAATTATAAAGTCCTGTGGACTTTTTTCTCCTGGCTGGCTCTCCTAAGTAGCTAGGATTACAGACATTATCCAATGGTACCACACTTTTTTTGGGGTGTGTGTGTGTGTGCCCTGAGGGCTACTCCTGAAGTTTTTGTTCAAGGCTGGTGCCCTACCACTTAACTACAGTTCCACTTTCAGCTTTTCGACAGTTAATTAGAAATGAGTCTCATAGGCTTTCCTGCTCTGGTTGGTCTCCTGAGTAGCTAGGATTACAGCTGTGAGCAACCATCCTCATGTAGCACTTCATCTCCCTCCCTCTCCCTCTCTCTCCTCCTCTTTTTTCCGGTTGTGGGGCTTGAACTCTGGTCCTGGGCGCTGTCCCAGAGTTCTCTCTTCAGCTCAAGGATAGCACACTACCCCTTGAGCCACAGTGCCACTTCTGGTTTTCTGGTAGTTAATTGTAGATAAGAGTCTCACAGATTTTCATGCCTGGTCTGGCTGTGAACCGTGATCCTCAGATCTCAGCTTCCTGAGTAGCTAGGAATATGAGCATAATCCACTGGCTCCAAGCTTACACTTCACATCTTTATAATATACTTTTTTTTGATGCAGAAGGTATAGGGACCAAACTCAGGAACTTGTGCTTGCTAGATAGGTACTCTACCACTTCCCTAGCCCTTTCAGCTTTCATTATTTTTGTAACAGAGTCTCACATTATGCCCAGGTTGGCATAGACCATGAGCCACCTACTTAAGCTTCCCAAATAGCTGAAATAACTTCTAGCTATTACTGGTTGAGATAGAATCTTGGAACTTTATACCCAAGTTGGCCTCAAAGTGTGAGCCTCCTGATCCCAGCCTCAGGTAGCTATGACTACTGACAAGGCACCATACCCAGTTTCTTTTGTTCTTTTGAGACAGGTCCATACTATGTAGCACAGGTATCCTGAAGCTATGTAGCCCAAAGCTCAGTATGTAGACCTGACTGGTCTCAAACACAGGGTTTCATGCATGCTAGACCCGTACTCTACCACTAAGACACATTCCCAGCCCCAGATTTTTCCTTTTTTGAGGGGAAGGCTATCCTGAGGCTTGAACTCAGCAACATGGGCATTGTCCCTGGGCTTTTTTGCTCAAGGATAGCGCTCAGCCACATGGACTTCTAGCTTTTTGGTGATTAATTGGAGTAAGTCTTGTCGACTTTTACCACTAGGCTGACTTTAAACTACGATCCTCAGATCTCAGCCTCCTGAGTAGCTAGGATTATAGATATGAGCCACTGACACCCGGTTTATAGATTATTTTTATAAAGCTTTTCATTTTTTTCCCTTATATTAGAACTTAAATTCAGGGCCTGGGTGCTGCTTTTTTGGTTTGTTTTGTTTTGTTTCCTCAAAGCTTGGACTCTACCACTTGAGCCACCTGTCTTCTGGCTTTTTGGTGGCTAATTGATGATGAGAGTATCTATGCTTTGCCTGCCAGAGCTGAGTTTAAACTGCTCTCAGATTAATGTTCTAAAATTACAGGTATGAGCCACAGGACCTGGCTAGTTATCTTTTTAAATGAATGTGTATTTTTATAAAATACACATTTTATACAAGAACTTAAAGAAAGGTATTAATTTAGCCAGGTGATGGTGGCACTAAAAAAAAAAAAAAAAGAGCCGGGCATAGTGATTTACCCCATAATCTTAGCTACTCAGGAGGCTGAGCTATGAGGATTTCAGTTCAAAGCCAGCCCGGGCACTAAAGTCCATGAGACTCTTCAATTAACCACCAGAAAACCAGATGTGCAGATGTGGCTCAAGGTATAGGGCGGTAGCCTTGAGCTGAAGGGCTCAGGGACAGCACTAGGCCCAGAGTTCAAGTCCCATGACCAAAAAACAAAACAACAAAAAAAACCTATGAAGCAGGTTTCAAGCATCAGAAGAGCCGTCCTCTAAGAGCTAAGACTGCATTTGATGACAGAAAGGTAAATGGAAAGAGGTTCAAACCCAAATACATCTAATCTCTACTTACAATTTTAAAAATCAACCTATTATTTGTTTCTAACATGACCTCTAAACATTTCTTTGGAGCAATTTTCTGGTATAGTATAGCCAAATCAGAACATCATACTGCTCCCCACCCCAAAATGGGAACAATAAATATGTATCCATTGAGAACTCTGATCCTTTTCAATAAAGGCTTATAGCACAAGGACATAAAGAAAACCAAAAGTAATTGCTGGGTCATGACAGTTTTACCACACTGTTTCTCTAAAAACAGTATCAGAATATCCTCAAAATTTAAAGTCTATAGGTCAGTCTACTGAGCAATGGAACAGGCCAAAATTAAAGGCAACTATTTAAATGAGAGAACTCTAGGCATGGTGGAAACTGGATGCATTCCTGCACTCCCTTAATCAAGATTGAGTTTCTGTCAACAGGTCTCATAGAAGGGGGAGGGGGGAGCACATGCGTCAACCACATTCCCCCAAACAAATCAAGCTGCCAAGATGCCAAGCAAGAGAAGAGAACCAGTTTCACGTTTCAAAATTATCTCAGTCTCCTATAGCTAAGACTCCCACAAAACTAGATATTGTATCAGTGGAAAAATAGCTATTAATGATCAAGAATCCTACCAGAAACCTGAGGGAAAACCCTACCACATATGTTAAGATTCTTTTTAAGCCTTCCCTTTATGTGTCACTCATATCGTAATGCCCATTTCTTGCTTTCAAAAAACATCATATAAAATGGGGACCAAGACATGAGAAAGGGTATCAATGTATGTAAAGTAATGCACCTTCTATCTGGCAAATATAGTGTAACCCTTCTATTAATTACAATAAAAAATATATGAAAGAAAAAAAACATTTTCATTTTGCAGATGGAAAAAAAAACATCTACTTTTTCCTTGCACATAGAAATTAGCAGGAGGGGCCGGGAGTTTGGCCTAGTGGTTAAAGTGCTTGCCTAGCATGCATGAAGACTGGGGTTCGATTCCTCGGTACCATATACATAGAAAAAAGCCGAAAGTGGTGCTGAGGCTCAAGTGGTAGAGCTCTAGCCTTGAGAAAGTCCAAGGACAGTGCTCAGGCCCTGAGCTCAAGCCCAGGACTGGCAAAAAAAAAAAAAAAAGAAAGAAATTAGCAGGAATCAGTAAATGGCAATGTAAGCTAGCATGCAATCACAATTTTATATTTTTATAAAATCTATTCCCTTAAAGAACTCATAGTTGGGCCGGGAGTTTGGCCTAGTGGTTAAAGTACTTGCCTAGCATGCACAAAGACCTGGGTTCAATTCCTCGGTACCACATACATAGAAAAAAAGCCAGAAGTGGTGCTGAGGCTCAAGTGGTCGAGCTCTAGCCTTGAGAAAGTCCAAGGACAGTGCTCAGGCCCTGAGCTCAAGCCCAGGACTGGCAAAAAAAAAAAAAAAAGAACTCACAGTTGAATGGAGAATACAGACAGCAATTAAGATACAGGATGAGGGGTTGGGGATTTAGCTCAGCGAAGAGCCCTTGCCTGGCAAGTGCAAGGCCCTGAGTTTGGTCCCCAGCTCTGGAGGAAAAAAAAAAAAAAGATACAGGATGATCATTATTCTAACAGGCATAAACAGAGGTTTCTAACAGGCATAAACAGAGGTCAGTCCACAGTCCAGAAGTGCAAAGAAGAGGGGGAAGGAGAGTAAATGAAGGCTTTCTAGAAGTGATACAGAAATGGTACTGACATGGGCCGGGAGTTTGGCCTAGTGGTAGAGTGCTTGCCTAGCATGCATGAAGCCCCGGGTTCAATTCCTTGGTACCACATACATAGAAAAAAAGCCAGAAGTGGTGCTGAGGCTCAAGTGGTAGAGTTCTAGCCTTGAGAAAGTCCAAGGACAGTGCTCAGGCCCTGAGCTCAAGCCCAGGACTGGCAAAAAAAAAAACAACAACAACAACAACAAAAAAAGAAATGGTACTGACAGATCTTCACAGTTCTGCACATTAAAAATGAATGCTATCTATTTCTGTAGGAAGAAACAGTAGAATGGGGAATTCAAATGGAGAAATGAATACACCTGTGGAAGACTGCAGAGGAAGCAATGTAACTTGTTTCCACATTCATGTGAAATTAATCTCCCATTGCCTCCTACCTCTCTTCACTCTCAAACCAAAAATAACCAGCATTGACAAGCTCTATAAATCAAAAGGTGCCAGTCCAGAGTGAAGAGAGGAAAACTGTAGAGGGCGCATTCTAAGCAGGGTTGAAATACTGGAATAGCTGTGTCTAGAAAAACGAAGAGTTTGGTATGATAGATGCTCAAGTACTTTGCAATACAGTTTGTGAGGTGTGCCTTGCTATTTTTATTAGAGGGAAAAGCATGAGTTAAGCAAGTATTTAGAAGTAGCTAGTTAGAATAATCACATCCAAGCAATGCCATTTCCCCAGAAACATCTCCTAGTTTCATAAGGGATAAGAGATCCTGTTACGTTGCCATAAGCAACAGTTATTTTCATGTTACCCAAGGAAAAAATATCTACCTTTTCTTTTCTTGTACATAAGGGATTAGCAAGAGTCAGCAAATGGTAACACAATCCAGCATGCAATTTTAACTGTTAACCAAAGTCATAAACTAAGTAGGAAGGAAGTTTAATGGACTTCATGTTTCCACATTTATGTTTGCTAACCTCTATGCTGAAATAAGATCTGTTTACAGAAACAGATCTATGAAGCTTCCAAAATTGGGTTAATTTAAAATCCAATAACAATCCCTAACTTTCCAAACACTCAGAAGGCATCGCAGGACACATGGACACTTGTTCTAATTCATCACTGTCTGGAAACTTCAAGCTTTCTTACCATTTCTTTTAAATCTGTGGGTCTCATATCATCCTTTCTAAAGGATTACAAACTCAGTAACTACTGAATTAATTCATACATAGAATTTATGCATAGAATTCAATAAACCTAAATGACTAAAACTCATATAGAAACCAATGCTATAAAGACTAGCTGGGCATCAGTGGCTCATTCCTTTAATCCTAGCTACTCAGGAGGCTGAGATCTGAGGATCCCAGTTTAAAGGCAGCCGGGGCACAAAAGTCTCTGAGACTCGTATTTCACATTAACCACTCAAAAACCAATGTGGTACATGGTATTGGAGATATAAACATAACTACATAGACATAAAAATGTATGACTTTAAGCCGGGCACAGTGGCTCACGCCTATAATCCTAGCTACCCAGGAGGCTGAGACCTGAGGATCAAGGTTCAAACCCAGCCCAGGAACAAAAGGACCTGAGACTCTTATCTCCAATTAACTTCTAGAAAATGGGAAGTGGGGCTTGGCTCAAGGGTAGGTGGTAGCCTTGAGCTGAAGAGCTCAGGGACAGCGCCCAGGCCCAGGGGTAGGGTGGTAGCCCCATGACCCCCCCATACACAAAAAAAAGTATGACTTTATAGACATAATGTTTTATTACATAGATTAATATGTATCTATGACATACAAACCTTCAGCTTAATTTTAATTATGTTCTAACATTTAAGTGCCAGTGATTGTATATAGAGTCCCTTCTTGAATACTTGTTTATTAAACATGACATTTGAAATATGATGTAAAAATCAATGTTAATAAATTCTTAAAAAACAACAACAAAAAAAAAAACAAAGTGGTGCTGTGGATCAAAGTGGTAGAAGCACTAGGCTTGAGCAAAAGAGTTCAGGGACAGTGCCCAGGACCCAGGACCTGAGTTCAAGCAACACACACAATTCTCTAAGCCAAAAAATAACATGGCTTCCATAAAGAAATATTTGCAATATCCCAAAGTACACTGATATTCTAATACTAAGAAGCTGAGAGAAGGTTGATATGGAGCTATAGAAAGTTACAAACCTCATCAAATGGTAATCATTCATTCATGGAGGATTTCAGACCCTTCAAAACATTCCTGCTTGGGGCTGGGAGTTTGGCCTAATGGTAGAGTGCTTGCTAGCATGCACGAAGACCCATGTTCAATTCCTCGGTACCACATACACAGAAAAAACCAGAAGTGGTGCTGTAGCTCAAGTGGTAGAGCTCTAGTCTTGAGAAAAAAAACCCAAGGACAGTACTCAGGCCCTGAGTTCAAGCCCAGGAATGGAAAAAAAAAAAATTCCTGCTTGAGTCTAGCATGTAGTATAAGGCTGCAACCTCCAGCATAGTCAGGAGGACTACAAGTTCAAGGCCAGCCTGGGATATGAGACATACACATATATATTCACATATACAAAAATCCAAGAGCATAATAAAAGTAGCTACCTATAAGTAACTAGAGAGACTGACAGGGATAGGATTGGTAAAAAAAAAAAATTTTTTTTATCTTTTTTTTTTTGCCCATCCTCAGCTTTGAACTCAGGGCTGAGCACTGTCCTTGGGATTTCTCAAGGCTAGAGCTCTACCCCTTGAGCCACAGTACCACTTCTGGCTTTTTTTCTATGTATGTGGTACCAAGGAATTGAACCTGGGTCCTTGTGCATGCTAGGAAAGCACTTTACTACTAGGCCAAACTCCTAGCCCAAAGATTTCTTTTTTTTTTTTTTTTTTTGGTCAGTCATGGGGGCTTGACCTCTGGGCCTGGGTCCTGTCCCCAAGCAATTCAGCTCAAGGCTAGCATTCTACCACTTGAGCCACAGCACCACTTCCAGTTTTCTAGTGGTTAATTGGAGATAAGAGACTCCCGGACTTTCATGCCTGGGATGGTTTTGAACCCTAATCCTCAGATCTTAGCCTCCTGAGTAGCTATGATTACAGTTGTGAGCCACTGGCACCTGACAAATTTCTAATTTTATTTTTATTTTCTCACATTTGTAATTATAGCTACTCAGGAGAGTGAGTTCTAAGGATGGCAATTTGAAGCCAGCCTGCCAAGTCTATGAGACTCATCTCCGCTAAACTACCTAAAACTGGAAGTGGAGCTCTACTGTAGAGTCCTAGCCTTGAACAAAAAGGAGGACAGAGACAAAGATCAAAAGGCCTTGTATTCCCAGGACTGACACAAATAAATAAATAAGGATACAGAAACTATGCGATTTGCAGGCAAGGGCAAAAGGGGGAAGTGGAGAAAACGTAATATTGTCCGAAAGAGAAATAAACATATTACCTTAATTGTGAAATGGTAACCCCTCTGCATAATACCTTCATAAAAACAATAAATTGGGACCGGGAGTTTGGCCTAGTGGTAGAGTGCTTGCTTAGCATGCATGAAGACCGGGTTCGATTCCTCACTACCACATACGTAGAAAAAGCCAGAAATGATGGTTAAGGCTCAAGTAGTAGAAGAGCTCTAGCCTTGAGAAAGTCCAAGGACAGTGTTCAGGCCCTGAGCTCAAGCCGAGGACTGGCAAAAAATAAATAAATAAATAAATAAAATTATCTATTTTAAAAAATAATAAGTGGCTGGGAGCTTGGCCTAGTGGCAGAGTGCTTACCTAGCATGCACAAAGACCGGGGTTCAATTCCACGGTACCACATATATAGAAAAAGCTGGAAATGGTGCTGTGGCTCCAGCGGTAGAGCTCTAGCCTTGAGAACACCCAAGGACAGTGCTCTGGCCCTGAGTTCAAGGCCCAGGACTGGCCAAAAAAAAAAAAAAAAGCCAGGCACAGTGGCTCACACCTGTAATCCTAGCTACTCAGGAGGCTAAGATCTAAGGATCACGGTTCAAAGCCGGTTCAAAGCCGGTTCAAAGCCGGTTCAAAGCCGGTTCAAAGCCGGTTCAAAGCCGGTTCAAAGCCAGTTCGGGCACTAAAGACTGGGAGGCTCTACTCTCATTAGAAACCCGGAAATGGGGCTGTGGCTCAAGGAGTAGGGTGGTAGCCTTGAGCTGAATTGCTTAAGGACAACGCCCAGGCCCAGGGGGAGGGTGGTAGTCTTGAGCTGAAGAGCTCAGGGACAGCACCCAGGCCCAGAGTTCAAGCCCCATGACAGACAGTAATAACAACAACAATAACAATAATAATATATACAGTCAGGCAACAATTACTGGTAATCCTAGATACTCAGGAGACTGCAATCTGAGCATCACAAGTTCAAAGCCAGTCCAGGGAAGAAAGTCTATGAGAGTCTTGCTTCCAATTAACTACTCAGCCCCCTCCCCCCCTCAAAAAAAAAAAACAGAAGTGGGCTGGGAATGGGGCTTAGTAGTAGATTGTTTGCCTAGCATGCATGAAGCCCTAGGTTGGATTCTTCAGTACAACATACACAGAAAAGGCCAGAAGTGGTGGTATGGCTCAAGTAGTAGAGTACTAGCCTTGACCAAAAGTTCAGGGACAGTGCCCCCAGGCCCAAAGTTCAAGCCCCGAGACTGGCCAAAACAAACAAAAAACACAGAAGTTGAGCTAGGAATGTGGATTAGTGGTACAGCGGTTGCCTAGTATGTATGAAGCCCTGGGGTTCAATTCCTCAATACCATATAAACAGAAAAAGCTGGAAGTGGCACTGTGGCTCAAGTGGTAGAGGACTATTTTTAAGCAAAAGAAGCCCAGGGATAGTGCCCTGGCCCTGAGTTCAAGCCCCAGGACTAGCAAAAACAAAACAAACAAAAAACCCCACAGAAGTAGAGTTGTATCTCAAGTGGTAAAGCACTATCCTTGAGAAAAAGATGCTCAGAGACAGCACCCAGAACTGGTACAAAAATAGAGAGAGACAGAGACAGACAGAGAGATGGGGGGGGAGAGAAGGAGGGAGAGAGGGAAGGAGAGAGGAGAGAGAGAGGGAGAGAGAGGAGAGAGAGAGAGAGAGAGAGAGAGAGAGAGAGAGAGAGAGAGAGAGAGAGAGAGAGAGAGGCGCAGAAGGAAAAGAGAGGGAGGGGCACAGAAAACAAATCTACCAAAACATTGTCCATAATTTTATCTAAGAGGTGAAATAATAGGTAATTTTCTTTTTATTGTTCCATATTATATTAATTTTCTTCTAAAATGTTACCTTCTAAAGACATAGTAAGTTATTTAAACACTTGCAAAGTTTGATCCATTAATGTTTCCCTTATTTCTTTTTAATGTAACTCATTGTGGACACAGCCTTACCTGTGTTTTAATCAATTTATCCAATCTACTTGTCTACAGCAATGACTTAAATTACAATTCTCTTTCCTGTCTCTTCTGAAATCTTGAGATCTTGCAGATACCTCTTATTAAGAACCTGAAAGTAGGAGAAAAACAATGAAAAATTTTCAAATTTAAATTTTTGATTATGCTTTTAAAATTATCCTTCCTTCATAATGCATTCTGATATTTTTATCAGCAAGTTTCCCATATGCAACTTAGGATAAAGATTAAAGATACCCACCCTCAAAACCCAAAGGTGGGCTGGGAATATGGCTTAGTGGTAGAGTGCTTCCTTAGCATGCTTGAAACCCTGGTTCAATACCTTACTACCACATAAACAGAAAAAGCTGGAGTGGTGCTGTGGCTCAAGTGATAAGAGTGCTAGCCTTGAACAAAAGCAGCTCAGGGACTGTGCCCAGCCCTGAGTTCAAGTCCCAAGTGAGTTCAAGTCCCAAGACTGGCAAAAAAAAATAAAATAAAATAAAGCTAAAGGTAAGTCGGGTAGTGGTGGCTCATGCCTATAACCCTAAATACTCAGGAGGTTGGGATCTGAGGAGTTGGAAGCAGGATAGTCTCTGAGACTCTTACCTCAAATTAACTATTCAAAAACTATAGTAGAGTTGTGGCTTAAAGTGGTAGACCTCTAGCCTTGAGCTAAAGAGCTCAAGGACACTGCCAAGGCACAGAGTTCAAACACCATGACTGACAAACAAACAAACAAACAAAAAAACCTAAAGGTACAAGCAGCATGGGACCTCCCAACATGCTCTGCTTAAATGATTGTTGTGGCATCAGTACAAACATGTTCTTAAGTTTTTTAGTGTATATATGTCGTTTCCTGGTGTTACATTCCTTCACTGTAAAGCAATCTACACAAAGCTTACAATTTAGAAACACTGACATGGAGGGTTGATAGTATATATTTATATTCAAATATCATCACAAACAACAGAATCTCAATTAAAATATAACTAAACTGCCAGGCACGGTAGCTCACACCTGTAATCCTAGCTACTCAGGAGGCTGAGATCTGAGGATTGCAACTCAAAGCCAGCACAGGCACTAAAGTCTGTGACTCTTTCTCCAATTAACCTCCAGAAATCTAGAAGTGGCACTGTGGCTCAAGGGGTAGTGTGGTAGCCTTGAGCAAAAATCTCAGGGACAGGGGCTGGGAGTTTGGCCTAGTGGTAGAGTGCTTGCCTAGCATGCACGGAAGACCCTGGCTCGATTCCTTGGTACCACATACATAGAAAATATGCCAGAGGTGATGCTGTGGCTCAAGTGGTAGAACTCTAGCCTTGAGAAAACCCAAGGACAGTGCTCAGGCCCTGAGCCCAAGCCCAGGACTGGCAAAAAAAAAAAAAAAAAAAAAAAATCTCAGGGACAGCATTCAGACTCTGAGTTCAAGCTCCAGTAAAGGTACACCTGCACATGGGCACACACGCGCAAACATACACAACACTCTTAATCTCTAATACCAAAAGAAGAAATTAAGAATTATCTGGGCAAACTTAATTTTATCCACATTGGAATACACAGATTTTAACATAAATCTGACTCAAATGTTATTTTATTTAAATTTAATTTAAAATGTACATAATGGAAGAACTGACAAACCATTACCTGGATGTGTAAATGGTGTGGTCTCCATTCATCAGCATTAAAAGTAAGTATTTTGAAAGGTTAAGCACATTTACTAACCTAATTGAATGTTATCTACTTCTCCACACCTGCAATTCTGTAGTTGTTACAGATAGTGTCCTCCTAGCTATTCAATTAAACAGATTTTCAGTGGGTGATTCCTATGCTTCAAAACTGTTCTAGAACCTGACCAAATTCTGCTTTTTTTTTTTTGTCAGTCCTGGGCTTGAGCTCAGGGTCTGAGCACTGTCCCTGGACTTTTCTTAAGGGTAGAGCTCTACCTCTTGAGCCTCAGCACCATTTTCCAGCTTTTTTTTTTTTCTATGTATGTGGTACCAAGGAATTGAACCCGGGTCTTCGTGCATGCTAGGCAAGCACTCTACCACTAGGCCAAACTCCCGGCCCCAAATTCTGCTTTTTTAAAGGCCAGTTTGCATTCCACCTCATTGACAAAGCCACCCTTGCTCATTTTAAGCCTAATTTATATACCTCCGCTCTAAACTGCCAGAACATTTACAATATAAAACACATGAGTCTTTTGTTCTGCTTAGTCACTTGTCAATTTGAATCAATCTTTTTGTCCCGACACATAACAAAATCTTTGAATAGATCGCACATCTGTATACCCACAGTACCTACCACCAACCTTAGCACACCCTTAAAAGACAATTAACTAGCTAAGTTAATTGGAAGCCACAGAACAAAGAATGCCAACGTGAGGAATCCTCAGCTCCATTACACAGCTCCATTAATGAGAAGCTGTCATTCTGTTAACATTAGTCGTGTTTAAATCATTGTGTAATCTGCTGACTCTAACTGTAGAGTACTGAATATGTATCAAAGCATTCATCATTTTTCCTCTATGAAGGTCTCCTTAAAACCATATTCCCACAGATAGCAATAGTATACTATTGTACTGAACAGATATACTTAAAACAAATCATGTATACTGAAGTATGATCTGGGGTAGCTTAACAAGTGGTGCAATACACTAAGGCCACGACAAAAATATTCTTGGGCTAGGGGTGTGGCCTAAGAGACAAAACCCAGAACTTTTGTAAAAGGTCCTGAGTTCAAACTCCAGTACTATACAGAAAGCAAGCAAGAAAGAAAAGAAAATATGCTCTTACCGTGGCAGCAAATAGTTCCCTCCCTCTCTTGTACCTGCCCCTCCTCTCTCCCCCCTCTTGATAGTTAGATATACAACAACATCTGAGTGAGAGAAATTCAAAGAAAGGCACTGAGCTGTGGAGACAAGGTAAGGATGAATCCAGTAGATGAACATTAAAAAGCAAAATTGGGAAATCAAAAGTCTCTTCAGGGCTGGGAATGTGGCTTAGTGGTAGAGTTAGAATGCTTGATACCTCAGTATCACACCAGCAAAAAAAAAAGCTGGAATTGGCATAGTGGCTCAAGTGGTAGAGTGCTACCCTTGAGCAAAAAGAAGCTCAAGGGCAGTGCCTAGGCCCTCAGTTCAAGTCCTAGGATTGGGGAAAAAAAAAAAAAAAGTCTCATCAATCCTGCAATCTCATCACTAAAGAAGTCAGGAAATGGTTGAATTTGAGCCTTGGCCAGACAGTGGAAACCTGCTTCCAAAAAAATTCAAAAAGTCCTCTTTAATTCTAGGTAGGAATGATTGGGGAAACAACTAGAAAATTCTGAGAAAAAGAAAGCGCAAGAAAATAGAGGGTAGTTTAAAAAAAAAAGACAAAAAAAGGGGATAAGGGATAATCAATCCTACAATATTATAAACTGAGTCACAGTTTCCCTCCCCAGTCCAATCTATGAATGTTCCAAGAAGGGAAGTTAGAGAAGCAATGACTAGTGTGCCTCGAAGCATTGGGAGAGTGCTTGACAGATACAAATAACACAAAATGAACTTTAAAGCCCAACTAGAAGAGAACTCCAAGGGGAATCAAACTCTCCATCAACGTCGTGGCCACATCGTCTCTAGTCGCCTTTATGCCCTACACAATCTATCATTTCGGTCCGTTTCTCCAAAGTTGGGCCTCGGTTTCCTGCTCTGGAAAAGGGTGGGGGAAGGGGAGTAGGTTAACAGCATCGGCCTGGGGGGAAATTAGAGAAAGCGCACGCTGGTCGCCTAGTCCGTCCAGTAAACGCTTTGTGGTGATTACAATCAACACCCGACAGCATCTCTCGTTTCTCCGGCAAGGCATAAAGACAAAGCCCAGTCACTACCCAGAAACCGGCGGCCCGGCTCCAGCTCTCACCTCACCCAATCTAGACGGCGCCCAGGCGAGAAACCGTCTCCAAGGCTCGGCTGAGAGGCGCGGACAGCACTAGGGGTTGAGAAGAGACCGCTACCCGTTAGAAACCAGGGAGACGGGACCCCGATGCCCCAGGGTCCCCCCCTTTCCTTCCCCGCGGCTCACCTCGACTCGCCTTGCCACAGTTCTGACTGCCCGAGCGCCACAAGCCCTCCGCGGGACTCTCGGTACCGTTGAAATTTTGAACTCAGACAGCCCAGTCAAATGTGCCAATCAGAGAGCCTGGAACTGCAAATCGCCGCCTTCTGATTGGCTCCGCGAACATAGCGTCGCAGGAAGTTAGGGGGAGGAACAAGTAAACAACCCGGCGGATTGCCTTCTGGGAAATGTAGTCTCACATACTTAAGGCGGGGCGGAGGAGCCATTGGAATAACTCTTCCGAGGACCTTACTACAAATCCCAGAATACTCTGTTCCCATTTGGAAAAGGTGGAACCAACTAAATTAGAAGTCGCGAGTCCGCTTGGGAACCAAGCATTCTGCAGTTCTCCAAAGCATTTACGGAGTGGCAGTGTGGCCTAGTGGTAGAATGCTCACCTAGCCTGCCCGAAGCTCTGGATTCAATTCCTCGGTACCACATAACCAGAAAAAGCCGGAAGGGGCGCTGTGGCTCAAGGGGCAGAGCGCTATCCCTGAGCAAAAAGTCCAAGGCCCCGAGTTCAAGCCCCAGGACCCCCCCCCAAAAAAAAAATGCTAGAGCACTGGACTTAGACAGCTCCCAGGCTCTGGTTTAAGCCCTACAACCGCCCCACCCCCGACACACACAAAATGATGGAAGTAAAGATGTGGCTCAACTGGTTGAGGTGAATGAGCTCTGGGACAGCCACAGGCTCTGAGTTCAAGCACCAATATCAGTACAAAACTAATAAAATACAGTGAAATCTAGTCTTCCCCCACACCCTGTTGCTTCTCCCTGATGTAACTTTTCAGTGCTCTGACATTTAATGCAACTGCAGACATTTCATATCCATATACAATTTGCATTTTATATATTCTTTGGGGGAGAACAGTGCTGGGGTTTGAATTCAGAGATTTATATTTGTTAGGCTGGTGCTGTACCACTGAAGTACATTTTCAACCTGGTCTTTTCTGGTTATTTTGGAGATGGAGTCTCTGATGCTTTTCTGCCTAGGCTGTATTCAAAGATCTTCCAGATTTCAGCCTCTTGAGTAGCTAGGACTTCAACCACTAGTGCCAGATAGATATAGATATAGATACAAATATGATACAGATATAGATACATATATATTATGTGTTTAAACTTTTTTTTCAGTGTGTGTGTGTGTTTGAGCTTAGGAATTTGCCTTTGTTAGGTACCCTACTAGTTGAGCCCCAACTTTTCTTCAAATAGGGTCTTCTGTTTATGCTTTGACCACTTTTCTTGTGCAGCTAAAATAACACACAGGAGCCACCAGGTGCAATTTTTATTGGTTGAGATGGAGCCTTGCAAACTTTTTGCCTTAAAGTGCAATCCTTCCTCTGCTTCCTGAGTAGCTAGGATTATAGGCATAAGCCACTGCATCCAACTGTGTTTTATCTTTTTAATATTTCTTTCTATTTTTTTTTCTGTTGGTCATAGTACTTGATCTCTGGGCCTGGGCGTTGTCCCTGAGCTCTTCAGATCAAGGCTACCACCCTACCTTTGAGTCAAAGCCCATTTCCCATTTTCTAGAGGTTAACTGGAGATAAGAGTCTCAGGTCTTTCTGTTCCCAGGCTGGCTTTGAACCTTGATCTTCAGATTTCAGCCTCCTGAGTAGCTAGGATTACAGGCATGATTACACCCGCCCAGCTTCTTTTTTAATTTCTTATTTTAAAAGTACTATAAGACTTTTCTGAGCTAGGGGTGTTGCTTGCCTAGTGAATATAAAGTACTAGATTAGATCTCCAGCTCAAAAGAACAGAAAAGAAAAGAGCCCCAGTTGCTGGTGGCTCACATCTGTAGTCCTACCTAGTCAGGAGGCTGGATTCTGAAGATCGTGGTTCAAAGCCAGCTCAGGCGGAATAGCCCCCATAAGTGTCTTTTTTTTTTTTTTCCCCCAGTCCTGGGCTTGGGCTCAGGGCTTGAGCACTGTCCCTGGATTTTCTCAAGGCTAGGGCTCTACCACTTGAGCCACAGCACCACTTCTGGCTTTTTGCTACGTATGTGGTACCGAGGAATCGAACCCGGGTCTTCGTGCATGCTAGGCAAGCACTCTACCACTAGGCCAAACTCCCGGACCCCCCCCCCCACCCCGGCATAAGAGTCTTATCTCCAATTAATCACTCAAAAACCACAAGTGATACTGTGGCTTAAGTGGTAGATTCCTAGCCTTGAGCACAGAAAGGTTCAGGGACAGCGTTCAGTACGAGCTAAAATATTAATTTTATTAGACATACATACATTTCGTTATGAAATAAATACAAGATACAAATAACAATGAAGCACAAGCCTTCTTAGACATGAATAATTCAGTTCAATATACAATTCAATTATAACATTTCTATTCTCATGCAGGTCCCCAACTTCATCCTGCTTCCTGTACCTTTCTCTGTTGACACACAATGGCCATGTTGAATTTTGTTTTTAATGTTCCCTTACCACGTAGCAAAAAAAAATGTTGTTATTACTATTTTTATAAAGGTGATGTATAAGAGGGGTTACAGTTATATGAATTAGGTCGAGTATATATATTTTTTGCCAGTCCTGGGGCTTGAACTCAGGGCCTGTGCACTATCCTTGGGCTTTCCTTAAGGCTAGCGCTCTACCACTTGAGCCACAGCACCACTCTGGCTTTACATTTTTTTTTGTGGGTCATGGGGCTTGAGCTCTTCAGCTCAAGGTTATCTCCCTACCCTTGGGCCTAGGTGTTGTCCCTGAGCTCTTCAGCTCAAGGCTACCTCCCTACCCTTGAGACAAGCCCCACTACCCATTTTCTAGAGGTTAATTGGAGATAATAATCTCAGGTTCTTTTGTGCCAAGGCTGGCTTTAAACCTTGATCCTCAGATCTCAGCTCCTGAGTAGCTAGGATTACAGGTGTGATCCCCCGCCCCAGCTACTTCCTGGCCCCTAGAGAATACATTTCTTTTGGAAATGCTCTCTCTCAGTTTGTCCCTCCTTTCCACACGCACAAGTTGTATAGTTCATTTTCAACATAGAATCTAGTGAGTACCACTGCTGCATTTGTTCCCCCTTTCTCCCTCCATTTCTGTGCCCCCTCCTTACACTCTCAAAGACAAACAAGTAAGACCAAAAGAAAAGAAAGCAAAAAACAGCAACAAAGAAAAGAACCTCTGGCTCATTTTGATAAATATTATCTTACATATATGATAGATGCCCATAGATACTGTACCTCTGTGTTCCTATCCTAAGAGTATCTTCCTTTGGTCTCACTATGTGTCAATGCCTAGAGTCCTGCATAATTTTAGATCTAGCATCCGCATATAAGAGAATATATTTGACTCTCTGAACTTGGCCTATACTTCTGTCTTGAAAGTGATATCTCTGCCTTTTGTGACTAACCACACAGAAAAACTCTGGTACAACAAGGAAAGGAGTGTGAATAAATACTAAGAGGAAGGATATGTGGGTGCCATCTCGGAGTGACTAGTTATCACAAACTAAATCATGATTGAACTCAGGGCCTGAGCACTGTGCTTGGACTTTTCTCAAGGCTAGAGCTCTACCACTTGAGCCATAGCGCCATTTCCAGCATTTTTTTCTATGTATGTGGTACAGAGGAATCGAACGCAGGTCTTCATGCATGCTAGGGTAGCACTCTACCACTACACCAAACTCTCAGTTCTTCCTTTCTTTTTCTTTTTCTTTTTTTTCCCAGTCCTGAGGCTTGAACTCAGGGCCTGGGCACTGTTCTTAGACACTTTTTGCTCAAGGTTAGTGCTTTGCCACTTGAGCCACAACACCACTTCCAGCTTTTTCTGAATATGTGGTACCGAGGAATTGAACCTAGAGCTTCATGCATGCTAGGCGTGCACTCTACCACTAGGCTATGCTCCTGTCCCCAGTCAGTTCATTTTCATGCAGAAAGGTATTTGCCACTTATAAGATTCCAAGGATTAAAGGAGTTTCATGCCAGGAAACAGAGGTGAACATCAAATATACATTCACCGTGTCACCAACACACGTCTCTGAACACAATTCATATGCCCTCTGCTGGGCTTCCAAAGCACACGTTAGATTTTCATAATGATTACTGGAATAGAACCTTAGAAGTTGCTTTTGCTTAAAACACAAATTCATCACTTGGATCTGCAGATATAATAGGAAACGGAAAGGAGAATAAAAGCTAGGCATTGAGACTCTTCTCCTGAACCCCCCTGTGCCCCCTGTCCTGAACCAGTCTCTCCTGAAGTTAATTTGTAGCCAGCTTGGAATCCAGGAAGGCATAGGCCGGAGGTCAGAAATCACTCTGACTTGCTCTTTTTGATCCGGCTGTTTTCTTCAAGCAATAAAGTGGAAATGACTTCTTCAGAATCCCTCCCGATAGAAGGACTGAGATACTAACCACTGGAACATACCTGACTGGGCCTCTTTGTGCTTATCTGCCCCTAGTGTTTTTTTTTTTTTTTAATCTATTTAAACCTGTAGCTCATGATTGTGCACCGAAGACAGATGAGCTGATGTCTTCCTATGGCTTCCTGTGCCATATAATAAATCTCTGTCCTAATATTTAGTATATAGGAAAAAATGGCAGGCCCAACATGTGGTTCTCCTGGAGTTTGGGCCTAGGGCCTACAACTCTAGTATCTGTTTTCCCTAACAGGTAGTAATTTCCTTGTGATGAGAATCAAGGCTTGTCACTCTAAGTAGCAATTATCTCATGACAGGAACCTGAGCAGGCCTCAAACATTTTTATTTTTTGCCAGACGAGCGCTCTGCTACTTGAGTCACGGTGCCACTTCCGACTTTTTCTGTGTATGTGGTATACTGAAGAACCGAACCCAGGACTCCGTGCACGCTAGGCAAGCACTCTACCACTAGACTATGCTCCCGGGCTCTGGCCTCAGACTTTTACTTCAGCCTCCTGAGCAGCCAGGGTTACAGGTGTGAGACACCAGTGTCCAGCTACAAGTCATTTACTCTGAACATGGGTTCTCGACGAAATGTTAGTGTTACACTGTTACCTATATTACGGTACAGAAAAATTTGCCCACCTAGAAAAATATCTTAGCCACTACACCGACGCTTTTACCTCTATACAGACGATGTATGGATGGATGCTACAGATGGAACGAATGGAAATGTGACCAGAACCAGGTTGATCGTTCGCATCTGTGGGTTTCCCAGATCCGCCGCCAGGGGGCGCTCGCTCCCAGGGCTTAAAGCCAGTCGCTCCAGGCGCGCACTCCCTGTGCGTCTCGGGCTCGCGCGCGCTGCCGCGGCACCGGAAGTGACTGAGCTTGCAAGTTCCCCCGGTCTCTTCAGGGGAAACTGAGGCCGGCTTGTTCGGGAGAGACGGCGTGAGCAGTCAGCCAGGTAGGCCGGCCTAGGTCCGCGGCGCAGAACTCGGCAGCGAAAATCCCCCGCGTCGGGAAGCTACCCGGCCGATGAAGGGGGATGTGGCCCCCCACGGCTCGCTGGGCTCGCAGGTGAGAGCGCCACCTCCCCGTTGCGTGACAGGCGCAGTGCCCAATAGGATCCTTCGCCGTCCCGCTTCCGTAGCAACTCGACTCTCTGATTGGCTACCCCGTCGAGGGCGGGACCCCTCCTCCCTGAAAGGTCTCGGGGGCGCCCCTGAGGGAGGGCGGTTGCCTAGCAACAGGGCGGTGGCTCGGCGAGTACCGGGCCTAGGCGGCGCGTGAAGGCGCGAGGCTGCCAGCCCACCCACTCGGGACGCCTGAGGGGTCCTCGACCCCTCCCGAGGCGGGGACGGGACTCGAGCAAGCTGTCTTGGGCCCGTGCCCAGGAAAACGTGGTCTGAGCTGTGGGGTGGGGAGCGGGGGGCCTCGAGCAGGCCCAGACCCCTCTTCCTGACCGCTGGAGAGGCCCGGCGCCTCCCCGCCCCTCAACCCCGTGGGTCTTTGTGCCGGGTGCCGGCGGCCATTGTGTCCGGGTGGGGGAATGGAGGACCTGGCAATCCCCCTCCGCCGCGTCCCAGAGCTTTCGGGGAATTCAGAGAAGAGCAGCGGCGGCGTGTGTGGGGGGTCTCCAGGCCTCCGCCTCCCGGAAAGGCCGTGGGGCGGCCTCGCCCAAGCCCGGCCGCAGCTCGGAGGCCGCCTCCCCCACCCCCCGCGGCCCTCCGGGAGCCTCTGAGCCCCATTCCGAGGTCCCTCCAGGGTTTCGGAAGCCTCACCCGGGGCTGGTGCTTAAATAGGAAGAAAGGAAGGGGAGGGAAGAGGCGGGGGGGCGGCCACCCGGAGCCCGTCCTCCGGGGGAGTTCTTCTGACTCCCAGTAGGAGGCGGAGAGCCAAGGGGCGTGCGAGAGCGAGGGGGCTGGGCTCCGGGCGGCTGGAGGCTGCGGCGCGGAGAGGCCGCCTGGATCCGGGCGATGGAGGGAGCCAGCCGGGGCGCGGGCTCCTGAGGCTTCGCGATTCCTCGGCGGCCCTCGCGGCTCTCTCGCCTTTGCCGAGTCGCATGAGCCCTCCGGCCGGATTTTTTTTTTTTTTTTTTTTTTTTGCCAGCCGCCGCGAGGCCGGTTGAGTTACCGGGGAACCCCGCTTGCCAACCTCCTCTTCCCAACCTATGATACAAAAGATCTTCCGGGGGCTGCACCTGCCTCCCTGGCGCCTGAGACGGATTTGAATGTAGGTGGTGCGGGAGGGGGTTTGCCCATCCATCAGGGGGGTGACTTTCCGACAGGAAGGTATTTCGGAGAAACGGGGGTGGTTGGGCTTTAAAAAGGCGGATAGGATCATTCAGAGCCCATTAGTCCTTTGCATTTGACTTTATTGAAGTCCCTTTCAACCCGGACTCAGACCTTCCTAAGAGCTACAAAGAAACCAGGTCTGATACCTGAAGCAAGACTGGGTGGTTGTAAGGGTAATTGGGCATATGCAATTTAATTTATCTCTTCCCTCCCTCCCCCCCCCAAGCTCTTTCTCTTCAGAATCTTGCCTTTGGAGCTTAGGAGAGAATCACTAAGCAAAGACCAGACTCTGTGAGTGAAGCAGGTGTTTTGGACAATGGACTGGTTGAGCCCATCTCTATTATAAATAAAACAAAAATGTCTCAGAGCAACCGGGAGCTGGTGGTTGACTTTCTCTCCTACAAGCTTTCCCAGAAAGGATACAGCTGGAGTCAGTTTAGCAATATGGAAGAAAGCAGGACTGAGGCCCCAGAAGGAACTGAATCAGAGATGGAGACCCCCAGTACCGTCAATGGCAACCCATCCTGGCACCTTGCAGACAGCCCGGCGGTGGTGATCGGAGCCACGGGTCACAGCAGCAGTTCCGAAGCCCGGGAGGCCCGGGAGGTGATTCCTATGGCAGCTGTGAAGCAAGCGCTGAGGGAAGCTGGTGACGAGTTTGAACTGCGGTACCGACGGGCTTTCAGTGACCTAACATCCCAGCTCCATATTACCCCGGGGACAGCGTATCAGAGCTTTGAACAGGTAGTGAATGAACTCTTCCGGGATGGGGTAAACTGGGGTCGAATTGTGGCCTTTTTCTCCTTCGGCGGGGCACTGTGTGTGGAAAGCGTAGACAAGGAGATGCAGGTATTGGTGAGTCGGATCGCAAGTTGGATGGCCACTTACCTGAATGACCACCTAGAGCCTTGGATCCAGGAGCACGGCGGCTGGGTAAGAACCACGCCCCTTGTGTTTCCCTCTTCTCTCCCGGTGAGATCCCCTGCCCTTCCTTTCCTAGTGTTGGGTGATTGTTGGAGATGTTGATTGTTAAGGAGACCTGTCCCGCCTCTTTTCCCCTGGAGGTTAATAGCTCTGAAAATACTGATGACCTAATTGTTGAGAAACCCCTCACCTTTTATTCTACTCACCCTCATGACCCCACTTTTTTTCATACTTGAATCCCAGTTTCTCAGCAAAGGAAAACATAGCCTGTGTGTTCGTGTAGATCAAAACCTTTGAGAGTGAGAAGTTGGTTCTCCACTCAGAAGGCAATGACCATAATGCACGAAGATGTTGGCCAGATGACCCTCCAGTCCCCCTGCCTCTCTGAAAACTCGGTGCTATTCTGGCTTTCTCCCTGAAATCAAGCCCCTTTTATTTCACAGTATGTGTGCCTGTACTTATCTCAGACCATTTGTCCAGGTAGGCATCCCCACTGCTTTGGATGGCTGAGAATTGTCAGATTGTAGTCCAGTGTGGTCTGTTTTAGTTGTATTTGTGCTGTGCCCCTAAGTTAATTTTCCCCAAAGTATGTAACTTTCTGCGTGGTTGGCTTGTTGGTAGAGCTCTTGCTGTGTCATGCATTAAGCCCCAGGACTTATTTTGCATCTCCTGCCTGGGGTTGGTTTGGGATCTCTGGCAGCTCTTACTTTGCAGCCACAGCTTAGAGGTGGTGTTGTTACTGTTTGCTAGCAAAGTAAAAACACAGTCTGTGGTGCTTGATACCTCCAATCTGTCACATCTTCATGTTGTGAGTCCTAGCCGGTCACTTAACTAGCATTGTAAACCTTGGGCAGGCTGGTTTACCTTTTTGAACCTTTTTAAGTTTTTTCGACTAGAAATATGACAAGCAACTCATGGAGATAATGTGGGCAGAGAGATCAATGAGTGTCCACTTCCATAGAGCAGTCCTCCTGCTCATCACTCCGGATGAGATAGAGACTAGTTTCTTTACCCGAGGTCCTGCAGGCAAGTTTTACTTACCTTTGATGAACTCTGCTCTATTTCTTTGCTTATCTATCTAGGGGAGGTGTAAGGGCTCCTAGGGGTACTCTCTCCCCCCAGAATATGCAGAAAACTGTCTGAGGAAAATAAGTCATCCATTGAAGGAGCTGAGGTGGAAAGGGCCACGCACCAAGGACTCAGGAATGTCAAGAATGTGGTTGTCCTTAGGCTGGGCCAGGGTGTGGTAAAGGCCCAAGCTGGAGACCTCCTGGATTTGCTCTGCAGTCCTACCTCCTCTTCCACCCCACCCCCCCTTTTTAGAAAAAAAAAAAAATCCATCTCTCCCACCTCTTGTGCAAGGCCAAGAGGGTCAGGTCAATGAATGTCAGATGACTACAGTGACTTGGAGGAGATAAAGATGGTAGGCTCTGGGTATACGATGGAAAGCCTTTTTGTAAATGAATTCCCTGGAAGATAAATGATTAAATTGTTCCTGTGGGTGGCTCTATCTTGTATTTTCCCTCTGCTTTGATTCTCTTTGGGATCAAATATTTGTTCAACTGATTTATGGGAGGGACTAGATTGCAGTGCTTCTGACACATACCCTCTGAGGCATCTCTAAGCAGATGTGGGCCCTTTATCTACCTTGCTAAGCTCTTTTGGCCTTTGGTCCTAATAGTAGATGGGCTGTTGCCATCTAACAAAAGGCAAATGGGAAGTGGTGCTTGGTCTGCCAGCCAGCCTCTGTAGTGGGTACCCTAACCAGAGAATTGCCAGTTGCCCTATGATGTCCAGTGAAAGAGGGCTTAGACAACTCTGGGCAAGTTTACTAGGCCTCCAGTGACTGGACTGAAATTCCATCTTCTGTCTTCATTGAACAGTCACCAGAGCCCATTGGGCAACATACCTTGTAATATGTTGCTTCCACTTGTGGGCAAGAGATGTGTGCAGAAAAGCCGGTTATGGCAGAACCATTTCTGGATGTGCATTCTTCCTTCAAGGCCAGGGGGTAAAGAATATTCAACTCCCAATCCTTTGCGACTTAGAGGAAGGTACACGCCCACTTCTCAGGTACTTTTCTGATCAGTGCACAACTTACAACATCCCTTCTGACACAGCAGCTTGGGAGGTTTTTGAGTGTAGGAGTTCTGACCATTTACGCTGGGTGTACTCTAAATTGAGTATTTCTACAGGAAAGGGCCAGGAACTTAACCTTTATTGAGTGTTTACCTCTTACATATTAGGCTTTGTGTTCAGTTTTGATAGTTTAGGGGGAGGGGTTGGGGAGGTCAGTCCTGGGGCTTGAACTTAGGGCCTGGCCACTGTCCCTGAGCTTTTGTGCTCAAGGCTAGCATTCTACTTTGAGCCACAGTGCTACTTCCAATTTTCTGGTGGCTAATTAGAGATGTGGGTCAGACTTTCTTGCCTAGGGTGGCCTTGAGCTATGATCTTCAGATCTCAGCATCCTGAATGGCTAGGATTACAGGCATGAGCCACCAGCACCTGGCTTCTGTTCAGTTCTTTATTGAGCATGTCTTGTAAGGCAGGCACTGTGCTAGGTGCTAGACATAAACCAGACATGGTATCTCCCATCCCTGAAATGCATGTTCTTTTATGTGTTCCACACACTAACCTTCCGAGGGAGATGGACTTATTCCTAATTTATATAAGAAGATCCTTGTGAATAAATGTTAAGATTGCCTCTTAGCCAGTTAAGTTTCTGAGTGAAAATTTATCCCATGCTTGGCTTAATTCTGAAACCAAAACACTTTCCATGTTAGGTTGTTCAGGAAGTAGTGAAGTTGCCCAGAGAGGTGGCACAGAGAGAAGAGATGCTATTGGGCTGAACATGTGGTTTATGGGATGTTTGCTGGGCGCTGTGATCTTGGTACGATTCAGGTCACAGTATGAAGGTCATTGCCTTTGTCATTGGTGGCAAGTTCCCAAAGGTGTGCCTTGCCTCAGATTGTGACTCAGACATCTCAAGTATCAGGTGGTTTGGGTATGTGTGTGTGTGTGTTGAGTTTTTTGGTGGTTGTTTTTTGTTTTCTGGTCCTGTGTGTGTGTGTGTGTGTGTGTGTGTGTGTGTGTGTGGTTTGGTGGTGGTTTTTTGTTTTCTGGTCCTGCGACTTGAACTCAGGGCCTGGGCTCTGTCCTTCCCAGAGCCTCTCTGTGCTCAAGGCTCGTGCCCTATCACTTGAGCCACAGTGCCAATTCCCACTGAGGAATTGAACCCTGGCTTCATGCATGCTAGGCAAGCACTGTTCCAGTAAGCCACACACCAAGCCCCTGGGTTTGTGTTTCTTTGTTTTGTTTGTTCTCTCAGTTGTGGGGCTGGAACTTTGGTCCTGGGTGCTGTTCCTGAGCTCTTCAGCTCAAGGCTACTGCCCTACCCCTTGAGCCACAGTGCTACTTCCGTTTTACTGGTGGATAATTGGAGATTTGTCTTACGGGTCTCAGTCTCATGGACTTTAGTGCCGGGCTGGCTTTGAACTGTGATCCTCAGATCTCAGCTTCCTGAGTACCTAGGATTACAGGTGTGAGTCACCACACCGGGCAGAGTTTGTGTTTTTATTATTGCTCTGGCCCACTATAGATGACAGTGGTGTGAGTATAGGGAAATGGCCTGTCCCCTGCCTAATTGCAGGATGATGCCTGCCATACTGCTGCCTGCCTGAATCACATGGAAAAATGCTGAACCTGTTTGTCTCTCTAGTCTCTCTCTCACCTGTAAAATGGAATAATGATACCCAGCTGCCATAGCTTGACTCCAGTAAAGAATCTAGAATAAAAGCCCTTCCCTACCTTAATTGTAGGGTGGAAACACTTCTTTTAATGAATGGGTTTACTCCTTCTGGGGACTGAACTTTACCCCTGAAGTTACTCCTTTGGAAACAAAGCCAGTTCCTGAGATATTCACTGGAATATTGTATGTGTGACTTCTCCTTAGCTGGAAGGATTGCTGGGTCTTTCCAGTGGGAATGAGGGTGAGGGATCAAGTGGTTAGGCCACTTTGGATTAGCCTATCTCTGGAGAAACTTTTTGTACCTGATGGAAACATCATTACTGAGCACCAGCAGTGGCCCATGTATGACAAGAGGACCTAACTTGGATTTCCCAGACTGCATGGCTCTGGGGGTTTAATATCTGTAGGTGTCTTCTCAGTCGTCTGGCTTCTTCAGCATGGATATATGCT
The DNA here is from genome assembly GCF_031878675.1 of Megascapheus bottae. Lineage (NCBI taxonomy): Eukaryota > Metazoa > Chordata > Mammalia > Rodentia > Geomyidae > Megascapheus > Megascapheus bottae. The sequence goes on along the minus strand of NC_143526.1, from coordinate 28,877,809 downwards.
TAAAATACCTCTGCTCCCTTTGCAAATTTGGTGAGTCTGTGGTTATCTTGGGGAAACCCCAAACGTGGAAATTTTCAGTAATCTTATTCAGATCCCCAGATGAGGTAGAACTGCCACAGGGGCTCCCCCTTGGAACACCCACTTATTTTGTGTGCACATTTTAGATTACTCTTGAGGTCTGTTGCCATCACAGGGATTTCCAGACTTCCTAGGAAGTCTGAAAACAGCCTTCTGCTATTTGAAAATTACCCAGGTAATTTTTTCAAGAGCCTCAGTGGAACCTGGAAGATTTTCATCTTTTTTGGTTGTGACCACCAGACATGCACGAAATAGCAATTGCTAGTTGATCTTTCCTCTACAGACCCCTGTCTGTGTTTGACCATCTTCTATGCTCAGCCGCCCCGGTTCTTCCTGTGTCTTCCCATGGGGCTTTTAGCAATTGGGATTGTTTGTGACTTCAGCATATGCAGAGATTTAGGGGTAGTTCCCGGTGCAGTACTCTTCTGCAGAAAAGGGATCTACTCCTACCTTGATTTAGTAAGATCTCTGTCCCCATCCCCAACCTCCAACCTAAGACTCAGTTGTAGGAAAATGAAAGATAATAGAAAAGGAATAGGCCAGACTGCATTGTCAACAGGCTAGGACTGTTCATTGCCAGCAAGGGGTATAGACCTTCCCGCAGGTTTGGAGGTTGTACCAGGAACTGAATTTTGGATTTTGGGGTGGCTTAACAAGCAGAAATTTTTTAAAAAATGGGCTAAGGTTTTTTGGGGCCCCAGAGCAGTGTCCTTGGCCAGGCCTATATTGGAATAACCTGCCTGTGGACAGGCATGTGGTCAAGCCTGTTCTTGGGTGCCTAGTATCTTGGCTTAACCTGGGGTAATAAGGCAGGAATCAGTCCTTCACTAAGGATCTTCCTAAGACACTCTTTTCATGAAGGGGTTACTCTGTCCCGATCTCTTCAGTTCCTGCAGCTTGGTGTGTCTTCATCATTCTCAGTTGTTTCACTGGTTCTTTTGTGTTTAGCCTGGAAGAATGTCAGCAGCTTCCTATGTATGAAGGGAGACAGCCTTTTATATATGATCTCCTTGCACAAGGAAAAGAGGCCAGAAGCAGCAGTTTAGGTTGGTGCCAGGAAGACATTTCTAACAGCTGTACTGTCTTGCAAGGTTGGGAGCCTCCTGGGGGTAGAGTCCACACCTTGCCGTTAATGGTTTTCCTCCACACTGAGCACGGGTCTTAAGCATACAGATGCCTCTTGAAAGAGTAACGGTGATAAGAATGGCCCTTTAACCTAGATAGTCTGTCTTTGAATTGGGATGCATTGAGCTCCTACTCTAATGCCAGGAGTTTCTATGTACTGGACAGTAAACAAAACTGAATTTCTGCTTCATGGTGCTCTCAGTCTAGTGACTGTATCTAGAGACAAAACAAAAAAACCATAATGGCATTTCTGTCAAAAGAGGATGCATATAGCACAGCAGTCCTGTAAGATGATAGTATGGTGACACTGAAGCTTTCTTAGTTCACATGAGAACAATATGATGTTGACACTACAACAAAATATCCTAATGATATTTTCCCTGTTAAGTTACCTGTGACTTCAGACATGTATCAGGTGGCAGTAAGTGCTCTGAAAAAGATAATGTAGGTTGAGGCATAGGACATGGCCTAGTAAGGCATGGAGCTGACAACAAATTAAAACGTAAAATTGTGATGCAACCACCCAGCATGGTGGCTCACACCTATAATCCTAGCTACTGGAAGAGGCTGAGATTGTAGGATTATGATTTGAAGTCAGACCAGACAGAAATGTTTCAGATTCTAATCAGCAAAAAGCTAGAAGTGGAGGTGTGGCTGAAGTGGTAGTGCACCAGCCTTAAGCAAAAAAGTCTAGTGCAAAGCCCTTGGTTGAAGTCCTAGTACGTGCCTCTTCCAAAAAAACAAAAAGTAAAAAAGGAATAGAGGCAGCTGTGAGTTTGACCTACTGGTAGAATGCTCACCTAGTATGCACGAAGGCCTGGATTCAATTCTTCAATACCACATAGACAGAAAAGGCCATAGTGGTGCTGTGGCTCAAGTGGCAGAGTGCTAGCCTTGAGCAAAAAGTGTCCAAGGACAGGGCCCAGGCTCTGAGTTCAAGCAATAGAGGCATGAGGCTGGCAAGGTCGCCACCTATGTTCTGGGAAGGTGAGGGGAAAATGTCCAGGGAGTCAAGGTTATTTTCTTAAACAGATGAAGTATCTTGGGTAATAGAAGTTGTCTGAAGCAGATGACAACTAATATTTTTATTGATTTAGGTTTCCTGCACTAGCTGTTTCTTTTATAAAGTTGACGAAGTTCTCAAGAGTTTATTCTGTACCTGTAATTTCTCAGACTAGCCAGCTCGAAGTATGCCAAAGAAATCTATTTGAATGTATATTCAGTCATATTTTGGGCTAGTGTGTCCTGAGATGGTAGATGTTAGCTCCAAAGGAAATGTGCCTGGCATTTTCAGGAACAAGTGAAGGGGCTAGCATGACAGAAGAAAGAGCAAGGGGCAGAAGGGTAGGTAAAGCAGATGATTGTTGTGGGGGCCATGTTGATGATAATTTTTTGTTTTAGTCTTGGAGCTTAAACTTAGCCCAGGGACAGGGCTCAAGGTTAGAACTCTCCCACTTTGAGCTACTTTTGGTCTTTTCAATAGTTAATTGGAGATGAGTCTCATGAAGACTTAACTTTTCTACTCGGGCTAGCTTTGAACAGCCATTCTCAGCTCTCAGCCACCTTAGTAGCTAGGATTATAGGCTGTACTATAATAATACATATAATGTGTGCATATATATATGTATATGTATGTGTGTATATATATACATATATATTTATTTTTTTTGCCAATCCTGGGGCTTGAACTCGGAGCCTGAGAACTGTCCTTAGGCTTTCCTCAAAGCAAGTTCTCTACCACTTGAGCCACTACTGGCTTTTTTTCTATGTATGTGATTCTGAGGACTCGAACCTGAGTCTTTGTGTATGCTAGGCAAGCACTCAACCACTAGGCCAAACTCCGGCTCCCAATCTTTTAGTGGGGCTCTGGTGGCTCATGCCTGTAATCCTAGCTACTCGGGAAGCTGAGATCTGAGGATCAAGGTTCAAAGCTGGCCCCACAAAAGAACCTGAGACTTATCTCCAATTAATCCCTAGAAAACGGGAAATGAGCCTTGGCTCAAGGGTAGAGCTGTTGCCTTGAGCTGAAAAGCTCAGGGACAACGCCCAGGCCCAGGGATAGGGTGGTGGCCTTGAGTTGAGGAGCTCAGGGACAGCGCCCAGGCTGAGTTCAAGCACCATGACCCACAAAAAATAATAACCTTTTAATGTCTTTACTATAGAACTCGTAGAACACTTCATAAGAGTTTTAAACCCAGACACACCCTCAGAGCAGTCCTCAATAGCATTCCTGTCCTGGTAGCAGCTCTGCACTCCCTGGGTCTGACTGTTCCTTACTCTAGCCAAGTAAATCATTTTACACCCAGGCCCCCAGTTTCTGTGCAAGGTAGAGGCCTTGAAGCAGACAGCCTAGGAATCCTAGTTCTCATTGGCCTTTAGCCTGTGGCAGATTCCATCTTCAAGGTTGTTCTGCATTAGTTGTAGCATGCTTCCTGTATGGACAGACTTAGTATTTTACCTCACCCCAATGTTGGCATAGTCTTTTTGCACTGGCTCACAGGAACATACTTTACACAGGCAGGCACTTGTTTATTCTCTCACCTTGTCTTTTGATGCAGGGAGATAGGAAGGATGGCATCTCCTTTTTATAGGAGATAGGACATGACCTCACTACTCAACTGCTCTGTTACACTGGCAAGTCTTTTCACTTGAAACAACAATAGTAGTGCTTTGTTCAGAGGATTCAGTGAGCTAATTCTCCTTTACTCACATTTCTCTTTACTCTCATTTTTTTGTTTTTCTTTAATTTTTGCTGTTAGCAAGATTCAAAGTCGGTCTCCTACATTATTGGTTGAAACTCTCCCACATAAATTATGCCTGCAGCCCAGCTTTTTTTGCTGGTTATTTTGTGCATGGAGTCTGGGACTTCTCTGCCCCAGGTTTCAAACTGCAGTTCTCCAGATCTCAGCCTCCTGTGAAGTTAGGACTACAGGTGTGAGCCATCAAGTGCTTGGCTGCCCTCTTTTGTTGTTGTTGTTGTTGTTGTCGTCGGTCGGTCATGGGGCTTGAACTCTGGGCCTGGGGCTGTCCCTGAGCTCTTCAGCTCACGGCTACCACCCTACCCCTTGAGCCACAGTGCCACTTCCAGCCCTCCTGCTTTTTTATTGCCAGTCATGAGGTTTGAACTCAGGACCTAGGCAGTATCCTTGAGCTATCTCAAGGCTATCATTCTACCACTTGAGCCACAGCACCACTTCTGCCTTTTTCTGTGAATGTGGTACCAAGGAATTGAATACAGGGCTTCATGAATGCTAGGCAAGCACTCTACCAGTAGGACATGCATCTGGCCCCGTACCCTCCTGTTAATTACATACTAAGTTTTAACAATAATTATTTGTAGAGAGACCACCTAGGAGACCTTTTACCCTTTGGTTTCAATTCTTGAGAGACTCAGGCCAAGCTTGCAGGAAGCTCCAAGCTTTAGGGGCAGACTCCAGAATATCCCTCGGAACTAGAGGTTTCTCTTGCTCTTCAGGAAATGCCATTGGAGTGACTTCCATGGACTGCTTCCTGTCCTAGCCCAGTGGCTGGATTCCTGCTGGCAACAGTGTGGAAACGGGAAAGTGGTGTCCCTAGAGGCACCCCCACACGTGTCTCCTCCCTCTTCCCCAAACTCTTGGGATATGGGATATGGTTTTCCCCTTGTCAGTTTTCTTGCTTCCCTTTCCTTTCTAACTTCTCTGACCTGTAATCCTTTAAGACTGAGAAAAATACCTTTCTGTTTAGTTTTTAGGTCATTCCCCACGCCCCACTCTAGGCTCCAGGAGTTTGTCAGTACTCCTGGGTTCCCTCCATTTATTTGTTCCCTCAAGAACAGTTTTAGTCAGGGACTCCCCCTAAAGAGCATTAAACCTGTCATTTGGAGTGCCCGGTGCCATCTTCCAGGGGGTCCTACCTACTTCTGAATAGGACAAAGATTCCTAAAGGGTGATCTGGGAATTGGGTTTACTTAAATCCTGCCTCTTGGAGATGGAGGGTGGAGACAACAATGGGTGGGAGTGAAGTGGCCTCCCCCACGCCCACCGCCTCCCCCAAAAAACCTTTTTGGAGGAAGCTAGTAGATTGAAACTTTGTTGGACAGTCATCTGAGGAATGGGAGCTGGCCTGGGAGGGGTTGGAATGCACTCAACTATGCTTCAGATCCTTTGTTCTACTCTTCAAGGGAAACAGTCCCCTCCCTCCTTCCTGGCCACACACGTGCCTTTGTTCCTCAGTCAGAGTCAGGCACCGCTGGGTACACTGTGTCCCTTCTGTGAAACCTGGCTTGCCTCCCCAGAGACTGGCCCCTGGTCAGAAGGACTGGAATTTTTGCCCAGGAGCCCCCAGCTTCGTATCCTTTCCACAGTTTCCTGCAGGCTGAAAACTTACCCACAAATAGCTGCCCAGGCACTTGTCTGGAATTATTCCATTGAATGCCAGTGTCCCAGGATTAAACAATTCCTCCCTCTTACTCTGCTTGGTGATTAATAATTATTGTTAGCATTGCTATTAATAGCACCTAACATTTATTGAGTGCTTATTCTATGCCAGGCATTGTTCAAAGTGCATTAATGTGTACTAATTGATTCCATTCTTGCAGCAACTCTGAAGTAAGGACTATTATTATCATCCCCTTTTCCCAGATGAGGAAACTGAGGTACAGAGAGATGAAGCAGTTTACACAAAGGTAGCACAACTTTTAAGTGGCCAAGCTTGGAAGGGCAACTTCAAAGTTCCTACTTACAAATACTGCGCTGTGTTCTTGTCTCCAGTTCACTGGTGTCTAGATGACAGTTGGCATTTATCCAGTGCTCACTATATGACAGGCCTTTACTGACATCAGCTCTTTGTCAGTATAGGACAGAGATTTGAGAAGACTCAGAGTTACAAGCAAGAGGTAGACTCAGAATTTGAAGCCAAGTCTATCTTGTTCAAAAGCCCATGTTCTTTAGTTCTAATCCTTAGAAACCCTACTTGGTAGTTGGTATCTTTATTTTAGTGTTTAGAAAAGAGGCTCTGGCCAGGAGCATTACCTAGTGGTAGAGTGCTCACCTAACATGCAGGAAGCCCTAGGTTTGATTCTGATACTACATGCTCAGAATAAGCCAGAAGTGGTGTTATGGCTCAAGTGGTAGAGCACTATCCTTGAGCAAAAGTGTCCAAGGACAGTACCCAGGCCCTGATTTCAAGCTCTAAAACTAGCAAAACAAAAACAAAAAACAAAAAAAAAGGGTGCTAGTGGTTGATGCCTGTAATCCTAGCTACTCAGAAGACTGAGATCTGAGGCTTGTGGTTCAAAAAGTCCATGAGATTTTTACCTGCAATTAATCACTAGAAAACAGGAAGTGGCATTGTGGCTCAAGGGGTAGGGCAGTAGGCTTGAACTAAAGAGCTCAGGGACAGTGCCCAGGCCCAGAGTTTAAGCCAAATGACTGATCAAAAAAAAAAAGGCTCTTAAGAGTGATTGCCCAGGACTGTACTGCCCAGGATCCTACAAATAGTACCAGGAAGAGCTGGTATTAAAAATCAGCGTGTTTGGCTTCAAAACATTACCACCACCTTAGTCTAAACATAATGACAGTTCCTTTTACGTACATGATAATATTTGATAATTTACCAAACTCCTTTGTGTATGTCATTTCCAGGTGATGATGAGGTAGATGAGGTAGGTTGTGTTGAGCCTAGTTTCCAGGAAGGAAATAGAGATAATGAGGCTAGTCCTATACAGCACTGGACATAGAAATAATCTTCTGGCTTTTTTTTTTCTTTCCACTCCTGGGGCTTGAACTCAGGGCCTGGGCACTGTCCTTGGACACTTTTTGCTCAAGGCTAGCACTCTTGTCACAGGACTACTTCCAACTTTTTCTGTGTGTGTGATTCCAAGGACTTAAACCCAGGGCTTTGTGCATGCTAGGCAAGCACTCTACCACTAGGTCAAATTCTCAGCCCTATCTTCTGGCTTTTAATCTAGTATTTCTAGTGTCACCTGCTTACCTCAAGGCTGGATTCATTGTTCAGAGGTGCCCTAGGAGTTTAGTCTTCTCTCTACTCTTCCTCTTCTTCCTTTACCAGCAAATATTAACGAATGTCATTCAATGACTTATTAAATTATGAATCCATTGGTGGGGTCAGGGCTCCCCTGATAGTCATCTCTGAGACCCTTGTCTCTGAAATCTTGTCTGGGGGATCCAACATGTCAGATCCAAGCCATAGCAATATGTATTCATCACTTTTAAGAAACACAGAAACAAAATTTTGAAATGGTTTGACTTCTTGCTGGCAGTTAAAAACTAGCCAGAGAGGTTAATGCCTGCTTACCAGATCAAGTGAGGTGTGAGAAAAGGAAATGCAGAAATGTTTTCAGTCATGATAAAAACTACTGTGTGGGCTGGGAATGTGGCTTAGGGGTAGAGTGCTTGCCTAGTATGCATAAATCCCTGGGTTCGATTCCTCAGTACCACATACACGGAAAAGGCCACAACTGTGGGGTGTGATAGCTCTCACCTGTAATCCTAGCTACTCAGGAGGCTCAGATTTGAGGATCATGGTTCAAAGCCGGCACAGAAGGACCTGAGACTTATCTCCAATTAACCCCTAGAAAAAATGGGAAGTGGGACTTGGTTTTAGGGTAGGGTGGTAGCCTTGAGCTATAGAGCTCAGGGTCAACACTCAGGCCCAGGGGTAGAGTGGTAGTATTGAGCTAAAGAGCTCAGAGACAGCACCCAGGCTGAGTTCAAGCCCATGACCCACAAAAAAATAAGGCCAGAAGTGGTGCTGTGGCTCAAGTGGCAAAGTGTTAACCTTGAGCAAAAGAAGCTCAGGAACAGTGCCTGAGCCCTGAGTTCATGCTCAGGACTGGCAAAAAAAAAAAAAAAGTGTGGGGGGGGGGGCTGTGTGCTGCAAGCTTGCTTTGTACCAGGTGCTACACTTATTTATACCTTTAACAAAAACATCTTATTTGTTCCCTACAACTGTCCTGGTGTGAAGGAGAACCTGTGGCTCAGAAAGGCTCCACAGTAATGTACCTGATAAGAGGCAAAACATGAGTCTTAGAGATATGTCTTGTGCCAACTCATCTGAAGCAGTAGTTGACTCAAAAATTTGTGGTGAATGGCTGTACTAATTGATGGTGTAGACTCCAAAAGTGGAAGAGGCTGTAACTGCTAGCTACATCCTCCTGGTGCCCTGGGCCAATGCCAAATGGGTCCCATTCCACCATCAGCTTACACCTTTCCCCCCTACTCGATGACAGTGCCAGTCTAGATTCTTCTGCCCCAGCAGTGGAAAGGGTCAGGAAGGGAATTGGCCACCCACTGATGGCTTCAGTGAGTATATTACTCATACTGGGGCACATCTGTAAAGTGAAAATAATAGTAATGAATCTCTTCCCTCTAGGCTTGAGAGTTTCTCTTTGCCCTGATCATCAGATCTGCCTCCAAATTTGGTTAGGGATATCCTTATATGACTCAGTTGTCAACTGAAGTATCATCTCCCCAGAGGCCACCCACATTTACCTGTGTCCTGCCTTTTTCAGGAAAGCATACATTCCCAGAATATAGGACCTTTTTCTTTTTGCCCTCATTCCTAGTCTCTTAACAGAATGCTTTGGCGAATGAAGGACAGTATAGAGATCTAGCTAGCTGTATGACCTGTAAGAGGCCTACTCAATATTAGGTTCCAATTCCTATTAAGAAGTAGACCATTAAAGCTTGCTCCTTTTTTTTCTTCTCTTTCATTTCTTATTTTATTTTATTTTTAATATATTTTTATTGTAATTAATAAAAGAGTTACATGATATTTGCCAGATAGAAGGTGCATACATTGATACCCTTTCACATGTCTTGGCTTTTTTTTTTTTTTTTAACTAGGGATCAAACCCAGGGTGTTGCTAGGGAAGATCTCTACCACTGAGTTACGTTCCTGGTCCTTTCATTGTGAGCTGATTTAGGTAGCCTAAGATGGCTTTGAACACTCAATGCGCCTTCCTCGACCTTCTGAGTAACTAGGATTACTGCATGAGGCACTATGCCCAGCTCCAAAAGCGTTTGACAGGGGCAAGGTAGAGAGGTGAGAACCAGCCAGACATAGAGAATGGGTATGTATGAAGTCTTTGGGATATGAGTGACAGGGCAGCCTAGCTAAATGTGAAAATGATCTGGGCTGACAGTAGAGCTGGTCAGGCAGGCTAGGTACCAGTGGCTCACACCTAAAATTGCATCTACTCAGGAGGCTGGGATCTGAGGATCTTGGTTTCAAGCCAGCTCTAGCAGACAAGTTTGCCTGACTTTTATTCCCAATTAACCAACTGGAAGTAGAGGTTTAGCTCAAATGGTAGACTGCCAGCTATGAGCAAAAAAAAAAAAAAAAGCTGAGCAAAAGCATAAGAGTGTGAGAACTTAAGTTCAAGCCCTAATACTGGTACACAAAAAAAGGCGGGGGTGGGAGCCAGTCAGGCTAATGGGAGCCTGTTACTGGCAGTACCCTCAGGGCAATGGGATGGAGATGGTTAATGGTAGAGGTAGGTTCAGAAGGGAGAAGCCCAGAATCCCCATGGGATGCAGTCAGGTCTCCGCTGACCCCCAAGAGAAAGATTACCTTCCCCAGCAGGGCTCAGAAGACAGAGGTAGGTTCAAGGAAGTAAAAGCCAAAGGCACTTGTGACCTACGGATCAGGTAGGCTGCCCTGGTTATTTTGGGGCTAAGAGCCAGGTGCAGATTCAAAGGATTGATTGAAGCCTTTTGGCAACTCTGGCCTCCACAGGGTAAACATCACCTGTCTCCTGCCACCTGCTACAACAATGGCAGCAAGGTTCCTTAGGCAGGACCAAGGGGGCCCAACTTTTTCTTGCTTCCCTGATGAAGCAAAACTAGCTTCCCAGAGAGGCCACCCTTTCCTGACCTCACAGCACCATCTTCAAAGGGCCCAGGTGACCCTAAGGAATCTTCTGGCAAGGAACACCAAATGTTTCAGGCTCAAGGAAAGCAGAACGGAGCACTGGGTGCCTGTTAACAGCTGGGCCCAGCTTGGGGAGGAGTCTGTTTGGAAGCAGGTGCAGATTTCGGGGTGGGTGGGGCCAGAAAGAAAGTAGGGATCTGGGTAGACTACAAACTCCCCCCTCCCCCAGCCACAGCTGGCTTCTCCAGGAACCATATGACCTAGTTATGCTGCATAGAGATACTTAGCTTAGCTAGCTGTTCAGGGCTGGGCCAATCTCTCTTCTCTGAGTCCTTTTGGGTCCAAAAGGTACCTTGGCATGTCTCTCAAGGGGTTCATTTACAAAGAACTTGCATCTTGTCACATGGATTGGCTTCTTTCCCAAGGAGGGAAAGAACAGGCTTATTTCCTTACTCTCCCTGCCAGTCCTAGGGAGAAAAGTCTCCCCTGCCACCACCCATTGTGTCCCTCTGTAAAGGGTTGGAAAGAAGTTAAAAACTTCTTTCCTTTAGAGTCAACAAAGAAGGAAAGACGTGTTCTCATCTGAATATTAAAACCTGATGGTTAGGGCCAGGAGTTTGGCCTAGTAGTAGAGTGCTTGCCTAGCATGCACAAAGACCGGCGTTCAATTCCTCGATACCACATACATAGAAAAAACCAGAAGTGGTGCTATGGCTCAAGTGGTAGAGCTCTAGCCTTGAGAAAGCCAGGGATAGTAATTAAGACCTGAGTTCAAGCCCCAGGAATAGCAGATAAACAAAAACAAAGCCCAACAAAAAAAAACCCAAAAACCTGATGGTCTGAGTAAGACCTGCATGGAGACTCTGTGGAGACCCTTGCTGTCCCAGACAGCTCCTGGTGTTTCTGATTCTTGATCAGCTGGGAGAAATTCCATTGCTGGCCGGGCACAGTGGTTCATGCCTGTAATCCCAGCTACTCAGGAAGTTGAGTTCTGAGGTCAAAGCCAACCTGGGCACTAAAGACTGAGAGACTCTTTATCTCCAATCTCTAGAAAAGCAGGAGTGGGTCAATGGTTCAAGGGGTAGCCTTCAACTGAAGAGCTCAGGGACAGCACCCAGGCCCAGAATTCAAGCCCCATGACCCCCCCACAAACACACACGAAGAATATCCTTTGCTGTTAGAATTAAGTACAAAATGAAACAAATGAATGCTGAATCCCACTTGTTCACTAGTTGTCCTTGAGAATTGCTTAATGTCTCTCAGCCCTTAGTTTCCTCATCGATAAAAAGGGAATACTAGGGCCGGAAGTTTGGCCTAGTGGTTAAAGTGCTTGCCTAGCATGCACGAAGACCCGGGTTCGATTCCTCGATACCACATACATAGAAAAAAGCCGGAAGTGGTGCTGAGGCTCAAGTGGTAGAGCTCTAGCCTTGACAAAGTCCAAGGACAGTGCTCAGGCCCTGAGCTCAAGCCCAGGACTGGCAAAAAAAAAAAAAAAAAGGGAATACTACACAGTGCTTTTCATGAAACCCTCTTGAAAGTGTGAAAATGACAAGCTGCATGGAATCTTCGGCATGGAGCCCTTGCCCTGGAGCCTGGCATATAGTAATTATTCAGCATGACAGCAACTATATTCCTATTTTCAGATTGGTATTCAAGTTGCTGTGATTGTTGGAGCTATTCTCCAAGAGCAGACTTTGAGACTGGCCCAAGAGCTTGGAGATTTTTATGATTTCTAAAGCTGGGGGCCTTGGCTCACAAACTTGTCTCTCACTGCCTCTCCCGGGCCTCAAGGCATAATGTGTACAGTTTGTACAATATTGATAACTAGGCATTTGGCAATGGGGCTTTTCTGTAATCTTTGCTAAGGGTCTCCAGGAAGGCAGGGGCCTTCCTCCCTGTTTGTTAACTTACTGGAAGAGTTAGTATGTTAAATATATAAAGTACAGTAGGAACATGCCTGCCATACAGTAAGTGTTCAACATGCATTTAAGTGGTTAAAGCATCCTGAGAACTCTGGAGTGTCTAGGACCTCCCCCCCCACACACAAGCCTTCTTGTTTGCTGCGTGGCCATAATAAGCCTTTTGCCCAGGCTCTGCCTGTTGCTTCATGTGGAAGATAGATAACACATCCCTTGCCTCCCTCGTGGGCTAGCAGGGAGCTCCAAGGAGGTGATAGATGAGAAAGCACTTTGAGAACTATAAATGTTTGCACTTGTTGCTACTCCCAGCTATAACTGTTTCATTCAATCATTGAACCATCAAGAGTTCATTTTAATAGAAGCAGTATCGTACCACTTATCTGGCTTGTGAATTTAGGCAAGTTACTTCTCTAAACCTGGACACCTATAAAGTAGAAGTCATTACAAGATGGGATGCTCTGAGTTTTATTGAGAATGGAAAAGTGACATTTTCCACTTTGATCAGTTACCATTAAGTTTAGCACTAGGTGGCTATTTGGTGGCCAAGTTAACAAAACATTCCTAATGAATATAGGTATAGCTGACGTATCTGATGCAGAGTAGAAATCTAGGTCCTTTCTCTCACTGAGGCTTGGTAATTCATGACTGAGTGACTGAGCCATTGGCTACCTTCTGCCATCAAAATAATAGGCAAGCTCAGATTCTTGAGTATGACTCAGATGGGAAGTAGAAATAGGTGTGACTCAAGTCTAGAATGTCCTTGCATGCCCAGGCTGGACTGCTAAGTGGGAGCTCAGTGCTGCTTGAATATAAAACTAACTGCAGATCGGCCTTACCCCACGCTCACCTCTGGTTCAGAACAAGAACAACTGGACCTTGTCTTACACTAATTGCTTCTCAGTGAGGAAAATGTCCCTGTGCCCACAGCACCAACATCAGGTGGAACTCTAGGAGATTACCATGTCAGGACAACCCCAGAGAGCCCCTTAGAAATGACCCTTTAGGGCAGATTCCAGGGAGGGAGTCCAAGTCTTAAAGTCTGGGTCTCCTGGGACTGGGTCAAGCAGCAGGTGCAGATATGAGGTCCCAAGTTGTGGTTAAGTGGTGAAACTGAGAGGCAAGTAAGACCAGACAAGAAGTCAGCACAGAGGAAACTGCCTGCCTGTCCTTGCAGGTGGCTGAGTGCTTGGGGCTAATTTCTGGAATGTGTTTTAAGTGGTGGTAAGTGGGGTTCAATATGTATTACCACAAGCCTTAAGAGCAATCTGGGATTCCTGAGCAAAGGCTACAGTTGGCAGCTAGGCTAACCCTTTTAAACCCTGTAGAAGTCCCTTTTTATGGGCTTCACAGTAGCTACCTTTGGGAAAACTCCAGAGCCAATGGTATATAACTGTAAGATTCTTTTATGGGATCCCTGTTGTGTATAGGAGAGAGGGATCATTCTATTGTGAAGCATGGATGCTAAAATTGGACAGCACTGGTTTGAGTGTGGTCTCCATCATACTCCTGCTGTTGATCATCGAGCCCATTTCTGAACCTCAGTTGGGAGTAAGAATAAGGGCTTTTTTAAGGATGAAATGATACACATGTTGTGCTTGGCACAGATGTTCTAGTAGTTTGAGCAAAGCCAGTCAACACTTAAGTTTTGAAATTCATTCATTGAGACAGGTATTCTTAATTCCATTTTATAGAGGAGCATGGATTGTAAAGAAATTAGGAAGTTGTTCATAGATTTATACCCTGTCAATGGCAGAGTCATGATTTGAACACCTTTTTATCTTGCCTCTGGATTAGAAGGGGTCTAGTAAGTGTTATATCTAGCATTGTAGCAGTCTGTGGTTTTTTTTGTTCTTTAGTCTCTCTGCTGAATTCTGAGTTCAGTGAAAACCTGAAAGCCATCTTAATCACCTTACATCCCCCAGAGACCAACAGAGTACTCATAGATCTCAATATTTGCTTAATGGCTGAGATTATTCCCTTCATTAATCAATCAGTAGCTCTTCATCGACCATTTCCTGTAGGCTACCTTTGAGCTAAATCCTGGGAGGAATGCAAAGTACAACTGTGCCTCTTTAAACTGAAGATTAGAGCATGTGTGGAGAGTGTACATTCCTGAGTATTGTGTCATTGGCTGAAACTGCTACACTGGAGGTAGAAACAATACAGGTGGCTTAGGGATGTTTTCCAAGCCAGGATTTCTCACCCCTCCCAAAGTGGGCCACTCCCTCTATCTGCTAAACTAGTTACCAGATTGCCTACTCCAGTCCAGCTCAGGAACCACCCAACTCTTGTCACTTTTGGAGTTCCTGCTCATCTTTCTTGTCCAGGCTACGACTTCAAGACGGGACAAAAGGCAGAAGATTTGAGCCGGGAAAGGATCTTAGAAAATCACTCGTGGGGCTGGGAGTTGGGTCTAGTGATAAGAGTGCTTGCCTAGCATGCACGACCCAGGTTCCATACCTCACTACCACATACATAGAAAACAGCTGGAAGTGGTTCTGTGGCTCAAGTGGTAGAGCTGTAGTCTTGAGTAAGCCCAATGATAGTGCTCAGGCCTTGAACTCAAGCACAGGACTTGCAAAAAAAAAAAAAAAAAAAATCCTGCTCCAACACTGAAGCCAGAAGTATTTTTGTTTTTGTTTTTGCAAGAATGTAATTTTGAAAATGATGCTCTGAGCTGGGGTCCAGTGCTTCATGCCTATAATCCTAGATGCTCAGGCAGCTGAGATCTGAGGATTTAGATCACAGCTCCAAGCCAATCCCCTGGGGGATGGGAAGAGGATTGAACCAGAGCCATATGCTCATGAGCATGTGCTTATGTATCATGGAACTACACCCCCAGCAAGTCTCATGATTGTAGGAACATTGGTTTGCTCATCGCTGTCTCTTGCATACAACTAACTGTTCTCTGTAGGTAGTAAACATTCCATGAATGGTTTTGGAATGATTAAACAAATGAACAAACGTAAGACATGAGAAAATTGTGACCCAGAGAAAGAAAGCTACTGGAAATTTACGATGTTCCTTGAATAGAAAATTGGATCAACTATTTTTTTTGCTGGAACCTGTCTTTTATAGAGTTGGAAGCAACTTAGGAAGATTCATGCAATTAAAAAAAAAAGTCTAATGCCAGTGGCTCATGCCTATAATCCTGACTACTCAGAAAGCTGAGATCTGAGTTTTGAGGTTCAAAGCCAGCCCTGGTAGGAAAGTTTTTGTGACTCCAATAACCACCAAAAAGCTGGAAGTGGAGCTGTGGCTCAATGGTAGAGCACTAGCCTTGAGCAAAAAAAAAAAAAAAAAGCTCAGGGATAGCATTCAGGCCCTGAGTTCAAACCCCAAGACCAACAGACACTCAATATAAAATGGCCTAGGGAGTCAGGTGGAGAGCGAATATAGGTAAGAAGGCAAGAGGCAAGAGCCAGGATTAAGATTAGTTCACACAGAGCTGGGAATGTGGTTTAGTAATAGAGTGCTAGCCTTGAACAAAGAAGCCCAGGCCCTGAGTTCAAGCCCCAGGACTGGCCAAAAAAAAAAATAGTTCACACAAATATGTACTTTACCTCCCTTTGAACCAAACCCAAGTTTTCCTATCCTTCTTTATGATAGCTAGATATTGCCCAAGTTTGTTTGGTTTGATTTGAATCTTTTTTTTTTTTCTTTTGAGATGAAGTCTTGCTAAATTGCCCAGGCTTATCTCTAACTCCTGGGCTCACATGACCTTCTTGTGTCATATGTCATCTTCTCTATCAGCTGGGACTATAGGCATATTAGATTGCCTAGATTCTTGAAAATGGTAGTTTTAGAAAATCTAATCACAGCCAGGCACTATAATCCTAGCTACTCAGAAGGCTAGAACCTAGAGGATCATAATTCAAAGGCAGCTCCAGGAGTTTCTATCTCCAATGAATTAACCAGAAAAAAAAAGCCAGGCTGGAGAGGAGGCTCAAGTGGTAGAACATCAGCCTTGAGCAAGACACTCAGGGCCATGGCAGTGTGGTTTGGAGTATGTATAGAGCCTGTGTCTAGTTTGTAGTATGTCTTTTGCTAAAGTATGACTTTTGATAAAAGTCAGAAGGAACAACTAGAGCTGGGTCTAGTTGGCTCTAGAAGTGTCAGGTGGGAGTTGGAGGTGTTCTGCAGAAACCCTGGTGCAGATCTCAGCTGAGTCATTGCCAGGCATACATGCCTATACTCAACACCTGTTAGGCCACTGATTCCCAGGTGGCAGTACCAGCATCTGTAATGAGAATCAAGAGCCTTGAACTGACAGTGTGCAAAGGGGTAAATCTGGAGCCATTGTTGGTTTTACTTTTGCATTCATTCATTTAGAGATTCAGCAGATATTTATAGCAGACTGTCCCAGAGACTGTGCAAATGCTGGGTACGGCTGGAACAAACAGAGCTCTTATTTTCATGAGACAGCCCCAGAAACACATACATAATGCTTATTTGGGGTAGTGGATTAAGTTCTGTAGTGTCCAGTAATGGAGTGTCGGAGGGAATAGCCTTGGAGTATATTGAGCAAAGATTTTGCAAAGAGAAAAAAGCAAGTCAGGACTGAACTTATCCAAAACTTAGGCCCATTCACACTCTTGGCTCTGAAACTAGTGGGTCTAATGTAGGCCTTTGTTTTCCCTTTGTGTTAAAGATGATCCTGGGGCTGACAGTTGGGTATAGTGGTAGAGTGCTTACCTAGCATGAACCAAGACCCAGGTTCACTTCCTCAGTACCACATGCGTAGAAAAAGCTGGAAGTGGTGCCGTGGCTCAAGTGATACAACTCTAGCCTTGAGAAAGCCCAAGGACTGGTGTCCTTGGCACCACATACATAGAAAAAGCCAGAAATGGTGCCGTGGCTCAAGTGGTACAACTCTAGCCTTGAGAAAGCCCAAGGACAGTGCTCATCCCAAAGTTCAAGCCCCAGGCCTGGGAAAAAATACATATTTTACTTTTTTTCTTTTTGGTCACTCAGTCAAGGCATCTCCAATACATTGTACCATGAAGACTTCTCTGTAAGCAGTTCTTTGTTCTGTTTTGTTTTGTTTTTTAATACTGAGCCCAGATTCTAAGCCTTAAGGTCAAAACCCACACATAACTATGTTTGTTGACCCTGCAGTGCCAAAAACTCAGAGAAGATCAGAAGGATCAACAATCTTATCAGAGTCATGGGACTAAATGGAGATAGACAAGAGACAAGGAGCCTTCCTAGGAATCCTTTCTGCCCTTCAAGGACACTGATCCCTTTTCATAGGGCAGCTTTTCCCAGGAAAAGGAACCTTCTAGTTCCTTAAAGCAGTGAGCACTGGTTCTAGCCATGAGCCTGCAGATGGATGGCATATCCATAAGCCTCCTCATTCAGAAGCTTACAGAGCAAGAAGGGGCAAGGAAGGGGCAATGACTTTCAGTTCCCGTCATGTCTAGAGCAGCAGCTGATTCAGCTAGATGATGTCACCTTCCCAAACCTCCTGACCAGCAGCTGAGATGGTAAAAGCAGGAAACTGGGGGATACTCAACTGGCTAAGTCCAAACATGCTTGTGGCAAAGGCCTGCCATAACCCCAAGCTGTGGAGGCATCCTTCTGCAGATACACTTTCTCAGTTAGGAGGGCAGTCCATGTCCCCTAAGACTTTTGCTCTGACATCCTTTTGCTAAGCAGTTTTCTATACATTCTGAACCATGCCATTTCCTTGTTTTTCTTTGCTGGTCCCAGGGCTTGAACTCAGGACCAGAATGTTATCCCTGAGCTGCTACTACTGCTAAAGGATAACACTCTACTCTTCCGCTTGAGACAAAGATCCACTCCTGGCTTTTTCTGTGCATGTAGTACCGAGGAATCAAACCCAGGGCTTCATGCATGCTAGGCAAGCACTCTATGATTAGGCTACGCTCCCAGCCCACCTTTTTTTTTTTTTTTTTTTTAATTTATTGAAGAGTTTTATGGACTTTCCTGCCCTGGCTGGCTTTGAACCATGATCTTCAGATCTCAGCTTCCTGAGTAGCTAGGATTTCAAGTGTGAGCTACAGGTAGGTACCTGTTCCTTTTCACCTATTCTGAGGGTGGAGCAGTGGAAAGAAGAGTGGTTTTGAAGCCAAATCAATCTGAATGAAGGTTTCTCGATATTCAAGCTTAAGGATTGTAAGGTAAAGCTATATCTTTCTGAACCTTAGTTTCCTCTGTGGGAAACAAAATAGGGCTATCAGTCTACTTACCATTAAGCTAGGTGGGAGAATGAAGGCCTGGCATGGTAAGGTGCTCAATAAATAGTCACCATTATTCCCTTTGGATCTCTGTGGAGATTTTAAAGGTTTCTGGGAGGGAAGGATTGGGAGGTGGGTCATTGAGCTTGAACTTGGCCTGAGCACTGCCCCTGAGCTCTTCAGCTCAAGGCTACTACCCTACTCTTGAGCCAAGCCCCACATCCAGTTTTCTAGAGCTTAATTGGAGACAAGAATCTCAGGTTGTTTTGTGCCTGGGCTAGTTTTGAACCTTGATCCTCAGATCTCAGCCTCCTGAGTAGCTAGGATTACAGGCGTGAGACACCAAGCCCGGCAGGCACTCTACCGCTGGGCCAAACTCCCTGCTCCTGTACTTTTTTTTCCTTAAATAAAAAAAGGACAATGCAAAGGTCTTAATGCAGCAATGGGACATCATGAAACTTGTGCCTGTAACTTTGCCTTCTTCAGCAATGTATTATTTTAACGTGCAAATAGATGGCACCAGGGCACATGACTCCTTGGGTCAATGGAATATCAAATGAAATAACATATGATTGCCTTCAGAACCAGGCACAGTAGTGTGAGCCTGTGGTCCCACCTCCTGAAGAGACATGGGTGAGAGGATAGTTTGCCCATGAGGCCAGCCTGGACAGCATAGTGCACCAAGAATGAAGGGAGTACCAAATGGTGGTAGTTGACAGGTTCTCTAGAGGGATGAGCCATTGGGTAAAGTTGGGGAAGGCTTTCTGGAAAATACTGGCTTGGAAGTGGACTTTGAGCCTGGGTAGGACATGGATGGAAGCAGCCCAGAAGAGGCCCATCAGGTGGAAAGGCGGGCATTTGGAGGCTAGCAGTTGGTGGTATAATCTTGAACAGGTGTCTGTGCCTCTTAGAGCCTCCATTTTTTTTCTGTGCAACATATGGACTCTGCTAGGACTCGCCTCACCAGGGATGTTAGGAGGACTGATGGGATGGGTTGTACTAATAAATGGGAAACTTGTATAATGTCCCAGCATGTGCTATTGTCATTTCACATTTGGCAGGAAAAATGGCCAGGGTACATGCTGGGAAGCAGAATGTGAGAGGGCACCTATTATGCTCTGGCATCTGCTGTCATGGCTGACCTAGACCAGGACACCTGGTCTCCTGGTCTCTTTGTGCTTTTTGTTTTTGAGACAGGATCTTGCTGTGTAGCTAGGTCTGGCCTCAAACTTACAGTCGTTCTGCCTGTGCATCCCAGCTAGAAATAAAACAGGTGTGTACCACCACCAATGATTTTTTTTTGGGGGGGGGCGGTTATTCATGAGACTTGTACTCGGGGCCTGGGTGCTATCTCTGAGCTTTCTTCACTCAAGGCTTGCATTCTATCACTTTGAGCCACAGCACTACTTCTGTTTTCTGGTAGTTAATTGGGGATAGGAGACTCATGAACTTTTCCTGTCTGGATTGGCTTTGCATTGTGATCTTCAGATGTCAGCTTCCTGAGGAACTAGGATTATAGGCTTGAGCCACTTTGCTTGACTCCAGTAACAATTCATAAGAATAAAAACCCAAGTGTATAGCCAGGCGTGGTGGCTCACGCCTGTAATCCTAGCTACTCAGGAGGCTGAGATCTGAGGATCAAGGGTCAAAGCCAGCCTAGGCCCAAAAGGACCTGAGACTCTATCAATTAACCTCTAGAAAACAGGAAGTAGGGTTTGGCCCAAGGGTAGGGCAGTAGCCTTGAGCTGAAGAGCTCAGGGACAGCGCCCGGGCCAAGATCAAGCTCCACCAAAAAAAAAAAAAAAAAAAAAAAAGCGTAGGAGCATAATAGTAGTAGCAAGTAGTAGCCCACTGGCCCTGACTTCCAGCTGCCAGGCTCATTCTTTTCAGAACCAGCCCTGTTGCAACTTCCCTGTCCCTGTGTCCCTGCTTATTTGCCAGCTGGTAGATGACATAGTGATGATACTGTGCACCCAGGACATTTCATAATGGAGAAGGACATTGACCACTGTCTTGGGGCTTACCAAAGATAATCGGAGATAGGGAGCCAAGGACGCTCCAGCAGCCTTCCTCCCTTCAGAGTCTGAGTCATCTCCTGAGGGATGTTGGTCATTCATTCATTTGTTCATTAACAAATATGTGTCCCTGCTGTATGCTCCTGAAGTCTCTGTTGTCACCAAATGAACATTCTACTAGGGAAGAAACATTCTAATAGCATGTCAGGATAGAAGGAGAGTAAAGCTAGGGTGGTCAGGAAGGGCTAAGACAGAGGGACATTGGATCTAACTGAGGATCATTATCCTTGTAGATAATTTGCGGGTAGAGGACTTAGCTAAGGCAAAAAATGAGCAGCCTGCCCAGGCGCTGGTCGCTCAGGCCTGTAATTGTAGCTACTCAGGAGGCTGAGATCTGCAGATCAGGGTTCAAAGCCAGCCCAGACACTAAAATCCATGAGATTCTTATCTCTATTTAACCAGTAGAAAATTGGAAGTGGCACTGTGGCTCGAAGGTAGGGCGGTAGCCTTGAGCTGAAGAGCTCAGGAACCATGCCCAGGCCCAGAGTTCAAGTCTATGATTAACCCCCCCAAGTTTGGAGGCCAGTGAAGAGAGCTGTGGAAATCGTGCCTCAGAGGTAGCCAGGGGTCAGATCTGGAGGGCCACAGAGGACATGGCTTTTATTTTAGGAGCTTCAGCAAGGTAGTTAGGAATTTTGAACCAAGAAATGATGGGCTCTGACTAAAAATTTAGAAGGATCTTTTTAGTCACTAGAAAATATATAGGCAAGCACAGGAGCCAGAGATTAGTGAGATGTCAGACAGGTGATGATGGTAGTTTATATCAAGGCAGAGATATGGCAGAAGACTGAAGATGCTTAATAAGAAAGATGTGGGGGGAAGGAGAGTGGGAGAACACTGATAACCCCTTCCCATGTTTAAGATGTAGCTGGGCACTGCTGGCTCACTCCTGTAATCCTAACTACTCAGGACACTGAGATCTGAGGATCATAGTTCAAAGCCAGCCTGGGCACCAAAGGACCTGAGACTCTCATCTCCAGTTAACCTCAAGAAAATGGGAAGTGGGGCTTGGTTCAAGGGTAGGGTAGTAGCCTTGAGCTGAAGAGCTCCAGGACAACACCCAAGCTCAGAGGTAGCCCAGAGTTCAGGGACAGGCATCCAGGCCCTGGGGGGTAGGATGGTAGCCTTGACCTGAAGAGCTCAGAGACAGTGCCCAGGCCCAGAGTTCGTAAGCCCCAAGACTGATTTAAAGAAAAAAAGAAAAAAGATGGCAGCGGGCCTAGGTGGCATATGCCTGTAATCCTGACAATGAGGAAGCGGAGATCTGAGGATTTAGGTTCAGAGCCAGTCCAGACAGGAAGTCTGAGATTATTACCATTTTGTTTTGTTTGGGGGCTTGAATAGCTCTTCAGCTCAAGGCTAGCACTCTACTACTTTGAGCACCACTTCCAGTTTTCTGGTGATTAATTGGAGATAAGAGTCTCATGGACTTTCATGCCCCGTTGGCTTTGAACGGTGATCCTCAGATCCTCCTGAGTAGGATTTCAAGTGTGTGAGCCACTCTCCAGTTAATTAAGCCAGGAATGCCTGGCTCAAAGTGGTAGAGCCCTATCTTTAGCACAAAAACTCAGGGATAGTGTCTAAGCCCTGAGTTCCAGTCCCAGGTTTGGCACAAAAAAGGAAAAAAAAAAAAAAAGATGCCATAGCTAATAATGATTTCTTGTTAGAGCCTTGGAGTTGCTTAATTACAAGTCCTAGTTGGCTTGCTGTTGGAATTTAAGCAAACGTTTAACTGCAACCACCAGCTTTCCCAAATGTAAGCCTCTGTCTGGGCCACAGCAGTTGGGTACTATGCAAATTAAATGGGTATGGGAAGTGGCACTGTGGCTCAAGTGGTAGAGCACTAGCCTTAAGCTGAAGAGCTCAGGGACAGCGTCCAGGCCCAGAGTTCAAGCCCCACAACCAAAAAAAAGAAAAATAGGTGTGGGCCGGGGGTTTGGCCTAGTGGTAGAGTGCTTGCCTAGCATGCATGAAGACCCGGGTTCGATTCCTCGGTACCACATATATAGAAAAATACCGGAAGTGGTGCTGAGGCTCAAGTGGTAGAGCCTTGAGAAAGTCCAAGGACAGTGCTCACACCCTGAGCTCAAGACCAGGACTGGCAAAAAAAAAAAAAAAAAATAGGTGTGAATTGTGTGACAAGCTTAAGGCAGTGCCTAATATTCCTGAGTAATAATTAGTGAAAGCCATTGTTGTTACTGTTGGAAGCAGGGTGTCCCCAGGCCTGTTAGGCCATCTCCTTCCTCCAGGAGCCTTTCTCTCCAAGATGCAGCTAAGACACCATCTGTCCAGCAGAGAAAAGCCACAGAGACAGCTTTCAGAGAGCATTAGATAGATGAGCCCTTCCCAAGAAACCTAATCTCACTCTCAGCAGGTGCTAATCCCAACAACCTCCCCTGGTATCTGAACCCAGCCCACCCACTTCCTCATCTACCCCTCCAGCCAGCCACCTAGACCCTCATCCCCTTCTTACCAGCCCAGGTTGCCACCTACAAACTTCCTTACAAGTTGGAGGGGTTCTGACAGGAAGCCCACCATCCATCAAATTGGGCCCAGCCCCTCCCTCACGTATATCAAGTCACCAAAGGCTGCAGGTGCCACCTGTCCAAAATTGTACCTCCCCCTCTTCCCCCCTCTTCCCAGGTGCCAGTTCCTGGGGCTTGAGGCTTGATCCAGGCTGGAGCTGGAGCTTGCTGGAGCCAGGAACTCCCACAGTGCCCCAGCTGCTGCCTGCCCTCCCACCCACAGGCACAGAAACAGGCTTAACCCTTTAGACACTGCATGTTACTGCCTATTCTAGCCAGCAGTAGTACACTAGTTCAATATATAATTTTTTTGTTGGTGGTTGTAGGGCTTGAACTCTGGGCCTGAGCATTGTCCCTGGGCTCAAGGCCAGCCATACCTCTTGAGTGCCATTTTCCGTTTTGATAGTTAATTGAAGATAAGAATCTCATGGACTTTAGTGCCTGGGCTAGCTTTGAACCTTGATCCTCAGATCTCAGCCTCCTGAGTAGCTAGGATTACAGGGGTGAGCTACCACTCCCGGTTTTCAATACATAATTTTTTTTTTGCCAGTCCTGGGCTTTCTCAAGGCAAGAGCTCTACCACTTGAGCCACAGCACCCTTCCTGGCTTTTTGCTATGTATGTGGTACCGAGGAATCAAACCCGGCTCTTCATGCATGCTATGCAAGCACTCTACCACTAGGCCAAACTCCAGGCCCTCGATACATAATTTTTAAAAGAAATTTATCTCAAAACAAAGTAAGTTTCAAGACCAGGATAATACTTGTAAACTCATCGCCGAGATTAAGTACCATAGAACAACACCCCTTATGCCCCAGTCCGAGTCATTTTCTTGCCTTTTTTAATTCTTTTCTTTTTTTCTTGTCAGTTGAACTTGAACTCAAGAGCCTGAGTGCTGTCCCTGAGCTCTTCACTCAAGGCTACTACTTGCAGCCACAGCTCCATTTCTGGCTTTTTGGTGATGAGATGGAGTCAAGAGTCTCTCAGACTTGTTGTGAAGGCCTGGCTTTGCACTGCACTCCTCAGATCTCAGCCTCCTGAGTAGCTGGAATTAACAGGCATGAGCCACCAGTGCCTGGCTTTTCTTGCCTTTTTTCTTTCCAAGTTTTGTTATGTGTATGGGGGAGAGGAAAAAATTCCCCTTTCTGAGGTTTGATGAATGAGTTTCTGAAATAAATGGAATAGATTAGCAAGAGAAAAGATACAAATTTTACACGTGTCATATGGAAAAGGCCTTGACAAGGAAAGATGAGATCTACAACCTAGTTATTCAGTGGAGAGTGAGAAGAAAGAAGTTACTTAAAGGCCAGCAAATGATTTCTGAGAGAGAACAGATGAGTGTGGTGTGGACCTCTAGTCTCCTCTCCTGAGTTAATCTTTCCTGGCTTTAGGAGATTCCAGGGAGAGGATTCAGTGTCAACAATTGTGTCCCTTTTGGACGGTTTGTCTTTAGACAAATAAGGGAAATTCAGAGAAAGACGGGGTCCCTGCATTCGTTTGTTTCTATCTGTGCCCTTGTTTGGCAGTAATCTGCACATGTCCTATGAGCCTGTTTGGGAATAGTATTTTAGCTTTTATTTGTGAGGCTTGAACTCTAGGCCTAGGTGCTGTCCTTGAGCTCTTTTGCTCAAAGCTAGTACTCTATCACTGTGAGACAGTGGCTTTTTTTTTTTTTTTTTTTTTTGGTGGTTAACTGGAGATAGGAGTCTTAAGGATTTTCCTGCCCAAGCTGGCTTTGACCTGTGATCCTTAGATGTCAGCCTCCTAAACAGCTAGGATTGCAGGTATGAGCCCCAGTACCCATCTTAGGGTAGTATTTCTTGAACTCCTTCATTTAGATATCAACTGTACATGCTCCTCTGCAATTTGCTGTTTCCACTCAGCATTGTGAGCTCCATGCATATGCAGTCATAGTTACATTTGTCCTTTCATTTTCATCTCCCTCTGAATGATTGTTTCAAGTTATGTATCCATTCTATTGTTAGTGGTTATTCAGTCCGTTTTATGGATTTTCTGTTTCAAACAATGCTTCGTGTGCTTCATGCTCTTGTATACACTCAA
Source organism: Megascapheus bottae (assembly GCF_031878675.1). Classification (NCBI taxonomy): domain Eukaryota; kingdom Metazoa; phylum Chordata; class Mammalia; order Rodentia; family Geomyidae; genus Megascapheus; species Megascapheus bottae. Next base: position 28,852,950 of record NC_143526.1, on the reverse strand, counting down.
GAGGTTCCCTAGGTAGGTCTCTGATGGCCAAACTTTAGCTGCCTATCAGAATCACTGGGACTTAAGTTATATGGCCTCTATGGGCTCCACCTCAGTCTTTGATTCTGTGGTTGGGGCACTGAGAATTTGCATTCTAATTGGTTCTCAGCTGCTGCTGCTCCTCTTCTTCTGGTCCTGGGACCTCCCTTTCAGAATCATTACTATAAGGTGTTGAGTGAGTGGAGTCACCTGCTTGGAAGGTAATGAATGCTACATCATTTTTCTGAATTGACTCTTACAGGGCAGTATGTGTTTCCATTGCATTTACATCAGTCACAATGGACAGATTTAGAGATTTTCACAGAGCTGGTATGTGTGAGATTATTTTGTAGCTTTCATTTTTTGGCTTTCTCAGATTACAAGTGGGACTGAGAATTTTTTCTTGAGTCTATTGACCATTCATACTTCCTCTTTATAAAATGTCTGCTTAAGTCCTCCTGCTGCCTTCTTTTAGGTTAGCTTTTAGCTTTCGTTTAAAGATTTATAGACATTTTTAAATACTCTGAATATTATTTTGCCTACACATGTTATAAATGTATCATCTCCTGGGTTGTGGTTTGTTTTCTACTTTCATTATATCTTTGCATGTCTAGAATTTCTTTTAATTAGTTGAGCATTTTCTTCTATAGTTTATAACTTTCATGTCTTATTGAATAAATCCCTTTGTCTTTACTTGTCCCTAAAGACTTTAGTCTGTGTATTCTTCTAAAGGTTTTTAAGTTTGCCTTTCACGTTTAAGCCTTTAATAGATCTGGAATTGACTCTTACATTGCTTTAGTATTTTTGTTAGTGGAATACTTTTATTTCAATAGGTTTAAATGGCTGCACATCTGAATTATTTATGACTTGACTTGTACGTAGAGCCTATTATATACACTGCATTAATATTTCATTTATGAACAAAGGTGCCCTCTTTGGGAAAGAGTTTTGATCACATTTAAAACCCTCCTAAAGTTTTTATTGCCTCTCCCCCCCCCCACTCAAATATTAGACATACTAATGGTGTTGTGGTTAGTATTTGTATTTTACGTTTCTTTGCTTATTAGGAATACATATGATTGTGTCTAGAATTTGCTTCAAAACAAGTCAAAGGAACAGATGAAATCAGATTGGCATCAAATTGATAATTGTAGAAGCTGAGTGATGAGCTCATTTTATCATCTTCTCTTGCTAATTTGCCCTGTCTGATCTCAAATTCCTGAGCCTCAGACTATTGAATTCTGGGGATTACAACACCAGCTACATCTTTCCACTTTTAAAGTACATGTTTCTCATTGAACAGAATTGGTTAAGAGCATTATGTATGGGTACCTAAAGTGCTTTTCCATTCTTTGTTTTTTAAGGTGCACCCAGAGCCTCATGCATACTCAGCAAGTATTCTACTACTGAACTACATACCCAGCCCTTTGTAGATCTTTTTAAATATTCTACACAGTATTCTCTCATTACTTTCTTTTAATCATTCCCATTAACTTCTTGTCTTTTTTCAATCATTCCCATTGGCTCCTTTTGTCTTTTTTTCTTTTCTTTTTTTTTTTTAACCAGTCCTGTGGCTTGAACTCAGGGCCTGTGCACTGTCCTTGGACACTTTCTGTTCAAGGCTAGTACTTTCCCACTTGAGCCCCAGCATCACTTCTGGCTTTTTCTGTGTATATGGTACAGAGGAATTGAACCCAGGGCTTCATGCATGCTAGGTTAGCACTCTACCACTAGGTTACGTTCTTGGACTTTTCTTGTCTTTTGCAGTTAGACTTACATGTACCTCATTTGATCCTTATGTGAATATAGTATAGCTGTGAGGGATAGATCAGTAGAAATGGAATTGCTGGATGATTTTTTTTTTAAACACATATTGCTAGCCTGGGCCCTGTAGCAGTGGTACTAGTTTATAGGAACATCTGTACGCTCTTCCTTTGGTCATTTGAGTGGGCATTTTTTATGTGTGTGTGTTGGGGGAGGGGAGGTCATGGGGCTTGAACTCTGGGCCTAGACACTGTCCCTGAGCTCTTCAGCTCAAGGCTACTACCCTATTCCTGAGCCCATCCCCACTTCCTATTTTCTAATGATTAATTGGAGATAAGAGTCTCAGATTCTTTAGTGCCTGGGCTGGCTTTGAACCATGATCCTCAGATCTCAGCCTGAGTACCTAGGATTACAGGTGTGAACCACTGTGCCCAGCTTGAGTGGGCATTTTTTATGTCTTCTAGTACCAGACCCTCGATATAAAATAGTACTTTCATGTACCAACTGAAATTGCTGTGTGCCAGCTGCAGGCCCATTATCTAGGAGTCCACAAGGCCATCAACAAGGAAGGCTTTTAGACAAGACAACGAAACTCAGAAGGGTTAAATAGTATGCCATGGTGACTGCTCAGCCAGTAAGAGCAGAAAACCAGGATTAGACCCAAATTAATCTGTGCTCTTAAGGAATACCTTAACTGCCCCTCTAGAGGAATAACTTTTGTTCCAGAGTTCAGGGAAGTTCAAAGGAGAAAGAACATCCATAATTAAAATCCCTAGCAAATGTTAATTCTGAGACAGACTCAAGAGTACAAGTGATCATCCCACAGTTGTACAGCAAAGAAGTGATACCACTGAGACCCTGCAGTCCACTCGATGGCCTCTGTGTTTTTGTGGTGACTAGCTAGATGGCTCCAGGTAAAGTCTAGAAGGATGGGCTAGATGGGGGGGGGGGGGGGGAATATAAGAGGCCTAGATGCCCTATTGAAAAAAACAGAAATAGCCTGTAATATACATGATTTGCACCTTCCTCTCTCTCTCTCCTTGAATGTGGGCAGACCTAGGCTTTGTTTGCAAAGTAATAGCATAAGATCAAAAACTAAAGCTTTCTTGTGCCTGTCCATGATCTCAGTGAGCGTCTGACCTCGCCTGGTGGTAGATGGAGGGTACTGGAATCTTGACGTTTTTGCCTCACGTTTTTCCCACTGTGTGCCTCCATCCACATGTCTGCAGTGGAAGATGGGAAGAACACAGGCTCTGTCATCAGACACACATATGGGCTCTGAATCCTACTTCATCCTGAGCAAGGAATTTACCTTTGTGAAAGTTAAACTTCCTTATTTATAGAAGGGGGTAAGGTTCTTGTGTCCCTTTAACTCTTTGAGTATATTCATTCTCAAAGATGGATGTGCAAGTGGGGGCAGAACACAGGGAAAGAAGTACAAATCATTAGTCTAACTCTTAACAGCTTAGCTCATGAGACTGCAAGGCCATGGAAAAGAATGAGTCCTTTGGGAGGCTTGCCCATGCTTGTGGGCACAGCCTGGCAGTACCAAAGCTTCCTGCAATGCCTGGTCTTTGGTTTATAGATGAACGAATCAAGTCCTCAAGGTAACAGGACTTTCTTCTTTTTTTATTGCCAGTCCTAGGGCTTGAACTCAGGCCTTGAGCTTCTTTCACTCAAAGCTAACACTCTGCACTTGAAATACAGCATCACTTCCGGCTTTTTCCATTTATGTGGTAGTAAGGAATTGAACCCAGGGCTTCATGCATGCTAAGCACACAGTCTACCACTAGGCCAAATTCTCAGCCCCTCCCTTCATTCTTAATACAGATAATAGATTGGAAGAAGAAAAGCTGTAGTGGAGGACCTTTGTAGAAAAATAATAATGTGGAATCTAGATAGGTTTCTAAGGCCTAGAGAGCTGTTGGAGTCCTCTGGCCTGTCCCAAATGGCTTCTCACTATCCTGCCCTACTCACAGCATGTGCCTGGACTTCCCTGAACCAGCTGCATCTGGTTAACACCAACGGAAATCCCTGGTATTTTTCTTTCATGCAGCCAACCATGAGATGTAGGTCAGGCACTGCTGGCCTGGCAGTTACTATAGCTCTGGCTTCACCCCTGCACCTGCAGCCATGTTCACTGAGCCCTGTGAGAATGGGACAGGGATGGAATAGTCTTCTCTAAGCAGAGATTACATTTTCAAGGGACAGTACAGGGCAGAGCTGGTTGGAACTGCAGAGGGTGTTAGAAGAGGCAATCTGGAATGTGGAGACTGGTAGGGTGGCTCTACCCTAGTATGATTGGCTGCTGGATCAGTGGTGCTTGTGCTCAGCCTAGAGTTATTGTCGCTAACAGAAGAGAGTAGGAGGTCCCATCTTCCCCCTGGGCTTAGTTGGATCCCCAAACCTGCACCTGACCCCCCCTTGCTTGTCTGGTTGGTGTTTACAGGATAGAAGCTGCCACCCTTGGGGATCTAGCCTGTTTTCATTTCTACTCTCAGCTGTCTGGTCTCCATGGACCTCACCTACAGGTTTGTGCGTGCCCGTTCCCCACAATGCAGCCTCATGAGGCCCTCTAGCCTGGCACACTCCTTTTGCCTTTGTTCTCCTCAGCAGAACTGACAGCTCTGTGCCTGGCACAGGAGGGCTTTTCCTGGCCCTGAGTCAGGCACCATGAAACATCGCCTACGTCACACTTTTCCTGACACTCAGTCTTTTATCTGCATTCTGGGGAGCAAGTCTGGGGTTCCAGTGTTGTCCATTGTATGTCACTGTAAGTTGGGCAACCTGAAGATCACATATTGATCTCTTCCCAACACCTTTACATAAGAGGTATCTGGGGAGATATGCAAGGCCCAGGGCAGGAAGAAGCTCAGGCTAGTGAACCAGACAAAGTCCAGTGCTGCCTCAGCTCTAGCCAGCTGTTGCCTCACCGCTCTCTTCCATAAGGTGTTGAACCAAGAAAGATCAGCTGTTCTGTTCAAGATAACTTAGACGTATAGATTTACAACTTAGAGGTGTCAATTTACAAATGGCAGTTTTTATTTAATATGATTTCTAACTATGGCAAATGATACTTACCATTTATTGTAGTAATACATTGCCTTTTTGTTTATCCATTTACCAGATACCCCAAGTAGCTACTGTATCTTAAGCATCATTCCAGCTACTGGAGACACCTGTTTTCCTGGGGTTTATGTGATCCGGGAGACAGTGATGAGTGGGGGACTAGGCAGTCTTTGTCTTGAAGGGTGATTAGGAAAGGCCTCTGAGCTAAAGGCATGACATTGCTTTATGTAGGGAGTAGCATGGAGAAGTCAACTAAAACAGTTGGAAAGAATATTCCAAATGAGAGGCTAAGAGTATGCCGTTCTGGTTAAGAGTGCTTGCCTAGCATTCCTGAAGCCCTGGGTTTGAGTCCTCATTAGCACATACAGAAAAAGACAGAAGTGGTGCTGTGGCTCTAGTGGTAGAGCGCTAGCTTGAGAAAGCCCTAGGACAGTGCCCAGACTCTGAGTTCAAGCCCCAGAACTGGCAAAAAAAAAAAAAAAAATTGGTTAGTGTGAACTGTGCTAAGATGTTTTGATTCTTCCTTTGAGTGAGATGGGCAGATAAAGGAGGTTTTGAGCAGAAAAGAGCAAACTTTGCTGACACTAATGCACTAATGACTACTGGTGGTGAAGGGATCGTGAGGTGGGTAAGAGCTGGAGCCCATGGAGACTGCTACAAGACTGGCAAGGAGTGGTGCTGGCTTGGACCCCAGAGCAGTAGGGGAGGAATAAGCAGTGCTAAGCTTCTGGATACAGCTGGACACAGATCCACTAGATGTTCTGACAAAGGACTCAAGGGTAACTCTTAAGCTCTGGGTGTCAGCCACCATTAACTAAAAAAGAGGAAGATGTAAGGAAGGAGCTTTTTTTTTTTCCTTTATCTAAGGTTGAAATAAGATTTTCAATATATACATCTAAAACAACTGAATCAAATAATAGAAATTAAGTAAATAATAATATTAGGAAGTATATGAATAAGGCCAAAACAGTGATACCTGAAATGGCAACTACAGTGGATCAGATATGTCTGTCTAGCACTCAGTCTCACCGTCTAGAGTGTAATAAACACCAAAGGAATGATACCAAAGGAATGACGAGAGGAATCTGTTGTACCAAGACTCACTTGTTAGTTTGGAAGGACTTCCTTTCTCTTCCTTTCCGTAGATGAGGAGGACCACCAGTATGGCAGCAGCTCCCACACCACCATCTTATCTACATCCAGTCCATCAGCAATTGTTTCCGCTCTGCTTTGAGAAGTAAATTTGTCTTTCAGAGCATGTTACTGTCGAGCTCAGCACCTGAGCTCTTATGCCTACTGCCTCCATTCAGATCCTCTCAGTGCCTGTTCCCATACTTCACTCTGGTCTCTGATCAGCATTACCTCAGGAAGTTTTCCTTGACCACACAATCTAATCCTACCTTCTTCCATGTTTCTCTCCACCCCTTTGTCGTATTTATTCTTTAACACTTCTAACATTTATTGCCTGTCTCCTTCCCTGATTTATTACTGCTTTATCTTTTTTTTTTTTTTGTGCCAGTCCTGGGCTTGAGCTCAGGGCCTGAGCACTGTCCTTGGACTTTCTCAAGGCTAGAGCTCTACCACTTGAGCCTCAGCACCACTTCCAGCTTTTTTTTTTTTTTCCTATGTATGTGGTACCAAGGAATCGAACCTGGGTCTTCGTGCATGCTAGGCAAGCACTTTAACCACTAGGCCAAACTCCTGGCCTACTGCTTTATCTTTGGCACAGCCACAGTGCCTGTCACTTAGTGGGCACTTCATGTAGAATGAATGAATGAATGAATGAATGAGGGTCCAGAGCTGAGCAGGCAGCATGTCTGGACTTTCTTGTAGCTACACAAGTCAACTTGGCTCTTAACAAATCCTATCTTGGCAAACTCAGTAAATAGTGCTACTAGGCATCTGTTTCTAAAATACCGACCAGGGCTGAGAGTTTGGCCTAGTGGTTAAAGTGCTTGCCTAGCATGCACGAAGACCCAGGTTCGATTCCTTGGTACCACACATATAGAAAAAGCCAGAAGTGGTGCTGAGGCTCAAGTGGTAGAGTTCTAGCCTTGAGAAAGTCCAAGGACAGTGCTCAGGCCCTGAGTTCAAGCCCAGGACTGGCAAAAAAAAATAAAAATAAAATACTGACCAGGTAGAGGGAGAAACTCTGCAAATGTCGGCCTGGTAGAGCTGGCAATGTCACCTTGTGTATGAGGGGACTAAGCAGAGCAGCTATCAGCTCCAGCTTTCTTTTCCACACTTGTGGTACCCAGAGCAGTAGAAGGGTATGTCCTAGCTCTGTCTTCGAGGTCTTTACCATCTTCCAAGGCCTGCCAGCAACAAATCCTTTGTAATGAACTGGCTCTTGGTTAAAAAGTTCCTCTTTATCTGCTCCTTTGCACAAGCAAACTTATATGTCCTAGAGTCGCATACCTACTTCAGTCACATGGCTTCTGTTTTTGTTTCTTCACTGTTAAAATGAAGACAGTACCTTGCTTGCAAAATGGCAGCCAGTGTTTATTATTTACCATGTACCATTTAATCCTTGGCCCCCACACCATGAAATAGATATGGCTGTTCTCATTGTGTGCTTAGCAGGCAAAGAGTCTTGCCGTGCAAGTCATGCAGCCTGGCCTTCATAGAACATAGTTTGATAGCCACTCTTAACTCTAGGAGTCAGGAGCCTGACCCTGTGAGAGGCCTTTGGAGGCATCCACTTTTCTCCTCTGGGTCTGTGTCCCATCTGATCCAGGAAGGAGTTGATCCAGGCATGTCATGAGCCACAGACCAATAACACTGAGGCCTGCAAATAGGCCACAGGCCATGTCACGTATGTTGGGCTGTGCTACAGTTTGTCAGTTCCTGGCATTCATTGCCTGGGAACAACACATCTCTGGGCCCATGGGCAGCTTCAGACAAGCTCCTGCCCTTCCTGTACCTTTTCTATTATCTTTCAGTTCTACACCTTGAACAGGTAGTATACTTGGTGGATGGAGAGGAAAAGGAAAGAAGACTAAAGAAACTGGAATATAGGAAATGCAACCCAATGGAAGCTTTGACCTTTGAGTTTTGGGTTACTTGGATATGAGAGGGAACATTTTATCTAGTAGGGGGAGGAGAGCAGGAAGAATGGTGTTGCACAGATTTGCACCCATCTCCAAATCCTCCAGAGCTTGGCCTCTGCTATGGAATTCCAAACATTTCCGATCAGATAAAGGTTGGCTGAAAATACTCAGGACTTGTCCAGACTAGTTGGAGGCATGCTGGGTTGAAGAGGTTGAGGCCACTGGGCTGACCTCTGAAGAGGCCACTCAGAAGAGCTTGTGCTCGGTCTACTATCCTCTTCTCCCTTTCCTTGCATTTCTGCAGTCTTGAGGGCCAGGTGCAAGGAGGCTTCAAGGTGGAGAGGGATCAGGTGCCCTTTTTTTTTTTTTTTTTTTTGGTCTATCATGGGGCTTGAACTCAGCCTGGGTGCTATCCCTGAGCTCTTCAGCTCAAGGCTACCACCCTACCCCTGGAGCCATACCTCCACTCCCATTTTCTAGTGATTAATTGGAGATAAGAGTCTCAGGTTCTGGGGCTGAGAGTTTGGCCTAGTGGTAGAGTGCTTGCCTAGCATGCATGAAGACCTAGGTTCGATTCCTTGGTACCACATACATAGAAAAAAAAAGGCCAGAAATGGTGCTGAGGCTCAAGTGGTAGAGCTCTAACCTTGAGAAAGTCCAAGGACAGTGCTAAGGCCCTGAGCTCAAGCCCAGGACTGGGAAAAAAAAAAGAGTCTCAGGTTCTTTAGTGCCTGGGCTGGCTTTGAACCACAGTTCTCAGATCCCAGCCTCCTAAGTAGCTAGGATTACAGGTGCAATCTAGTGCTTTTGTAGCAACAAGTTCTACTGACTTCTTATACTGATGACTGGATTTTTTTGGATATTGAAGTAGTCACCCATTTGTTCTCCTGTTACTTTCTTCTTTCTCCTCTATACACTGCAGACCTGGTAGGAGCTGTGAGCTGATCTTCATTTCATAGTTGGGGAAAGTCCTTGGCAGGAACAGATTTAACCAGGCAAACTAGTGATGAAATTGGATAACAAAACATACATGCACTGTCTGCCAGCCCAGATAGGAAAGAGCCTGCAAGACTCTTCTCTTCAATTAGCTACCAAAAGGCTGGAAATGTAGCTGTAGCTCAAATGGTAGAGCACCACCCTTAAGTGAAAAAGCTAAGACAGTGTCCAGTCCCTGGAAAATAGGGAGCAGGTTGTGGGTTACTATTGAAGTCCCCCTACCTGAGACTGAAAGGACTTAGTGTGTGGAAAATGCCAGCTACCCTACCCAATTGCCTAGTATTTTAGGACCTCCTCATACAAGGATGCGAATGAGGAGACCCAACTGGCCTTTGTTGTCTCCAATAGGTTCTCTGGTCCAGGGGCCAGAGCACATAGACAAATGGAGGACAAAATGAACAGCTGGTCTCCTTAAAGAATATCATATATAACCCTAAGAGATAAATAGAAGAGAGCTGAGTAGAAGGACCAGTATGGGTAAAGGTCCTGAGGCCAAGGGAACATGGCATGTGAGTAGAGCAGCATAGCTGGCTCTGTCAGGGGTGTGGACCTTTTTATGCCAAGGGCTATTTGCATATCTATTATAGCAACACTCACAGGTCATACAGAATTTTCAATGCAAGAAGCAGACAAGTTATAGGCAGTTGGTGAGACACATATTTCTGTCCCATGCCTAATGTGTCCCTCAGGCTAGATACTCTGTGTCCATGCCTAAGTGAAGCCAGGAAACCCTTCAGAGCCACGGAGCACACCAAGACTCTAGCTAAAACTTGATCTCAAAGTAAGAAAAGACAGTTCAGTTTCCTACACATTCCACAGTTCCAAGAGTTTTATTGTGTCTTCGCAGTATTCTTTTGGACATACATCATTTTTAACTCATTTTACAGATGTTGTTGAAGGTAAAACAATTTACTCCAATTGCCAGACTTCCTGGTTGCCTACCTATTCCTTGCTCTGGCACCACCCTGCTGGGAGAAATTCAGCTTATTCACATCTAGAAAGCACCTCCATCTCACACAAGCAGAAATAGTAGGACCAGGACTAGGCTGGCTGTGTCTACCTGCAAATACTACCTTTTTTGTGCCAATTCTGAGGCTTGAACTCAGAGCCTTAGTGCTATCCTTGAGCTTATTTTGCTTAAGGTTAGCACTATACTACTTGAGCCACAGCTCCATTTCCAGCTTTTTGGTAATTAATTGGAAATAAGAGTCTCACAGACTTTCCTGCCCACACTGGCTTCGATCTGCCTTTGATCTCCTAAGTTGTTAGGATTACAGATGTGAGTCACCAGCACCTAGTTCAGTGTTACCTTCTTGGACAGCTCTTGAGACAGACTTGCAGGAAAGCAGCAGAGGCTAGAGGGCCAGAGCCAAGGCCTGCCATGAGGAACTGGCCAGGGGGCTCCACATCACGTATGTATAGACAGGGATGCCCTGAAGGTGGCTGGGAACTCCAGTGTGGTGAAGCTGACCCACAGAGAAACAGCCACTGTGTGGCCTTGGCACTCCACTCTTCTGAACTCTAGCTGAGATAAGCATTGCAGTAGATCTTACTGAAGGCTGTGTGGGAAGGTCATGCTTCAGTCTCAATCTGCTCCAAGACTGTACCTTGGTCCTTCTCACCTGGAACGCTGACAGGAGAGTGCAAGGTTATGGCCATTCACTTGTGACAAGATAGAGTTACCAGGAATGATCTAAGAATATTGAAATGAGGAGAGGAGATCATAGTCTTAGGATAGGAATCCCTGAATGTAACAGCCACTAGGAACGGTTGGGTTCTAGACCCAGGCTGTAGGAATTCTGACTTCACCACTGGTGATCAATATGGACCTTACCTCATTACATGTGGAGAATGGTTGTCCTGAGGACTTAGTGTGTTTATACATGAAGCACTTGCCTAGTGAATACCAGCTGTCACAGTGCCTCTGCTCCCACACCAGGCTGCTCCTGAGGCCCTACTGAGCCTCTGTCCCAGGAAGTGCCTGCTTAAATTCAGTCCCCAGGACCCAAGCCCAGCAGCCTGGTTCCCAGCTGGGGAGATGAGTGCCCCCACTCTTGCTGCAGGCCTGATAGCTCTCTCAATTCCCCAGTGGAGGTGTTATCTTCTCCCAGCACAACCACTTCCTGTTCTGAGAAATGAGCACATCTGTGCCCCGCTTCTTAGAACCAACTGTGGGGAGAAGAGGGCGGCTGACAGAGTTTGAAGGAAGATGAACACAAAGTGCTCAGTGAGCATGCCCCAAAGATTCCCCGAAACTCAGCTGGCTTGGGCCCCTTGGGGCACCGTGTAGAGCTAATGGTCCTTAGGTCACTTAGCCTTACCAAGTACTTTTAACCTTTTCTCATCCTGCAAGGTCAAGATAGGAGAAGCTGAGTTTACAGAGCTGAAAGACTCGCTATGGTGCCTGTGCCCAGGCACTGTCTGGCTCCCTATCCCTTTGCACCCCCACCCAAAGCACCACTGAACTGCCTTTCTCACTCAGTACCCCATATCCAGGCTTATGCTCCCCAGGGTGGAGGAGAAAGGCTGTTCCTCTCACATCACAGAGGCCAACAGCTCCCCCAGGAAAGCCAAGGGAAGTGGAATCCAACCACAAACCTCACTTCTTCCGAGTCTTCGCCTGCAGCTCCTGCCAAGAGTGATAAGGTCTCTCTCCCTCCCTCTCTTTCTTTCTCTTCCCTCCCTCTCCCCTTTCTTTCCCTCCCTCCCTCTTTCTTTCTCTCTCTCCCTCCCTTTCACCCCCTCCCTGCCATCTCCCAGTGCCTCCTGACAAGGCCTTGTTTGTCTACTGAGCTGGCATTTGTCAGCTTTTCCCTCAGGGAAACTGAGGCCAGGAGGAGAAAGTGACTCTGCAAGTGACTCAGCCTGACTGTACAGGGCCATGACAAGAACAGGGCAAGGTACTGACCTGATGTCACTAGCACTTTCCCTGGCTGCCAGCATCCCCTTCCTCTTCTCCACCTACCTCTTTCCCAAAATAACGAACAGGAAGGAAGTGGTAGGCCCAGGCCTGGTGAGCTCGAGTAGCTCAAGAGAAAGGAAGCACTGTCTGGCACAGGAGCTTGTTCCCAGAGAAGGGTTTCCCTTTCTCTACTGGTTTTCATTGAGTCCTTTCCCCAGTGGTAGTCTAAACTGCTAGGTGAGAGCTCATTCATTTGCCTGGTAGCCTCTGGCCACTTCACCCTCAGGGGCCTTGACTCTGGTCTGGAATCTGGAGTTTGCTGCTAACCATTACTAGAACTTAAAATTACCTTTCCACTTGCCTGGTTTCATAGCATCCCCAGTCTATTTACCTCAGCTCAGAATGGGAACCTCCTCTATTCACAGAATTGCCTGTACCTCGTCCATGAGGATGGATGGCCAGAAAAAATTCTGTCCTTTCAAAACTGAGCAGAACACTGAATTGTTAGGAACAAAGGCACTGAGCCATATTGTTGGTGTGGGCACCTCAGCCAGGCCATGAGCTTGCTGTATGACCTTGAATGGGTTACACATCATTTATTTGTGTACCTCAGAGCCATTAGCTGATGAATAATGATGGTAGCTGCTGGTAACACATGGAGATGTTTGATGAGCTGGTCTGCAGAAGTAGAGAAGGGTACTACCTCTCAGGGCAGGTGTCAGCTGCTTGCCACTGGGGCTTGCATTTTCTGTGGGAAGTGATAGCAGGGACTGAGGTAGCAAGATGGCATGTCAGAATGAGTCACAGGCCAGAACTCTGGCAGATCCCAGCCTAGACAGGACAAGTGTAAACTGGAGCCTCCATTTCCACATTTGAAAAAAGGCTATTGAGAAGCACTATGAAAATATTCATTTCTGGGCCTGGAGTTTGGCTTAGTGGTTAAAGTGCTTGCCAAGCATGCACAAAGACCCCGGTTTGATTCCACGGTACCACATACATAGAAAAAAGCCGGAAGTGGTGCTGAGGCTCAAGTGGTAGAGCTCTAGCCTTGAGAGAGTCCAAGGACAGAGCTCAGGCCCTGAGCTCAAGCCCAGGACTGGCAAAAAAAAAAAAAATTCATTTCATGATATTCATTTAGAATGGCACCTGCTGTGTTCCAGGTGTAGCACCAGGTTCTAGATAATACAGGTGACAAAGTCACAGTCCAGTGGGAGGAACAGGACAACAAAGCTTGAATATGATTATGATTGGTAAATATGGCCTAGGTAGGAGAAAGTGGTTTAGTGCTTAGCACAAGTAAAACATTCAAATATTCAAAAAGGATCAGCTATCGTAGCAAGTTATTTTGATATTGTTTAACAGTGAAGAAACTGTGGAATAGAGTTGCTCAAAGCCACATGATGAAGATGAAGCATGAATGTGAGAGTTGAAAAAGGATAAGAATTCAAAGATTAGATTCAGGCAGGGACTAGTTCAGCCTCTGGTAACATGGGTGGTTCCCAGCTCTTGGGCCCATATCCCTGTAGACATCATGCCAGTCTTGTCCTCTTGTCTATAGAATGGACCTACATCATCCAGTTGGGCCTCTGGAAGGAGGTCTTAAAGATCTGTGTGAAGTCAGGTTATTTCAGCTACACCAAGCCCTAAGACTGATAGTGAGACCAGCACACAGACAGGGACTTCAGCTGTCCATGTGTGTGGCTCTTACTGCCAGAGGCTCTGAAGTGTTGGAGGACTTTGAAAGTGGTCCCAGCCAAGAGACCCGAAGTCTTTCTCATAACTCTACTGTGAACAACGATAGAATAGGCAGGTGCTAGACCTTACTGAAATGTGGGGTCTGCCTGGCTAAACATCAGTGATTTATGGAGAGCATTTAGCCATTGCCTGTCCTAGGGGAAACAGGGGGACCCTAAAAACTCCCACATGATTCCCTGTGCAGCCGTCAGCTCCAAAGAAAAACTTCACTCAGGCTGAATACTAGCAGAAATCCTACGTATATCTTTAGAGACTTTTCCTAGTACCTACCCTTACACCTTGCTCTGTGCCCACTATGCTAGGCTTAACTAAAGTCGGTGGGTGGCACCTAGGGAGCAGTGAGTGGGGGCTTATCATTGCTTTTTCAGACTATGGCCACTCTGTAATCCTGTTTATTTACCCAGAGCAGCCGCCTACTGAGAAAATAGCTGTTTCCAAGTGTGTTGTGTGAACTGCGGGCTAAATATACCCACGCCACCACCTCTCCAGCCCCCGCCCTGAAGCAGCATACCCCACTCTGCTTGCTCTCTTCAGACGCGATCTCCAGATTCCAAACCCTTGATCTCCACTCCCACCTTCCCCTCAAGAAAAAGGAGCCTCTGAACTGGAGATTGCCCTAGCAAGAAACAGCCCACATGTCAGAGCCCATCAGTGCCTTGTTCTCTGTGGCAGTGGAACACAAACGCCCTCTCCACCCCAGAATGACGTTCTGGACAGTGAACACTTTGTGCCTTTGCAGGGACAGGGCCTGTTTACTCAGCCCGGTCCCAGAGCCCAGTTTCCTGTGGCTGCCAGCACTCTGCCTGAGGAAGATTCCCATGGAAGGAGCCAGGCTTCTCCAGATCTGTGACCCCCGTGTCCCTGATTCCTTATGGGACATTGGCTAACTCATGCCTTCTGGCCATAGCCTTACATCTCTGCTCCAGGCAGTCTAGAAGTCTCTCCATCACTCTCAAGTCTTCTGGGCCTTTTTAACCTGGGCATAGAAAAATAAGACCTCTCCTAAGAGAGGTTTGTTTTTCTTTTTGGTTTTCATTCTGCCAATACCCATAGAGCCCAGCCAGGATGGGTGGGGGAGACCTGGAGACACTGCCTGCCACTGTCCGGGCCCCACATCAACCCTGCGGCCACATTCCTTTTCCTTCCACATAACCCTTTCCATACTGCTGACCGGACAGGCCACTCCCAGCCCCAACAGAAAGGAAGTGTCCTGCTGGAGCAGCCCTTGCTGGAACATTGGGTTCCATCCCCCAGCTCCAACTAAGCATGCTTTTCCCAGAGGGACAGCTCCGGCTCCACACCCACAGCATGCTGTGGTCTCTTAGCTGCCTCAGGCATCTCATCCATGAAATGGGGCGCATCTACCGAGTACTCTGACGGAAATGCATTCATGCAATTACAGTGCCTGGCACTAAGTGGACATCAGGACATTTGTTCTATTAAGTTTGTTTAACCAAGGTATGAACTGAGAAATGTGTTCTTGTGTTGTTTCATTGTTGCACAAACATCAGAGTGTACTTAACAAACTTAAATGGTATGATAGAAAATGACAAAATCCAGAGTGGAGCAAACTTAGCTTCTGAAGCCACTGTAGTCCCACACTACCATAACTGTATATAGTAAATTTTTTTTTCTTGGGCCAGTTCTGGGGCTTGAACTCAGGGCACTGTCCCTGAGCTTTTTTGCTCAAGACTAGCCCTCTATCACTTGAGTTACATCTCTAATTCTAGCTTTGTGGTGATTAAATGGAAATAATAGTCCCATGGGTTTTCCTTTTCTGCTTGAGCTGGCTTTGAACCATGATCCTCAGATCTCAGCCTCCTAAGTTGCTAGGTGTGAGGCATGGACACACAGCTATAAAAATGTTTTTTCTCAGTCTGGGCCTGAGCGCTGTCCCCCAGCTCTTCTGCTCAAGGCTAGTGCTCTACCACTTTGAGCCACAGCGCCACTTCTGGTTTTCTGTTATTTGGAGATAAATCTCACAGACTTTCTTGCCTGGGCTGGCTTTGAACAAGAATCCTCAGATCTCAGCCTTCTAAGTAGCTAGGATTACAGGCATGAGCCATCAGCACCTAGCTAACTGCATTTTTTTTTTTTTTTTGGCCAGTCAAGGGGCTTGACCTCAGGGCCTGAGCACTGTCCTTGGACTTTTCTCAAGGCTAGAGCTCTACCATTTGAGCCATAGCACCACTTCCAGCTTTTTTCTATGTATGTGGTACCGAGGAATCAAACCCAGGCCTTCGTGCATGCTAGGCAAGCACTCTACCACTAGGCCAAACTCCCGGCCACTAACTCCATTTTAATGTATGTTGTTGACTGAAACATTCTGCAGCACATGGCTATAGAGCTGTGCCAGACCCAGTTCAGGGTTCTGATACACAGGAACAAGACAGTCTCTTTATCTTCATCCAGATCCATCTGCTACAGGAGACCAGTCACAACAAAACACAGCATACCACCAGGTTGTGAAAAATGAAGAACACAAAAAGGAAGAGCAGGGTAGAACAACCCTGTAATTTCAGCACTCAGGATGCTGAAGCAAGAGTAGAAAATTCAATGAGCCCGTCTCAGATAAAAACAAGAACAGGACAAGTGCTGAGAAAATTAAAACGAGAGGGTAGTATGGTTTCTGACATTGAATCTGGAAGCTCAGCAGAGGCTGGGGTGATGAACTGGTGGTGACTGGGAGGACAGACTGCTGCCATGGTGAGTGAGGAACCAGGCCTTTATTCCAGATCTTAGAGAGCCTTAGAAGAGTGGAGATCCTGGAGGGACTGGACCGAGTGTGGTCCCCTGGGGAATGCTTGGGAGCCTTGCAGGGAGAAGAAAGAGGGCTCTTCCTCTAGGAACCTGGTTCACTGCTGACTTCTGCCTCCTCAGGTCTAAATATATGTTGAAACTTTCAGTTCAGTCTTAGCTCAGCACATAGAACTTTGCTAGGAACCAGGGGTACAGATATGACTCTTTCTCGGTATAAGGATTGCTGGAGGACTCTGCACAGGTAGCTGTGATTCCATCTGGTTTAGAGATCTTTAAGTTAGGGGCCAGGAACATGGCCTAGTGATAGAGTACCTAGCATGCATGAAGCTCTGTGTTCAGTTCCCCAGTACCACAAACACAGAAAAAGCAGGAAATGGTTCTGTGGCTCAAGTGGTAGAGTTCTAGCCTTGAGAAAGCCCAAGGACAGTGCCCAGGCCCTGAGTTCAAGCCCCAGGATTAGCAAAAAAAATAAAAATCTTTGGATTAGGACGTGGCCTGAGGGGTCATGATGCTAGAGGTGGACCTGGCAGGTTTCCCATGAGAGCACATGGTGGTGAGGCCCGAGGCAACTGGAGGAGAGCATGTCCTGACTGTGGGAGCTGCCCCTAAGCCTAAGGGGGCCCAGTGGAGACGTGCAGCCCAGCAGAGGCAGGAGTGTAGACAACTAGTGGCTATTTAACACACGCACGCACTTCTAGACACTAGATCTGGATTCTGTTCAGGGTTGATACCCTCGTAGGGCATCCCAGAGTCTCATTCCTGTTCTGTACTTAGGGACAACTGTACTTGGGGACAAAAGCCATGCAGCTTTAGCGGGAGGATTAGAGGCTGAATGGGGCCCTTATTTTACTCACAGAAAAGTGCTCCAGGCTGGCCCAAAGCTCCACAGCCCAGCTGGATGATGGAGCCCACAGCCCCTCCTTCCAAGTCATGTGCCTCCCTCCTGATTAAGCATGGGCGGGGCTGCTGCTCACCTGCTTCTGGGAGCAGTCTGGCCTCATCCTTGTTATCCCTGCCCTCCTTGCACACCAGCACCTGGTCATCCATCAGACCTCCTCTAGAAGGAAAAGGGGCCTCTGCCTGGAAGAGCCCTGTCACCAGGTGTCCCCTTGCTCCCACAAGCCTCTGAAGTGGAAGGACTCACCTAGTACCCCCTTCTCTCTCCCTTCAGGACACTTTTGTGGAACTCTACGGGAACAATGCAGCAGCTGAGAGTCGGAAGGGCCAGGAGCGCTTCAACCGCTGGTTCCTGACCGGCATGACTGTGGCCGGTGTGGTTCTGCTGGGCTCACTCTTCAGTCGGAAATGACCAGGCACTGGCGCTCACTCACCTCCCTGCCCCTGCCATCTCCCTCCCTCTCACCACGATTGCCACCAGGAGAACCACTACATGCAGCCCACATGCCCTGACCCATCACAGGGTTGGGTCTAGACCTGGTCCCCTGCAGTTAGTTTTCTAGAATCTACCGCGCTTGTGAGAGAACAACCTTTTCCCATACTTCAATCCTCTTGGCCTCAAAAACCACAGTTTTCCCCACATCTGCCCCATGGAGGCTGGCAAGAGCGGGGTTGAGGGGGTAGGAGTCAGGAGGACCTTGCCTCTTTGATAGAACCCGTATTTCCCCTTAGCTTCCTGAGAATCTTTCTTGGCAGGGAGCTGCAAGGTTTTCTGGACCTTTCCCCCCAGAAAGAGAGACTAGGTTGCCTTTGTTTTGATGTTTGTGGCCTCGGAATTGACCATTTCCCATTCCTCTGTGGACCTGGACCCTACTTCCTCCCATCGATACCCCCAGGAGCCTTTTGAGGCCACTGTTAACCAATTAGCATTCAGGCTGCTTGGGATAGAAAAGCAAGGACCAGGACTTCCTCCCTGCCTCTGGCCTGGCCAATGTCCCCGACTCCTAGTCTGAATGTTCCCAAGAGGTCTCTCAGCCTTGAGGCCAGCCCCTCCAGGGAGGGAAGGGATCATGATCATAGCTGCAGAAAGCCCCCATGCTAAAGCTGGGGTGGAACTTGCAGTCTTCGCACCACCAAGTCCCTTCCCCACCCCTCCCTGGCTCCCATCACCATGACTGAGGGACCAACTGGGCCCAAGACAGGTGTCCCAGAGCTGTTTATGGCTCCAGCTGCCTCACTTCCTGCAAGACCAGCCTGTGGCATCTTTGTCCTGGGTTGCTGCCCATCGGACCCAGAGCTCAGGGTCCTCAGGCCAGAAGTGAAGAGGAGCTATAGGGAGCAGCTGTGGGAGGCCTGGGGTCTTCCCTACCTCAGGCAGGAAGGGCAGGAAGGAGAGCCTACTACCCAGGGTGGCGGGAGGACTGACCAGAGGGTTCTGCCCTACTCTGCTGGGCAGATCTTTGCCCTACCCCACCCAGCCTGGGCAGCTGGGTTGCCAAGGTCAGAGTGACCTGGCCCCAGAGCCTTTTAGGCCCCTTCTCCTCTGCTCCACCCTTGGCCTGTCTCATCCCTGGGGGTTCCCAGCCCAGCTCTGGCTGCCCCAGGCTCTCTGCTGTACATATTCGAGACTAGTTTTTATTCCTTGTGAAGATGATATACTATTTTTGTTAAGTGTGTCTGTATTTATGTATGAGGAGCTGCTGGCTTGCTGTGCGCGTGCACGTGGAGAGCTGGTGCCCGGAGATTGACGGCCTAATGCTCCCTCCCTGCCCTGGCCCAGGGAAGCCAGGGGTCCTGGCTCCTGAGGGGCACCTGTCCCTCTTCTTCCCCCCCCTCCCACACTTGTTCCAGCTCTTTGAAATAGTCTGTGTGAAGGTGAAAGTGAAGTTCGGTAATAAACTGTGTTGACTTGGTGCACAACTGACCTGGGCTGTGTGCTTGGGAGTGGGGAAGGGGAGATGGGGAGATGGGGAAAGCAGGAACTGCCCAGCTTCCTGGAGACCAGTCCTGCCTCCTTCCTCGTCTCTGCAGGCCTATGGTTCATTCACCTGTGCACTGATGGGGTATCTGTTGGCTGGGACTGCCCCCAGGAGCAGGAGGCACCCATCAAATACCACTTAGAGCCCTACTTGGCACAATACCCTGGGGCTTTTCTGTAGCTAAAACGCCTGTACCTTTTTGAAGAATCCATTCCAGTGGGGGAGACTGCCAAACACAATACACATGCCCAGCTCTGGCTTCAATGGCTGTTGCAGTGTTCTGGTCAGACATGAAGGATTTCAGGGAGGAGGCTAGAAGTGATCGTTTTTGCCAGGTTCTGGTGGCTCATGCCAGTTATACTAGCTACTCAGGAAGCTGAGATCCGAGGATTGTGGTTTGATACCAGCCTGAGCAGGAAAAGTCCATAAGACTCATCTCCAATTAACCCAGAAAACCAGAAGGGGAGCCGTGGCTCAGTGATAAAGTGCTAGGCTTGAACAACAACAAAAAAGCCGAGCGACAGTGTGCAGGCCTTGAGTTCAAGCCCCACAACCTAGGAGGAGAATAAAAGGTAGATCTCCCTGAACTTCAGATAGGAAAGCTCTAGAGAAAGTCTTCGGAACAGTGAGATATAATAATTGAGAAAGCAGACGTGTTTGAAGCTATGGCTCCTGGATGCCCTTCAGCCAAAAATAACAGGGAGCTGAGTTTTGGGAAGTGGAGGCAGGGAAGCATCCTGGGTGGGAGCTGGGAGAGAACCAAAGAGTTACAGGAGGGCGCTGGAGACCTGTAGAGTGATTTGGTTCAATCCCATAAATGGTGGGCTTAGATAAAGCCATGCATGTGGCATTGAGAAGGCCCTAACCGTGGTGCCCAGGGAGTGTGAGGGGTCTTCACGTGGTCCTGAGAGCTGGAGAAGGTGGGCTGTTAGGAAATCCCAAACATGCTCCAGCTGCTTCGAAGGACAAAGCCATGGCTTGATTACCACTGGATTTGAAGGGTAACAGGCCAGATGCTTGTCACCTGGGGTCCCTATGCCCCATCTCCACGGAGGCAGTTATAGACAGGTGCGATTTGAGGTGAGTAAGTACAGGTAAGGGGTCTGGATGAATTCCACTGGGCTGGGGTTCTCTTTGGAGGAGGTTTCATGTGGCTCCAGCTGGAGGTTGGGACAGGGTCTGCAAACCACTCCTGGAGTCCAGGGCCATCCCCATCTGGGGTAGGCTTGTCTCTGGCCCTCTGCCCCAGGTGGCTTTCAGGAACAGGCTTGGCTGCCCCCTGGTGGTCATGGTGTGACATGCAAGCAGGCTGCTGTGGCTCAGTGTCCATGGCCAGTCTCCTTTCCTGCGGGTCTTCCCCAGTGGCTTTCAGCCTCACACTGATCTGCAGAAGGATACCTGTACTTGCAACCCTTGGGTACCAGATCCAGAACTTCCCCATATCTCCTGGGGTTAAGCACCACTATTCTTGATGGCCCTACCTTAGCCATTCAAGTCTGCAGCCTAGATTCTGCATATGCTTCCGGAACAATTTTCACACATGGGGAAATACACATATGTTTTGATCTCCTTCCTGCCCCTCTTTTATTTTACACATGGTTTTTCTTTTCTTCTTCTTTTTTTTTTTCAGGGCCTGGGCACTGTCCTTGGACTTTCTCAAGGCTAGAGCTCTATCAGTTGAGCAGCACCATTTTCAGCATATTACTTTGTAAGTGGTTCCAAGAAAACGAACCCAGGTCTTCATGCATGCTAGGCAAGCACTCTACCACTAGGCCAAACTCCCGGTCCTACACAAGGTTTTTCTTGTTAAAACAAGGTCTCAGCTGGGCATGGTGGCTCATACCTGTAATCCTACCTACTCAGGAGGCTGAGATCTAAGGATCAAGGTTCAAAGCCAGCCCGGGCACCAAAATGTCTGTGAGACTCATAACTCCAATTAATAACCAGGGCTTCGTGCATGCTAAGCAAGTGCTCTACCACTAGGTTACACTCCCAGCCCAAGTCATTCCGTTTCTATATGAGAAGGAAGGGATTGGAAAGGAAGGAAGGGAGAAGGGAGAAAGAATGAAATAGCAACATGTTTGCATATAAGGGGCACATACTTCCTAGCTGAAGAAAGAAAAATACATTTCATAAGAAATATATGAAGTAATAACTTTGTCTAAAACCTAAATAATACAGTTCTAAAGGATGGGTGCCAGTGGCTCTCACCAGTAATCTAGCTGGTCAGGAGCTGAGATCTGAGGATCACAGGCAGTCTATAAGACTCTCACCTCCAATAAACCACCAGAAAACCACAAGTGTGGCTCAAAGTGGCGGAGCACTAGCCTAGAGCAAAAGAAGCTCAGGGACAGTGCCCAGGCCCTGAGTTCAAGCACCAGGACTGGCAGAAGAAAGGAAGAAAAAAGGGATAATAAAATTATATTTTAAAAATGAAATTATAAAATGGAGCTTCATTTGGGCTGTAGCTCAGCTTGAACTCAGGGCCTGAGCCCAGTCCTTGGGCATTATCAACACCTGAGTCATAGCACCACTTCCAGCTTTTTTCTTTCTTTTTTCTTTTTTCTTTTTTTGCCTGTCCTCGGGCTTGAACTCAGGGCCTGGGCACTGTCCTTGTCCACGTTTTTGATCAAGGCTAGCACTCTGCCACTTGAGCCACAGCACCACTTCCAGGTTTTTCTGTGTATCGAACCCAGGTCTTCGTGTATGCTAGGCAAGCACACTCCCATAGGCCATGCTCCTGGCTCCTGGCTTTTGCTATGTATGTGGTACCAAGAAATCCAACCTGGATCTTCATGCATGCTAGGCAAGCACTCTACCACTAGGCCAAACTCCTGACCCATTTTTTCTTTTAATTGTTGTTGGTCCTGGGATTTGAATCCAGGGCCTAGCTGCTGTCCCTAAGTGCTTTTGCTCAAGGCCAGCACTCTTCCACTTTGCCACTTTGAGCCACAGAACCATTTCTGGTTTTCTGGTGGTTAATTGGAGATAAAGAGTCTCACAGATTTTCCTGCCATATATGTATTTTTTATTATTATTTTTTGTTGTTGTTGTGAGTCATGGGGCTTGAACTCTGCCTGGGCGCTGTCCCTGAGCTCTTCAGCTCAAAGCTACCACCCTACTCCTGGGCCTGGGCGTTGTCCCTGAGCTCTTCAGCTCAAGGCTACAACCCTACCCTTGAGCCAAGCCCCACTTCCCATTTTCTAGGAGTTAATTGGAGATAAGAGTTTCAGGTCCTTTTGTGCCCAAGCTTGGCTTTGAACCTTAATCCTCAGATCTCAGCTTCCTGAGTAGCTAAGATTATAGGCATGAGCTACCACGCCCGGCTGCAGTTTTTAATTCTTTTTTTTTTTTTTCCTTCCAGTCCTGGGCTTGAGCTCAGGGCCCAAACTCCTGGCTCTTCAGATTATTTTTATAGTCAGCAATAAGAGATAGTGTGACCTCAAGCAAATGATAAAAGAAAAAGCCATCTGGCCGGGAGTTTGGCCTAGTGGTAGAGCGCTTGCCTAGCATGCACAAAGACGAGGTTTCAATTCCTCAGTACCACATACATAGAAAAAGCGAGAAATGGTGCTGTGTCTCAAGTGGCAGAGTGGTAGCCTTGAGGAATAAAGCTCAAGGACAGTGCTCAGGCCCTGAGTGCAAGCCACAGGACTAGGGGGAAAAAAAAGCCATCTTAAGCTCACTATTTAAAACATATGTTAATACTCAAATAGCTTTCTCTTTAATTAACAAATGTAATTATTTTTTTATAATCAAGTGGATTCTAAGTCCAAACTCAATTTTCATTAAGCCATTTTAAAGAGTTCAGAGGATAGGAAAATGTGTAAACCTTTCTAAGCCATTCACCTTTTTTATAAGGAAAAGATGTAAACCATTCAAAGCCATTCACCTTTTCTATTTATAAGGTAATTATAATTGCTATTCCAAACTGAGCAAGGCAGGATATATGACACATGATGACTGGGAAGATGGAGGTAGGGAGAAGAAAGGAGGGAAGGGAGGGAGGGAATAGAAGGAAGAGGGAATGAAGGGAGGGAAGGAAAGGAGACAGGGCGAGAGGGAGGGGGAAGGAGAGAAGGAATAGCATGTAAGGAGCTTCTTTTGTTCAAAGCTAGTACTCTACAGCGCCACTTCCAGTTTTTTCTGTTTATGTGCTATGAGGAATCAGAGCTTCATGTATACAGGCATGCACTCTACCTCTAAGCTACATTCCCAGCCCTACTTTGGATTTATAGGCACTTTCTCTCTATAACAAATGAGGGAAACTATGCAACCTATGTTTCTTTGGGTCTGGCTTACTCTGCTTAATACATTTTTTCCAAGTCTTTGCACTTCCTAAAGAGAGACTTCTCAGAAGAAGTAAGAATGGCCAATAAACACATGAAGAAATGTTCAACATCTTTGGCCATAAACTAAATGCATATCTGGGCATCTATCCTAAACATCATGACCCAAGATATGATAAGGACACCTGCTCAGCTGTGTTCATCTCTGCACTATTCACAATAGCCAGGCGATGGAAACAAGCCAGATGCCCTACTGCAGATGAATGGATACAGAAAATGTGGTATTTATATACAATGCACAATACAATTCCACATAGCCAACAGACAAGATGAAATAATGGCATTCACAGGGAAATGGATGAATCTAGAGCGAATCATGTTGAATGAGACAAGTCAAGACCTAAGGAACAAAAGGCGCATGGTATCCTTAATATGTGGCTATTAAATCCAAAGAGTACAAGAGCAAGGACTCAATAGTTGCATACCCAAAGCTATGGATATGGTAATGGAAATATAAACATAACTATATAGACATAAAAACCTATGACTCTATAGACATAATGTTTTATTTCTTAAATTAATATGTTTCTATGACATACAAACCCTTAGCCTAATTTTGATTAAGTTCTAAATACTAAGTCCCAGTGATTGTAAATAGAGATTCCCACCTTGAACACTTGATTGTTAAACTTGTCACTTAAAATATGATGTAAAAATCAACATTAATACATGCTAAAAAAAAAAAAAGTAATACATTGGAATTTGAAGGTAATGTTTTTCACCCTGAAACCTATTGTTTTCTCTTTTGAGGAACTCAATTTGAAATGGCACTGATGTTTCTATTGCTACCTTGTAAATTTGTAATTACCTAAATGGTAAAGCATGTATATTATCTTTAATAAATTACTCCTTTTTTCAAAAAAAAATAAATGCATATCAAAACAACATTGAGATTCTACCTCACCCCAATTATAATGGCTACTATCAAGAACATTAACAAGCCCAGGCGCGGTGGCTTATGCCTGTAATCCTAGCTATTCAGGAGGCTGAGATCTAAGGATCGAGGTTCAAAGCCAGCCCGGGCACTAAAGAACATGAGACGCTGACCTTCAATTAATTACCAGAAAAACAGAAGTGGTGCTGTGGCACAAGGGGTAGGGTGGTAGCCTTGAGCTGAAGAGCTCAGAGACAGTGCGTGGCCCAGAGTTCAAGACCCACAACCGACACAAAAGAAAAAAAAAAGAAAGAAAACAATAACAGATGTTGATGGGAAGTAGCCAAAAGGAAACTCTACTATGCTGTTGGTGGGAATGTAAACTTGTTCAACCACTCTGGAAAGTAACATGGAGGCTCCCCAGAAGACTAAGCATAGAGTTTCCACTCCTGGGCATTTATGTAATAGGCCACGAGGCCACTAAAGCCACCAGCACCACCGTGTTCACTGAAGCATTGTTTACCAAGATATGGAATCATCCCAGCTGACCCTCAGCACCCAAATACATTACACACACACGCACACACACACACACACACACACACACACACACACACACACACGCACACGCACGCACGCATGCACTGGAATTGTCCTGGACCTTAAACTGAGGCCAGAGGTACTGTCCTTGAATTTCTTTTGCTGAAGACTAGCAGTCTACCACTTCAGCCACAGTGCCATTTCCAGCCTTTTTTTTTTTTTTTGGTAGTTTATTGTAGAAAAGAGTCTCACAGACTCCTGCCCAGACTGGTTTTGAACTGAAATTCCCAGATCTCAGCCTCAGCCTCTGGATTCACTAGGATTACAGATACGAACAATTGGTACCCAAAGTTGTTTTTCTTTTAGAGGAAGGATCTTACTATGTAGCCTTGGCTGGTCTCAAATTCTCAGTCCTCCTGGTTCAGCCTCTCATATGCTAGGATTACATGCAAATTCTCAATTTTTGCCTGCCCAGACACTATTACAATGAGCAACTTATGTACCCATCATTTTGCCTGCTTGCCTATATATCCACAGGACAAATTCCTAGAAATGCCATCACTGGGCCAAAGGGGACATGAACTGGTCATTTGAATGGATACTGGTGAATCTGGCACCCTGTGACATTGTGTCTCCTGCGCTCTTGCCAACAGCAGTGTTCTCTGTTATTAGTCCATTCTTTGATCTTTGTCACTCTGGTAAATTAAAAAAAAAAAAGGCCTCATACTGTAAGCTTTTATTTTGCACACTCTTAATAGAAGCTAGCATCTAGCATCTTGTGGGCTTGAAAGTGATCTGTGCGCCTAATAAGTTAATGAGTCTACACAAAGACCAGCAGAGGCTGCTGCGGGTTCCTGAGAAAACCCAGGCCCTCTGGGCTCCCTGGAGAAAGCACAGTACCCCATGAGCATCCTTGCTAGAGAATAAAATGAGCGTGACCAAGCTTCTCAGTGCATCCGCCATCTACAAAAAGTACAGGGACAGAGGGGACCATGCATGATATACTGAAAACCCCAAAAATACCAACTGGGGGATACTCCTCAGAACAAATGAAACACAGGTGTGTGTGTGTGTGTGTGTGTGTGTGTGTGTGTGTGTGTGTGTGTGTGTGAGAGAGAGAGAGAGAGAGAGAGAGAGAGAGAGAGAGAGAGAGAGAGAGAGAGAGAGAGAGAGAATCTAGAAGAAAGCCCAGTGGGGCATACCTGTAATCCTGGAAAGGGAAGTGGGGAGAAGCAAGATGATAAATTCAAGGCTAGTCTGGATTGTGACATGTGATCTGCCTTTAAGAGAAAAGTAGAGGGGCCAGGAGTGTGACCTAGTGGTAGAATGCTTGCCTAGCATGCACAAAGACCTGGGTTCGATTCCTCAGAACCACATACATAGAAAAAAAGCCAGAAATGGTGCTGTGGCTCAATTAGTAGAGCTCTAGCTTTGAGAAAGTCCAAGGACAATGCCCAGGACTGGCAAAAAATAAAAAAGTTACATATTAAAAAAAAGAGAGAGACCCTGCTGCACTGCTGATGTGACTGTAAACTAGTTCAGCCACTCTGGAAACCAGTGTGGAGGTTTCTTAAAGAACTGAAAATTGATCTTCCACTTCTAGGCATGTATCCTGAACACCATAACCCAAGATATGATAAGGACACCTGCTCAGCTATGTTTATCTCTGCACTATTCACAATAGCCAGGTGATGGAAACAACCCAGATGCCCTACTGCAGATGAATGGATAGAGAAAATGTAGAATATATATATATATATATACATATATATATGTATATATATATATATACAATGGAATTCTACATAGCCAACAGACAAGATAAAATAATGGCATTTGCAGAGAAGTGGATGAATCTAGAGTGAATCATGTTGAGTGAGACAAGTCAAGACCAAAGGAACAAAAGATGCATGGTATCCTTAATATGTGGCTATTAGATCCAAACAGTACAAGAACGAGGACTCAATAGTTGCATACCCAATGCTATGGACATGGTATTGGAAATATAAACACAACTACATAGACATTAAAAACTTATGACTCTATCTTATATTGTTACAGATTTCACCTTGTTATCTGATATATTGTATATATGTTTATTTGGTTATTTGAAATAGGATAGGGAAGGGGGAAAAACAGGATGAGGGGTGGGGGTGAGGGGAGGGAAATGGGGACCAAAACATGAGAAAGGGTATCAATGTTTGCAAAGTAATGCGCCTTCTATCTGGTGAATATAATGTAACCCTTCTATTAATTACAATAAAAATATATGAAAAAAAGAAAAAAACTTATGACTCTATAGACATAATGTTTTATTATATAGATTAATATGTACCTATGACATACAAACCCTCAGCCTAATTTTGATTATGTTCTAAAATCTAAGTGCCAGTGATTACATACAGAGATTCCCTTCTTGAATACTTGTTTGTTAAACATGACATTTGAAATATGATGTAAAAATCAATGTTAATAAATTCTTTAATAAAAAAAGAGAAAAGTAGAATAGGAGCTGGGGAATATGGCTTAGTGGTAGAGTGCTTGCCTAGGATACATGAAGCCCTGCGTTCAATTCCTCAGAACCACATAGACAGAAAAGGCCACAAGTGGTGGATTGTTAGCCTTGAGCAAAACAAGAAACTCAGGGATAGTGCCCAGGCCAAGTTCAAGCCTCAGGACTGGCCAAAAAAAAGTAATAATAAAAGTAGAATAAACATGGGCCGGGAGTTTGGCCTAGTGGTTAAAGTGCTTGCCTAGCATGCATGAAGACCTGGGTTCAATTCCTCGGTACCACATACATAGAAAAAAGCCAGAAGTGATGCTGAGGCTCAAGTGGTAGAGCTCTAACCTTGAGAAAGTTCAAGGACAGTGCTCAGGCCCTGAGCTCAAGCCCAGGACTGGCAAAATTAAAAAAAAAAAAAGTAGAATAAACAACTGAGCTCCCCCATATCCGGGGAGACAGAATAAATATCATTTGTAATTCTCCTGCTAAGTGAAACCATGAACTTTTGACATTTTATATAAAACAATCATAGCAAAACTTTGAAAGGGAGACAGAAGGCAGGCCAGCTACAGATCTCAAGTTCTCAACATTCAGGAAACTTAGGACAGAAAGTTCAGTGCCAGCTAGAGATACATAACAGGTTCAAAGCCAGACTTCAGTAGGTAATAAGATTCTAACTCACAAAGAGATGGGGGAAAGGCTCAGTGGAGCCAGATGTCAGTGTCTCACGCCTGCAATCCTAGCTATACAAGAGACTGATATCTGAAGAGCACAGTTTGAAGACAGATTGGGCAGGAAAATCTGTGAGACTCTTATCTCCACTTAACCAGCAGAAAAGCTAGAAATGGAGCTGTGGTTCAAATGGTAAAATGCTAGCCTTAAACAAAAGGAAGCTCCCTGACAGTGCCAAGGCTCTGAGTTCAAGCCCCAGAACTGGTAAAAAAATAAAAAGAAAGAAAAAAACAAGGCTCAGTGGATTGAGTCAATTGAAGGGACAGAAAGAAGAGTCAATGGGAAGACAGGACAATAGAAACTGCACAATCTGCCAGGTGCTGGTGGCTCATGTCTGTAATCCTAGCTACTGAAGATGCTGAAATTTGAGAAATCTGAGAATCATGGTTTGAAGCCAGCCCAGACAGGAAAATCTGTGAGGCTCTTATCTCCAGTTAACCACCAGAAAACCAGAAGTGGTGCTGTGGCTCAAAATGGTACCGTGCTGGCCTTGTGCAAAAAGAGCTCAGGGATAGAACCTAGTTCCTGAGTCAAGTCCTCATGAGCAACAAAAGAAATTGTACAGGGCTGAGAGCACAGCCTAGTGGTAGGGCTTGCCTAGCATGCATGAAGCCCTGGGTTCAAATCCTCAGTACCACACACCCAGAAGTAACACTGGCTCAAGTGGCAGAGCTCTAGCCTTGAGCCAAAAGTGTCCAAGGACAGTGCCCAGGTCCTGAGTTCAAGCCCAAGCCGCAGGATTGGCAAGGGGGGGGGAGGAGATTATACAATCTGTCAGCAGATAAACTCGGTTGAACAAATAAAATAAACAGAATTATAGGTACCAGAGTCCTGGAAAGAGGGAGAAGACAGTGAGAAAGAAAGTTACTTGAGGTTTAGGAATGTAGCTTAGTGGTAGAGTGCTTGCCTCACACACACGAAGCCCTTAATTCCATTCCTCTGTACCACATCCCCAGAAAAGTTGGAACTGGCACAGTAGCAAGTGGTAGAGTGCTAGTCTTGAGCAAAAGAAGCTCAGGGACAGTGCCCAGGCTCTGAGTTCAAGCCCCAGAACTGGCCAAAAAAAAAAAAGGCAAGAAAAGAACAAAGGAAGAAGGAAGAGAGGGAGAGAGGGTAGGGGAAGGAAGGAAGGAAGGAAGGAAAGAAAGAAGGAAGGGAGGGAGGGAGGGAGGGAGGGAGGGAGGGAGGGAGGGAGGAAGGAAGGAAGGAAGGAAGGAAGGAAGGAAGGAAGGAAGGAAGGAAGGTAGGTTAGTTGAAGGAATAGAGGTGTCTCAGGTTCCACTGGCAAGTACCTCATTAGGTGTGGAACAGATGTTAGTGTTGTTTTTTTGATCTTCCTATTCCTAGCCTTAAGGCCTGTCCACGCCAGGTCAGCATGCTCCTCTCCTTATCTCCCTTACGCAGCAGAGAAGGAACACTCCAGACAGCAAGAAATACAACTGTAAAGAGTAACACCAGCACGTCAGGAATGAAAGAGACCCAAGGCTACCATTTGGCTTGAAATTGTGGTTCAGTACATATAGTCAAGAAGCTCTTTGGCTGAGCTTTTCTATAAAATCTCATCCTCCTCTGCTGAGACCAGGACTATAACATGTTTCTGAGATAACCATGTATACTGCTTATTTTGCCTGAAAAAAATGAAAATCTTGCCCAACATTGTAATCCTAGCTACTCAGGAGGCTGAGATCTGAGAATTGTGGTTCTAAGCCAGCTAGGGTAGGAGAGTATCTGCAATAAGCCACCAAATAGGCTGGAAATGGAGCTGTGACTCAAGGGATAGAGCACTAGCCTTGAGCAAAAAAGCTCAGTGACAATGCCCAGTCTCTGAGTTCAAGCCTGAAGACCTGAAAAAAAAAAAAAGATGCTTTTCCCTGGTTGTTTTCAAGATTTTTTATTTTTATGTTTATGCTGTATTTTGCTGTGGATTTTTTTGAGTTTACTGTATCAAGGCTGTGTCCAGATTCTTTTTCTTTTCTTTCCTTTTTTTTTTTGGTTCAAGACCAGGACTCAAACTCGGTGCTTTTTTTTTGGGGGGGGGGAGGGCTTAAACTCTGGGCCTGGGCAATGTCCCTTAGCTCCTTAGCTCAAGGCTAGCACTCTACCACTGTGAGGCACAGTGCCACCTCCAGTTTTCTGGTAGTTTATTGGAGATAAGAATCCCATGACTTTTCCTGTCCAAGCTGGCTTTGAACTGCGATCCTTAGATCTCAGCCTGCTGCTGAGTAGCTAGGATTAGAGGTGTGACACTGGAGCCCAGTTGAAACTCGATTATTGATGCTTTTTGCTCACTAACTAGCTATCTGCCAACTGAACCATGAATTCCAAACCCAGTGTTGGTTCTTTTTTATTATTATTTTTGTAAAGTGATGTACAGAGAAGTTAGAGTCGCATAAGTCAGGTAAGAGAGGTAAGAGTACATTTTGTCAGCTGTGGGGCTTGAACTCACTATCCCTGGGCAATTTTGCTCCAGGGCAGCACTCTACCACTTGAACCACAGCACACTTCCAGTATGTGAGTGGTTCATGGGAGATAAGAGTCTCAGAGACTTTCCTGCCTAGGCTAGCCTCTGCCAGATGTGAGCCACTGGCACCCAATTTCTTTACTGTTATTATAGTTGTTTATTCTGTTTTCTAGCTCCTCTTTGAAGGCAAGAATTTTGTCTTGTTCTCCATTGTATTCCCAGGAGTGATTAATGCCTGGTACACAATAGAGATGCTTGTCAATTGATTGAAGGGGCCATGGGGGTTCTTTGCCTTTGCTACTTGCAGCACTGTCATTTTGTTGTTGTGGTTTCTCCTTCCTTCCCCAGCTCCACTTAAGGCTTGTTGCCAGTGCCTCCACCCCAGGACGCCCTGCATGACAGCCCGGCTCTGAGCTCTGGGATGTGCTCGCTCTTGCCCCGTCTCCTACAGTGCCTCATTTTAGGTCCCAAGAATAGTTCAATAGCCGTATTAAAGATGAAACTCAAAGACCTTTATTGGTGTGGCGAGGAGGGGCCCCTGGAGGTTTCAGACCAGGGTGGCCCTGCAGAGAGGGACTGGCACAGTCACTTCTTCCACTCCTTCCGGTCATAGTCCCAGCGGGAGGCCAGGCCTTGCACCGGGTTGCCCTTCATGTCCAGGATCCGCTGGAGCTGCTTCGCCTTCCACTCCTCCTGCAGGGTGATGGGCTTCTCGGGGAACACTGGGGGCAGAGGTGAGGACAGCACTGGCACAGGCCCTGAGCCATGGTCTCCAGCCACAGACTCCAAGGAGCATCCTCCATCCTGACCCCCCCCAGGCTGTCCTAGAGAAGCTTCCGGGGACCTCTGGGCTCTGATCCCAGCCTTGCCTCGGATCACTGAGTGTGGAAACCGGGCGCAAGGCCTTCCCCAAGCTCATCCTGTTTTCTCATTTCATCCTTGTGGTCAGTGGAGGCGCTGAAAGGAACAGGACTGGGGAGACTCCATGCTGGCTGGGCACCCATGTTCGCGCCTGTAATCCTAGCTACTCAGAAGGCTGAGATCTGAGGATCACAGTTCAAAGACAGCCTGGGTAGGCTCTTATCTCCAATTAAGTGCAAAAAGTCAGAAGCAGAGCTGTGGCTCAACTGGTAGAGGGCTAGCTTTGAGGAAAAGAGTTCAGCAACAGAGCCCAGTCCTAAGCTCCGTGACCAACAACAGCAAAAAGCCAGTGCTAGACACTGATGGCTCCCTCCTGTCATCCTCACTACTCAGGAGTCTGAGATCTGACCATCTCACTTCGAAGCCAGCCCAGGCAGGAAAAGTCCACGAGACTCCTCGCCAGTTAGCTACCAAGGAAGCTGGGAGTGAAACGGTGGGTCAGATGGCAAAGCACAAAGAAAAAGCACAAGGAAAATGCTGGGTGCAGTGGCTCACACCTGTAATCCTAGCTACTCAGGCGGCTGAGATCTGAGGATCACGGTTCAAAGCCAGCCTGGGCACTAATGGATGTGAGACACTTATCTCCAATCAACCACCAGAAAAGTGGAAGTGGTGCTGTATCTCAAGGGGTAAGGCAGTAGCCTTGAGCTGAAGAGCTCAGGGACAATGCCCAGGCCCAGAGTCCAAGCCCAATGAAGAAGGAGAAGGAAAAGGAGGAGAAGGAGAAGGAGGAGGAGGAGAAGAGGAAATAATAATAATAATAATTAATAATAATAAAGCTCAAGGACTGGCTGGGAATGTGGCTTAGTGGTAGAATGCTTGCCTAGCATGCATGAAGCCCTGAGTTCGATTTCTCAGTACTATATACACAGAAAAAGCCAGAAGTGGAGCTGTGACTCAAGTGGTAGAACTCTGGCCATGAGCACAGAGAGGCTCAGGAGAGAGCCCAAGCTAAGTTTAAGCCCCACAACCAGAAAACAAAACAAAACAAAACCTCAAGGACAGCACCCAGTTCAAGCCTTATAACTAGCACAAAAAGAGAAAGGACAAGAAAGAAAGAACACAGAAAAAAAGAAAGAAAGAAAGAAAGAAAGAAAGAAAGAAAGAAAGAAAGAAGTCTAGATAGATAGATGCCTATACAGGATGCCTGTAATCCTAGCTACTCAGAAGGCTGAGATCTAAGGACTAATGTTGAATGCCAGACTGAACCAGAAAGTCCATGAGACACTAATTCCAATTAACCACCAAAATTAGGAAGTAGAGTTGTGGTTCACATGGTAGAGTACTGACCTTGAATGCAAAAAGATGAAGGATAGTGTCCACTCCCTAAATTCAAGCCCCATATTGGTGCATGTGCGTACACACACACACACACACACACACACACACACACACACACACACGATAATGGCCTATATCCTCCTATAAATACAAGCTCCATTTCAAGGTCAGGTATGGAACTTGAGAATGTAATGGCTGACATAAGACACTACTAGCAGGTGAAAATTCAAAGGACAGAGGATTAAATGGGCATGTTTCTGCCTTCTTCTCCTTCTCCTCCTCCTCCTCCTCCTCCTCCTCCTCCTCCTCCTCCTCCTCGTCCTCCTCCTCCTCCTCCTTCTTCTTTTTCTTCTTCCTCTTCCTCCTCCTCCTCCTCCTCCTCCTCCTCCTCCTCCTCCTCCTCCTCCTCCTCCGTCGGTTGTGGGGCTTGAACTCTGGGCCTGAGTGCTGTCCCTGAGCTCTTCAGCTCAAGGCTACCGTCCTATCCCTGGAGCCACAGCACTACTTCCTGTCTTCTGGTGGTTAATTGGAGATAAGAGTCTCACAAACTTTAGTGCCCACGCTGGCTTTGAACCAATATACTCAGATCTCTGCCTCTTGAGTGGCTAGGATTACAGGGGTGAGCCACTGGCACCTGACTAAGAATCAGCATTTCTTTTTTGTTATTGTTGGTCATGGGACTTGAACTCTGGGCCTGGACGTTGTCCCTGAGCTCTTCAGCTCAAGGCTACTGCCCTACCCCTTGAGCAACAATGCCACTTCCAGTTTTCTAGTGGTTAATTGCAGGTAAAAGTCTCATGTTCTTTAGTGCCGAGCTGACTTTGAACCCCAATCC
The DNA here is from genome assembly GCF_031878675.1 of Megascapheus bottae. Classification (NCBI taxonomy): domain Eukaryota; kingdom Metazoa; phylum Chordata; class Mammalia; order Rodentia; family Geomyidae; genus Megascapheus; species Megascapheus bottae. The sequence goes on along the minus strand of NC_143526.1, from coordinate 28,819,264 downwards.
GTAGATCTCAGCCTCCTGAGTAGGTAGGAGTACAGGCATGAGCCCTCATGCCCAGGTGAAAACAGCATTTCTGACAAGTTCCCAGAGAGTGCGTCCTGCCCAGGGAGGACACGTAGAGAATCATTCTTTTTTTCTTCTTTGTTTTTTCAGAACTGAAGATTGAACACAGGACTGAGCTAAATCACCAACCCCAAAAACCACTTTTTTTTTTTTTTTGCCACTCCTGGGCTTGAGCTCAGGGCCTGAGCACTGTCCTTGGGTTTTCTCAAGGCTAGAGCTCTACCACTTGAGCCTCAGCACCACTTCCGGCTTTTTTCTATGTATGTGGTACCAAGAAATTGAACCTGCGTCTTCGGTCTTCGTGCATGTTAGGCAAGCACTCTACCACTAGGCCAAACCCCCGGCTCCAACTCTTTTTATAAGCTTGTATATTGGGGTGTCTTTCTTATGAGGGAAAATAATGTGTCAGTAGCCATAGCATTTGTGAATATGTAACAAGTACTCACCTACAATCCTCTCACCAAATCATCACCAGAACCCCAAGAAGTGAGCATCAGTATTCCCATTATATAGATGAGGGGGCTGAGGTCCAGAGAAAAGGACACACACACACACACACACACACACACACACACACACACACTCCAACTTGGGCAGCCACACTGTGCCTTTCCCCCTCCCTGTCTTTGGAGACTTTTACAAACCTCCTCCAGTGAGTCCCACTAGTTCTCTGGAGAGGGTGACTCTGACCACAAAAACATGGCCTGCAGCCAAGTGAAGGGTAGCCACTCACCGTAGACCCGCTGCCACCAAATTGCCAGGGCCGTGAGGCCACAGAAAAAGAACACGCCGCCCATTACTGTCTTCCACTCGTTTGTGCGCCGGTTCATCTCTGCAAACGTCTGATGGTACTGGAGACGGTACACTGGAGACAGGCGGGTGTGGGGACGGGGCCTGAGACACAGCCAACCCCAGGGACAGTGGGCCAGCTTTTGGCTCCAGGTATCCCTGTAGCTGACATCATTTATCTAGCACATTCTTGTGTGTGTGTGTGTGTGTGTGTGTGTGTATTTGTACTGATCCTAGGGCTCGAACTCCCAGCCTAGTCCTGTTGCCCACAAAAAAGATACAGTTGGTTTCACTGTAACTCTTCTCTTCTGCAGAGGGTGAGTTTTAAATATGAAAGTATACAAATAGGTCTTTATTGTGACTTAAGACTTTTTTTTTTTTAGGGAGAGAGAGTGCCAGTACTGGGGCTTGATTTTGGGGTCTAAGCACTGTCATTTAGCTTTTTTTTTCCCCCTCAAAGCTGGCACTATATCACTTAAGCCACACCTCCATTTCCAGCTCTTTGGTGTTTAATTGGAAATAAAGAAGCTCATGACCGGGCACAGGTGGCTCACGCCTGTAATCCAAGCTACTCAAGAGGCTGAGATCTAAGGATTGCAGTTCAAAGCCAGCCCAGGCAGAAAAGTCTGTGAGACTCTTTATCTCCAATTAACCACCAGAAAACCAGACGTGGAATTGTGGCTCAAGCACTTGAGCCTTGATCTATAAAGCTCAGAGACAGCTCCCAGGCCCTAAGTCCAAGCTGTATGTCTGACCAAAAAGGAAAAGAAAACATGGTAGAGTGCCAGCCTTGAGCAAAATTGCTTAGGGACAGCACCTAGTCCCTGAGTTCAAGCCCCATGACTGATAAAATGGAAAAAATAAAAGTCTCATGGACTTTCCTGCTGGCTGACTTTGAACAACAATCCTCAGATCTCAGACTCCTGAGTAGCTAAGATTACAGAAGTGAGCCACGTGCCTGGCTTCCATTAGGCATCTTGAGTGCGGGCAGCCACCCAGCTTCCCTCCTGACAGGTCAGACTCGTGCTTTCTGCTCACCTCACCCACAGGATCGCAGAATGTTCAACACCTGCTGAGAACTGCCCCCACCTGCAGAGCCTTCCTCTGCCCCTCAAGTCCCTGGGGGGCCAAGAGGACCCCTCTGCAGCCCTATGCAGGCTGCACTGCAGTTCCAGGGGCCTGTGTCAGTCACTCCCTGGACTGGGAGCAGGGTGGCACACCTCCTTTATAGTCACCCTCCCCTCCTCTCTCCCACCAGCCCCACTAACACCTACAGGCCACCTTCTCCTCAGGGCTCAGCCGGGTCCAGCTGTCCTTCTCCTTCTCCTTCAGGGCCTGCTGTGCTGGGCTGAGGTCTGTGCAGAAGGCCTCATCCGGCATGGGGTAGGAGCGCTGGGCATAGTAGTTGGTGTAAGGAGTCATCTTGCCTGGGCTGTGGGCTGCAGACACAAGGGAGGGAGCTGGATGCAGCCACTACTGAAGCAGTAATCAAAAGAGATGCCCATGGCCTTTTCTTTTCTTTTCTTTTTGTGTCAGGTACTAGAGCTTGAAATCTGGGTGCCAATGTCTTACTTGGCTTTTTCACTCAGGCTGGCACTCTACAGAGTGAGCCACATCTTCACCTCCAGACCCTTTCTGCATTTGTCATTTTGGAAAGACTGGTTTTATGCCCAGGCTGGCCCAGGATGGGATTTTCCTGCTTGTGCTTCCTCGTATTGCTGGGCCGACAGGCAGATGTGACCAGCCACTGTACTTCTTCTGAAGCTGGGACAACAGGCATGCCAGGCGACACTGTACCATGCCCAGCCACTGGGTGAGATGGCATCTCACAAACTTTTATGCCCTGGTTGGCTTTGAACCTGAATTGTTCAGTCTTTGCCTCCCAAGTGGCTAGGATTAAGATTAGACTTGAGAGTTGTCATTATGGACCCCATAAACACATACAATTTTATATATGTCAATTAAAAGGAGAAGAATTTTTAAAACAATAAAATTAGACCTCTTTTCATGATCTGAAAGGGAAATATTTTACCAAGTAATGTTTAGCACAAATTTCTATATGTACCAGAGATCAGATTAGCATGTTTGTTTTCATTTTCTACTAAGATTTTTATTGAATGATCTTTGAGTTTAATAAAAGAAGATTTGTTAAAAAAAAAAAAAAAAGATTAGACTTGAGTTGCTGTACTTGGCTCCTCTGAGGCCATTTTAAGAGCCAGGCTCCTTGGCTGAATGGCAGGCAGCCATTTCCACGTGGCAGATGAAAACCACGGAGTAGCTAGCCTTGTGAGTTAACATTCACAGCAAGGAAGATCAGGGCCAGGGCTGCAGCTTAAGTCCTGTGTGCCCTGGGAAGGTCTGAGCCACCGAGGTTATGGCAGGCAACAGCTCAGAGCCAGCAACGTGGCAAGGCTAGACCTGGACTTCTGCAAACAATAAACACAGCCTTGAGCAGGAGTGAAGGATACCCCAGCTCCCAGCCCCTTTC